>NC_080568.1:13424000-13751000 GCF_030253575.1 Rhododendron vialii
GCCAAAGGCAGCCAATCGTCAGAGACTCAGTCGACGCTCCACGGTCTTCCACTCCAGATCTGATGCCGCCGACTCGTTGCCACCGCACACCGTCCAGTCCTCTCTCTCTCTCTCCCTCCGCCAGATGTACACCGTGGGCGGCCAGACTCAAGCCGTCCGGTATGTTTTCTGCATTTTCTTGTCTTTCTTCCACAGATCAGTGTTTTCTTGACTTTATTGCAACAAGAGGAACAGATTTTTCCCCTTTTCTGCGTTTCATGTCCTTCCTCATATTTGCATTTTTTGGCTCCATTGGTCCAACCCGACGGACCTGAACCGACGACAAGAATCGGTTTTCGGACCGTTCTTCTAGGTACTCGGTTCGGCTTCGGTTCCAGAAATTTCCACCCCGACTAGTCGGGTCGGGTGGCGGGTACAGGCCAAACCCGACCCGACCCGACCCAACCCGTGCACACCCCTAGTTTTGAGCATGTTTTGAGTTGTGATAGCAAAAGGATTGTATAGTTGCTATGTTTTCAAATTTTCTGCATTTTGTTTGCTAGGGACCAACAAAGTTCAAGTTGGGGAGTGTGATAAGCACCCGATATTGCATAATAGGGTGCGCTAAGTCCTTAGTTTAGTTTAATTTTATAGTTAATCTAGTTATTTTCTTTTACTTTTGCACGTAGGGTACTTTAGTCTTGTTTTGTAGGAAATCGCTCAATAAAGGAGTTGTTAAGCCTTAAGCATATTAAAGACATTCAAGGACTCAAAGATGATCAAGAACAAAGAATCAAGGACCCGGAGGTGACCCGACGGCTCACAAAAGGGAAGATAAGGATCAAGAGTCAAGTGCTGGACATAAAGGGTTCGGTACCGGTACCATCAAAGACCATCTATCGATACCGAGAGAATCAAGAACGAAGCCCCTAAGAGTTTCGGTACAGATACCACATTAGCTTAGGTATCAGTACCGAAGGCCTTCGGAGGAGGATTTTCAAGGCATTTTGGGAATATTCTGTGCGAAAGACTTGGTCGATATAAAAGGCCGTGATGTCACAAATGTACTGGGGGATTGTATTGCATTTTCTAGATCTATGATAGATTTTGAATCACTTTTTGAATTGTTCTTAGTGTTCTTCATTTTCCAGCACTTAATATTTAATTTCCTGCCTTAATTAGATTTGTTTTGCTATTTTCACCTTCATTAAAGTTGTAGCTACGCTTCCGATCTATCATAATCTCTAGTTTATTTCAAGTTTTGTTGATTCAATATGTTAGCTAGATTTTTGCTTGCTTTTATCTCTCTAGATATGAGTGAATTATTTTTCAAGGTTAGGTCATGGGGTGATTAGCACATCATGGCTTGAGTTGATATTATTTTTCCCATCATAAAGTTTGAATCTTTGGTTCGAAAATTGATGTGTACTTCAAATTTGTTTGTCAAATTGCTAAGGTGTTAACCTCCTTGATCATGTGTAGGCAAGAGCAAGCCTACTTGCCACACATGATGCTTGGAGCTTTGTCGCTCAAGGTATTTGCCAAATGAATTCTATAGCTAACTTGGTAATCGAACCATGTATCTTCGGGGTTGAGAACCTTAGTTGTGTATCTCAAACCGAGTAATGGGATGAGAAGAGTGATTTGACTTGAGTCGTGAGTGTTAGGATCTCCTAGACCTAGCCTGCCTTTTATTCTAGTTAATTCGTCATTTAATTTAGCCTTTTTAATTTCCACTGCATAAAGTAAAACAAAGTTGGCTGTCTAAAGGCCGAAAACTTTGCTTACATCTATAAATCAATCCAAGCAGTATTAACTATTCCCTTGGGTACGATCCCGGTCTTCCGGATTATTATATTTCAAATGACGTATTTACCCTACCTTTGGGGTGATCATATTTCGATATATTGATAGACGAAGCAGACGTCCATTCAAGTAATAACTTGAGTGTTGAAGCAGCTCAAAAGGCCTGGATGCTGAAGGAGCCGGAATTCCTTTTGCCCTTTTGCAAAGTTTTATGCAAGAAAAAAGGATTTTTCAGGCCTTGGTCGTTTTCTTGGAGAGAAGGGCACGTTTTGGTTAGGGAGCAGCCTCTCGTTGGAGCATTTTGAAGCAACTCAAGAGGGCTGCCATGCGTTAAAGCATTTGAAGCAGCTGAGGGCCTGAAGCTCCTGCCTATAAATTACAGTTTTGAAGGCCTTGGCAAAGGTCCATGACCATCAAATCCTACAGCTTATCTTTCAATTACCTTTACTTTCTAGCAAAATTCGTACTCAATCAAGCCAAGTCTAGATTTTATTTCATTTCCTTGTAACCAGACTTAGCTAAATCGTTAATGAAGTCCTTTTAATTTTGTTTTAGGCCTTGTTCTACTTTTCTTTCCATTTTCTAATAACGGTTAGGAAATTTTTTAGGTCCTTTTCGTTAAGGCAAACCACGAACCGCCTCACGGTTTTACCCTTAAACCGTGCACTTTCGTTCAATTAGAAGTCAGATTGAGGCTTCCAGGCCTTGATACAAATTCGGACAGCAATCCTATCCTGACACGCCCGCACTACACCAGCCAGTTTGGTTTTGCACTTTTTGTGGAAAACACGTCCAGAATTCAAGTCACGACCTGGGAGGCGTACATTCAGCTGCGTTTCATGGTATTTATCTGAAGTACTAATTAACGAATTTATGCATCTAAAAATAAAACGAGATACAAAAATGTTCTCAGTTTCACACTGTTAATTACTGTTCACACGAGGCATGATTAAAATTACTTGGGGGATACGAGAACAAATAAGAAAACATTATTGAGTTTTGAAAGATATTCCACTAGCTACCTATTAATTAAATAAAAAATTAATACATATCCACAATTAAACTATCTTAATTTTTTAAGCCTTCACCAGTTCCTGGAATTGTACCTATATATATATATATAAGAGAGAGAGAAGAATGAATCCTAGTCAGTTGATAATCAAAAGAGAATATTCGATCTAGTCAGTGCAAAAACGTCGAAGAAGTTGAATTGCTATTGATGAATTCTGGATGTGACTAAAATACATGCATGGAGAGTTGTTGTGGGTGAGAAATGATGAAGTATTTTTAAGTTAAAAGTTAGAAAATTATAGAATACTTTCACACGTGCGTGCATTTTGTATGTGTTGACGTACTCCATACTTGACGTGAGTGAATATGTGTGATTGTGTACATGTAAGTGTTTTTGGAAGTAGCGTTATTGGAGTTACATGGTCAATAAATTTAAAGTAGGCATATGTATATTCAAAGCAAGCACAATTTATTCAAACCCGTTGATCCAACAATTATCCATGAAATTGTTGAATAAAAAAATTGTAAAACATTGTATCCCATTTGTCTGAATTCCCTCTTTTATATACTCCACATTTCGTTACATTGATGATACTATTGATGATAAGATTGATAATAAAAAGAAGCAGAAGAGGAGGAGGAGGAGGAGAGAGAGAGGTTCTATTTCGAATGAAGTTGCCTACTAATGATCCTCATAAACATGTCTTAACCTTCTTCTTTTTTTCCCAGAGAAACTAAACGTGTCTTAATTAAGACAATAAGTAGTTGTCATTTGGAGTTGTCTAACGGGATTAGAATCAGGCCCCGTTTAATAAACTTATTAGACCTTGGGATTGGACTACCAATTCTTTGTTTGGTAACTCAAACTGGATTAGAACTATTAGTCCCTTCGAACTAGTAAGGTGGGCTTTAGGGGGTATTATGAATACTCCGGGGGAGATGGTATTACCAATTTCAATCCAACCCCTAACACATTTTCATTATTAATTCCTTCTATCAATCCAATCTCATCATCTAATCCCATCACAAACAAATATGATATTAATAATCCCATCATCCAATCTCATCTCAAACAAATATACTCATTACTAATCCCTTCTCATTACCAATCCCTTATCATTATCAATCACAATCCTAATCTCATCTCCTTACGAATCTCACCCACCCATCTATCCTAATGCCTTGGTTGCGTATAGGATCTTGTTGGAATATTATAGCTAGTCTAAAAATCATTTATAGTACATGACAGGATATATATATATATATTATACAAATTAGATCTGCTTAATGAGAGGTAATTAAAACAACGGTTCTACTAGCAAGTGCCCCCGGGCTACAAGTTAATGTGCAATAAATATGAAACATTTTCTAACATTTCCTAAAAGAAAGTCCAACAACAATTAATTTTCTTTTCCCTCCACTTCATTTTGTACTTTTTAATCTCTTTCCATTTTCCTCCCCCGCATTTTCCTTTTCCACTTCATCTTCTAGTTTTTTCGTGGACCATTTTCTCTACTTCATCATGCTCTAAGATTTATCAAGTATTGCATTAGCAGGTGACTAAAAACCAATCCAATGACAAAAAAATAACATGGCAGGACATAAATAAAATGCGACATTTATAATTTAAATTTTCGCAAAATCCTACAAGAAAAAAGTTCCTCTTATTGATCCAAAACAAGGTGATGTTTAAGAAAAAAGAAAGAAAATACAGGATTCAAAAAGAGTCATCGCCTAGTACTTCAACAAAAATATAGGATTCAAACAAGATGAAGACCTTGTTGTATACATGGAACCCCCTATCGGTTAGTCATTTTATGTTGGAAGATGCCATGGGGAGGGTTTGGTTTAGGGATTGTCCTAGTTAATTCTTAAACAAAGTTGATTCTCTAATCTACATCGGACTAATATGGACATATGAATAAAATATACAAATCAATTACATGAAATACTCATTGAATAATGTTTTCTTGTGATATTTGTGCATATTCCATATTTATTACACCTTCCATATTTATTATACCAAAACTTGTGAATATATATATATATATATATATATATATATATATATATATATATCGCATGTTAACTTGTGCCCCGGGGGCATTGGTTAGCATTTGCTTATAGATTTTAACAAATGCTCTCCATTTTCATTTATTTTACTAAAATGTCATTCAATGTAGACCATTAGATTGAGAAGAAAAAAACTGACCGTTAAATTTGAATTTTTGCCAACTCATTTTGATTATGAGCTAAAAATAAATAATGTGGAACTTGACATTGCTAACTTTAAAAACCTCTAAATAGATAATCAAAATCTGATATGACAAGTTTTGATTATTTACTTTTGATTATTACATTGTGGATATGCTCTAATGTCTAAATTTTGGATCGCAGGGATGGCGCATTTTCACATATTACAGGTTAATAGAGTAGATCGATGAATATGGAAGGTGTATTATAATGCAGTTCACATAACTAATCTTAACACTAGCTAGCTATGTAGGGGGATGAAAACAATTGACGCTTCGGATCAACTGGATTGCAACGGCTTATTCGTGCCTCTTCACCGGAACCCTAGCTCGACGTCTGAACCCTAATCTGCAAAATAGACAGGGGGTGAGTGCACCTTTGCCTCTCGTGGCAAAGGCCCTCCGATGCCTTTGTTAGTATCACGTACTAGAAAACTCAGCCCTAATTATCAGTAGGAAAGCAATAATAATGCAACGTATTGCGTACCTCTCACCTCTAGGTTTTCCTCATATTTATAGATTTATGGATGCTTGCTGTCCAAGCATCCTTATTGCCATAGGATTCCTAACTCGTATAGGAAACCCTAGGATATCAAGGAGTCTCGTTTCCTTTATCAGTTTATGGAAAAGAGTCCTTTTAGGATTCTTTTCCTTTAAGAGCCGAACATCCCATACTCGTTGGGTATCTTTCTCAGATCCTATATTCTTGGGATCTTTATCCCTATATGAGACATGACTATTCTGGAATCTTCCAGAGTATTCTCTCTGCTCCTACTCTCGATTGGAGTTCCATCTTTGTTCGGCCGTCTCATGGCCGAGCAGACGGCTTGGACCAGTTACTTCACATGTAACTGGTCCTTGAGCCCGTACAACCTTTCTGGACCATTGACTTCTCATGTCACTGGTCCATATTGCCGAACACTTGTTTAGCATGATGACTGTCCTGTCTATATTCAAACTATGGTCCCACGTACCATTTATTCGGATATCAATTGCATTGCTTTCAACCCGTGATCACTCGTATCACGTGCTAGGTTTTTTACTACATCTGTTCGGCTGTATCATAACCGAACAGTCTGCTTGGACCAACTACTTCACATGTAACTTGGTCCAATGTAATCAGAATGTCTCTAACTGCCGAACAGTCTATTTATAGCCATGACTTCTCATATCATTGGTCCATATCGCTGTTTACCGAACTGCCCGGCGGTAGGTCCTATCGTACTTACCGCGTGCTTCCAGACATCACGTGTTCGACAACTAAATATATGTGCTTGGGAATACCTCCCTACAAGCTAGCCTTTCCATACATTGCATAAAGGATGCCTTTCATGCAATTATATATTGAGATGAACAAGGGATTTTGCATTATATATGAGATATGAGATGCTACCAAAGTCATCATCTTCCCTTCTTCTTTTCCTTTTTAATTCTCCCTTTTAGTACAAGCCCAAAGATGAGATGCCATCTTTTTACGAATGAATAACATAGTATAATTAATTCCTTTAATTTGTTGCTTTCATTACAAAGGGCTTTACCTTGTTTATTAATTACTGTAAATGCCAATGCGTGCGTACGTGTATTCTATTCTTACAGGTATTCTTTCTTTTATTTAGATCATGAAATTTGTTGATGTGTTTACTAATTAAGGGAAAGTAAATCATGAAGAAAAATAAATTTCTTCACTTAATTATCACTCATGTTTTATGAATTCTTCCATGAATTCATGATATCCAAATATTATACCCTCAGAATATCAAAAATATAAAATTCACTGAGACTTTATTCCTATAATAATAAATTGTACTTGTTTTTACTAACAAATCACGATTTGTAACACTCTCTTTCTTGAACTTCGGAAAGGACCAGAAGTGACTCACGAGTCACGGATGCATGGGAGTATTTCTTCACATACACTTGACTTGGCCAAATCTTCATCGGCTCAGCTCCCAACCAACCTAGCTAGCCGACCTAGCCAAGTTGTAACATTAACCACTCTTAGGCTAAGTAAGGAGTGTCAAGGGCGCGGCTGCACCATGCGTTGAGGAGTTCAAATGAGTTCTCTGGTCTCTTAAAAAGCACTAAAATTTATATATTTTTACATATAATTTGATTTTTATTTAATATCGTCGGCATTGAATTATTCATATGTAGAAAGGAGGTTGAATAGATAGAAAAATAAGGTTAGAAAGAAGAAATTTTTATCCGAGTTTGGGTTAAAGGAGACTGTGATGTTAAAGAAGTTAAAGAAGGTTCCCTCTTCTTCTCTTTCTTCTCAAGAGATTCGCAATAGAAATTCCCTCTTAATTAAGCAAGTTCGCAAGTTTATGGAAGTAGGCGATAATTTGAGCATTATATATCATGGCAGGGAAAGAGAAATTATTAAAAATTATCTTGAGATCGAAATGGAGGATGGTGAGATTTCGGATAAGGAGCTTGAGGCTATTGTTGATGGTTATGATGATTTGGAGGAAGGTGCTTCCATCTTTGTGGAGTTCTGATATCGTTTTCTTCTGCTCCTTTTGGGTTTCCGTTTGGTGGTCCTGCTGCTCTCTCTGCTGTTGGTTGGCTGTTTTGTTTTCAGTGTTTTGGGTTCTATGCTGCAGTTGTTGGGATGGTTTTTCAGCTGTTTTTTTTTTGTTGTCTATGGTCTTTCAGGTTCTTCTTGGCTTTGTTGGTCATGGGTCGTTTGCTGTTTGTTGCTGTTTCGTTCCGGGACGGAATTATGTGAGGGCTTATGGGGGCCACGGCCCCCGCATAATTTTGGGTATTTTTTAAAAATATTATATATATATATATATATATATATATATATATATTAAAAAAAGTAATTTTCTTGTTATTTGTTAAACTTAATCTACTCTATCCTAGAGAACTTGGGGAGGGGGACGGGTGTTTTCGGGAATCTCACCCTTCCTATTTGCATGGGATTATGAGGGATGCACCACTTGCACTTCACTCCACTTGTTTTTAAATATTAAGATTAGTTGTTTTTTGTTTGTTAAGAGCCACTATATATTGTTTTTTGTATTGGGTGTTATTTAAACATTTAAATGCTTTAGACTATGTTTGTTTTGGGTCCCAAAATCCAACCTCTATCTCTGCGCACGATCTCCAATCAGTTTTCCCTTCAATTATTCTTCATTTTTCTTTTTATCTCTCTTCACTCATTACCCGAAAAATCTCCTCAAAACCCAAATCAAATAAACTATTAGATTCCCGAACCTTGAAATTTCAAAAGTTATTGTTCATAGTTCAGCCCCCGCATTGAAGAAATCCTGGTTCCGTCCCTAGTTTCATTGGCCGTGGGTTGCTTGTTGTTTGTTGTTGCTGGTGTCTAGTTTTGTTGGTCTTGGTGGCTGATTTTTTTGTTGCAGTGGCTGTTTTTTTATGGTCTTGTCTTTTCCTTGTTGATTTCTTGCCAACGTTTTAGGTCTCAAGTTGCTTTTGCTTGCCCTTGTCCCTTTAATCTTTGTATTCCTTTCAAAGATTAATACATTTCTTTTGCTGAGGAAAAAAAAACTGAAAGTTCATTAAGTTCATTTAAATTTGTAAGTAAGTTGACAATATAGCTCAATAATCTAAAATAAACTAGGCTTAATAAACTTTCAACCACAATAATTATGTTTATTTGTAAAAAATTTGGTATACATAAATTTTCTTTACATTTTTGTTACCGCCAAACTAAAATTTGTGGAGCCACTCCTCAGGAGTGTACAGCAAAATTCATAAAACAAGATGAATGTTTTTTTATTGGATACTGCTAGTAGGGTGACAAAGCTATTCCACTTTTTTGTAATTATCAATTAATCAACAAATCACGTGTATTTACGGTAACTTCATCACTATTTATATACGCATGCACCTGAAACATATGTTGGGTTCGGGAAGGTTAATTTGGTTTGATGGCACCCTTGATACCTAGATAGGGGTTATCAGTAATGTAAACCCTAATTAAGTTGTAAGTATTGATTGAGTTATTGAATTTTATATATATATATATATATATATATATATATATATATATATATATATGTGCAATAACTAATGTAATTGTTGTACTTTGGAAACCGGCGTTTATCGTAGATGCACTCAATTATACAGTTGAAAAATCACATAAATTTGCCTATTAAAAAAAAAAGCGTAATTAAATTTTTTATTTATTTATAATTTTGTGTTCTTTGTTTTCTTGCATGGTTGTTTTTGGCGCTAGCTTTGTGTATTTGTCGATTTGGTTGAACAATTTGTCAACAACATACACATGTACACAAATTACATAATTTAAGTACTAGTGGAGTACTCACTATTGAACTGACATTCCACTGACATTCCAGACTTGTCGTAATGATTTTAGCAGTGGGAACTAGCTTAGCTTTAGCAGGAGGCGTGCATGCATCATACTAGCTAGTACTGTAGTATGGATATGATGAGACATACTCTGTATATGCCATCATATATATTCTCTTCGATATCCAACATGCACATAGTAAAGAGTACTCCATCGGGTCAAAAATAAAAAATAAAAAAAAATGTAATCACAGGCAGCACAACATATAGACACACCGAACCAGCCCCCACATGCTTTTGGGTGACACAATCATAGCCGTCCACTCAAGTAAGGGAGTGCTGTTTGCGATTTTGATCATTGGATGGGACCATGAATGTTCATTGGCTTTTCTATTCATTCATGCCATGCGCACACGTACGTACATATTCAACTTAATTGTCACTCTAATTGGCAAATTAAGCTAGCTGGAATTGAATTTCATCCATCAATTTTAACTTTTTCTAATGTCGTCGTCTTATAACCGAGTGTCCGAACCAATTAGCGCACATCTTAACTAACTCAGAATTCTAGGTTGATGATCCAATAAACTATCACTGACCTCAAGAATTGTATTTTTGGTGCCGTGGCGGTAATTATTACTAATAATACAGGAGTACTTTCCTATATAGAAGTAATGGCCTTAATTGTATTTTATTTCTGCTTGTTACCAGTACTGTATTGCAATTTTTAATTTGTTTCTTGAATAAGGGTTTCAAAACTTTGGTGAACTTAATTTCTAGTTTGATTAATCCAACTTGACATCGATCTATCGGTCTGGTAATATATATATGACTACCCTTAAAATCACGTTCTAAACATATTGAAATGCCCAAATTGGTCGAAAAAGAGGCGTCCTCACTTTAATACGGTAAGGGCAAGGGTGAAACCAATGAAGGGCTCCCTTGGGCTGTAACCCATGTGGACCTTCAAAACACCCCAAAAAAAAAAATTGTAAAATTTATATGTAAAATTTCGGTCCAAAAATTTTAGCCCAACCCATTTTTGTTACAGGATGAATATTTATAGCTATGAAGCATGTGAAAACTGAATTTCGTAACAAAATAGAGGATAATTTTCTAATGGATTCTATGATTATTTAGGTCTCATTTGATAACAGTAATAGATAAGTGAGTTTTGTCAAATATAGTTAAAAAATTAAATTCTTCAATTTTCAATTCGTTTGAATCGGTTTGAAGATCTTATTATCTTGATAATATTATTCTAAAAGGTTATAATTAAATTGTGTCTCTAGGGCTCTCATAATTAAGTTTATGCTCTTTATTTGGAATCATATGGAGCAGAAATTTAATTATGAGAGTTCTAGAGACAAAATTTAATTATGACACTTTAAAATAATATGATCAATAAAACATCTTCGCACCGGTTGAAACGAATTAAAAATTGAAGCACTTAATTTTATAACCATATTTTTTAATATATATAACACAGTTTAAAAAAATGAAGTGCTCCAATTTTCAATTCGTTTGAACCGGTACGAAAATATTGTTATTCTGATCATATTACTAGAGGGTCCAAATTAAATTTTGTCTCTGGAGCTCTCATAAAAATATGGTTATATATGTGTAGGGAGGTATTCCCGAACAGGTACATCTAGTTGCCGAACACGTGGTGTATAAAAACACGTTTGAAATTGAACATGACTGATCGTCAGTCAGTGCATTGAACAGCGATAAGGGCCAGTGACATGAGAAGTCATGGGTATAAACTGACTGTTCGGCAGATAGAGACGTTCCGATTACATTGGACCAAGTTACACGTGAAGTAGCTGGTCCAAGCAGACTGTTCGGTTATGATACAGCCGAACAGATAAAGTAAGAACCAAGCACGTGATACAAGGGATGACGGGTTGAAAGCAATGCAATTGATATCCGAACAAATGGTACGTGGGACCATAATTTGATTATAGACGGGACAGTCATCGTGCTAGACAATGTTCGGCAATATGGACCAATGACATGAAAAGTGATTGGTCCAGGCAGTCTGTTCGGCGATGAGACAGCCGAACAAAGAAAGAATTCCAATCAGATGTTGGAGTAAAGGGAACACTCTAGAAGGGTCCAGAGATAGTGGTACTCCGTTAAGGGATAAGATCCCAAGAATATAGGATCTGAGAAGGATGCCCAACGAGTATGGGATGTTCGGTTCTTTATGGAAAAGAATCCGAATAGGACTCTTTTCTAATAAACTGATAAAGGAAACGAGAATCCTTGATATCCTAGGTTTCCTATACGAGTTAGGAATCCTATGGCAACAGGAATGCTTGGGCAACAAGCATTCGCAAATCTATAAATATGAGGTAAACCTAGAGGCAAAAGGTACGCGATACACTGCATTCTTATTGCTTTCCTACTGATAATTAGGGTTTGATTGCTAGTACGTGATACTAACTTTGGCATCGGAGGGTCTTTGTCACGAGAGGCAAAGGTGCACTCACCCCCTGTCTATTTTGCAGATTAGGGTTCAGACGACGAATTAGGGTTCCGGTGAAAAGGCACGAATAAGCCGTTGCATTCCAAGGTGATCCGAAGCATCAATTGTTTTCATCCCCCTACAATTGGCGCCGTCTGTGGGAAACGAACCAATTTTCAAAAAAATAATCATGATGGAATAAGATCCAGTTACACCGTTTAGTCCGAAGGACCAGTTGGGTGAGGGAAGAGATAAATCCCCACCAGGCGCTCCGAGAAAGCCCACTGGTAGACATAATGGGGATAACTCCAGAGAAAAAGGAGATAAAATTGCTACTGGCTCCACGAGAAGGAGTAAGTCTCATCGAAGAGAAGAGTCAGTCACCCATTCAAGAAATGTATTTAATGATAATGATATCCTCGATAAAAAGAGAAGGGAAATCGAGGAGTACGCTCGCTTGATTAAAAAATGAGAGTACGAGATACAGGAGTTGCAGCGGGTACGAGAGCACCCAGAAGATTTTGGACTTTCTCGTAGGAATTCCCAGAAGGACGGACGGACTCTGGTAGTCCATAAGCAGACTCATTCACGGAGAAGAGCGAGCAGGAGTCCTAACAAAGGGAGATACGAAGCTTTTTCACGAAAAAGGAGAAGCAGAAGTAGAAGCCGAACGCCGGTGAGAAGAGCTTCTTCACGAAAAAGGAGGAGCAGAGACCGAAGTTCCACCCCAGAAGAGGAGGAAACAAGGAAACACCATCGAGATAGGTATGAAAGACCAGATGCTGATTGGGCCAAAGCTACGGCTCACAAATCTAAGGAGGTCGAGGATGGGACAGTGACTGCACGAGAAGCAGCACGCAAGGCACTAAGTAATATTGCAGCCTCCCCTTTTGCAAAAAGGCTACAAGAGGCTAGATTGCCGAGCAGAGTGAAGCACGGTACGTTCGTACTTTACGAGACAAATACAGATCCCGTAGCTCACATCCAGCACTACCAGCAGGCTATGTTCATGCACGAGGGAGATGATGCCATCTTATGCAAGATGTTCCCCTCCAGCCTTGGTAAGATGGCTTTAGCCTGGTTTCATAAACTGGGCCCGCGATCCATACGAGGATGGAGGCAGTTGGCCGAGGAATTCACTGTTCGATTCCTGACGAGCAGAAAGGCCCCTAAGACCTTTGAGAGTCTATCCACCATGAAACAGGAGGAGAACGAGCAGATCAGGGATTATGCAAAGAAGTACTGGGAAACTTTCAACGAGATTGAAAGTTGCAGTGAGGAGTATGCAATTGCCACCTTCAAGACTGATTTGCCTGTTCGGGGAGAACTGCATCGCTCATTGAATAAACATCCGGTAGCCACATTGGCTAAATTGATGGAATGGATAGAGCAACACGCCAGAATGGAGGATGACATACTCCGTAAGGATGGCAGGACTGTCGCCGAACAGCCGAAGGCACCTGCCAAAAAGGTGGATAAGCCAGAACCCAAAACTTATAGAGAGAGAAGGGAATATGGGCAGGCTAAGAAAGAGCCGTACAAGGATAAGCAAGCTCCTGACCCCAAATCTTTCTTTTCTATCACTATGGTTTGGAAGGAACCAATATACAGGATTCTTTATCGAATAAAGAATCAGCCATATTTTAAGTGGCCCCCGAGTCTAGGCGGAGACAAGGATGCAAAACGTGCTACGAATCAGCACTGCAGTTACCATAAAGATTGGGGCCACATGACTGAGGATTGTGAGATGTACAAGAGACACCTTGATGATTTGGTCTCTCGGGGCTATCTCAAAGAATTTATCCAGGACGATCCAAAGGAAAAAGGGAAAGCTATGGAACTAGGTTACGATCAAAACCCTAAAGGAGTAATCCATATGATACATGGGTTGGCCACACCTTATACGATAAATGAGGTCAGGCTGTTACAAAGACAATTCAAGCATGATCAGCATGTGATGCGACTGGGAAACAAGAGAGGGCGAGAGAATGATGAGTGCGATGAACGCATAATATTCACAGATGATGACTTGGGAGAAGTCCAAATACCTCACAACGATGCTTTGATCATAACCCTACGAGTTAGGGAATATGACATTGAGAGAATTTTAGTGGACTCTGGAAGTTGTACAGAGGTGATGTACTACGATGCGTTCAAGAAGCTGGGACTGACCCAAACAGACTTAGAGCAATCTACAACACCTCTGATTGGGTTCGGAGCAGGAGCAGTCTGGCCTCTTGGAAAGGTAACACTACCTGTTCGGGCTGGATCAGTGGTATTGAGGACGGATTTTTTGGTTGTCGATGTTCCTTCTTCCTATAACGCGATTATAGAACGGACATGGTTGCACAAGATGAGAGCAGTCTCCTCGACTTATCACCAGATGGTAAAGTTCCCAGGATCGAATGGGGTTGAGGTACTTAGAGGCAATCAGAAAGTGGCCCAACAATGTTTAATCTCCATCATTAAAAGAGCCCCAAAGGTCCACCACGTTCATACATTAGAAGTACCAGATCAACCAACTATCGAAGATGTTGGAAGAAGTCCAGCTGAAAAGGTGGTTGAAGGCTTAGAGAAAATTCAGATCAACGAGACTGATCCTGAACGATATTTCTTGGTAGGGGAATCATTACCAGCAGAGGAAAAGGCTGAATCAATAAGGTTTCTAAAGGAATATGTTGATGTATTTGCACGGGTGCCAGAGGAAATGCCCGGGGTGGATGCAGGTGTGATCTGTCACCATTTAAACGTTGACCCTCAGCATAAGCCGATCATTCAGAAAAAACAGAGGGCAGCCGTGCAACATGTGGATGCAGTAATTGAGGAGGTCGATCGTTTGCTGGAAGCTAAAGCAATACGTGAAGTCTACTACCCAGATTGGTTATCCAACACCGTTGTGGTGAAGAAAAAGAATGGGAAGTGGCGAGTATGTGTAGACTTCACAGATTTGAACAAAGCCTGTCCAAAGGATAGCTTTCCTCTTCCGAGGATTGACCAGTTGGTTGACGCAACCGCTGGTTACGAGCGAATGAGTTTTCTTGATGCATATCGAGGATATCATCAGATTGCTATGTTTGGACCTGATCAAAAGAAGACCTCATTTATCACACCACGAGGGTTGTACTGCTATAGTGTTATGCCGTTTGGGCTAAAGAATGCTGGGGCAACTTACTAAAGGCTTGCAACCATCATGTTCAAGAAGCTCCTTGGAAAGACTATGGAAGTTTACATAGATGATATGGTGGTAAAAAGCCAAGATAAGCAGGGACATATAGCTGATTTAAAAGAAGTTTTCGAAATCCTGAGGGAGTATAAACTGAAACTCAAAGCCTCGAAATGTGCGTTTGGAGTCGGATTAGGAAAATTCTTGGGCCATTTGGTGACCATGAGAGGGATTGAGGCTAACCCCGATCAAATTACTGCCCTACAAAGGCTTCAGAGCCCAAAAACCACTAAGGAAGTCCAAAGGTTGACTGGAATGGCTGCAGCACTTAATAGATTCATCAACAGGTCAAGTGACAAGTGCAGACCCTTTTTCCAATTGCTGAAAAAGAGGCAGGGATTCGAATGGGGAGCAGAATGTGAACAAGCCTTCCAGGACCTGAAGAAGTATCTGGCCGAGCCCCCGCTTTTGTCAACACCGCAGCCAGGTGAGTCTTTAATTTTGTACTTAACTGTTTCCGAGCATGCAGTAAGTGCAGTCCCGTTGAGGGATTTGGGAATCAAACAAATCCCTATTTATTATGTTAGCAAGACATTGCTGGATGCAGAGACGAGATATCTGCCCTTAGAAAAACTTGTTCTGGCACTTAGGACAGCCACCAGGAAATTGCCACACTACTTCCAAAGCCACAAGGTTGTGGTTTATACTGAGTACCCATTAAAATCACAGCTACGAAAGGCAGACTTCTCTGGAAGGATCTCGACATGGTCCGTCGAATTGAGCCAGTACGATATTGATTATCAGCCACGCACGGCAATCAAAGGGCAAGTGCTGGCTGATTTTGTGGCAAAGTTTTCTCCCACGGTGGCTCCCCTACCTCCTACAAGAAAGGAACAGGCGACTAAGACATCACCCGAGAAGAAACAGCCATCAGCCGAACAGGATCCTAAGGAATGGAAGCTATTCGTTGATGGATCAGCATGTAATACTGGTTCGGGAATTGGGGTTGTGCTTTTTCCCCCTGAAGGAGTTTTGATTGAACTATCTGTTCGGCTCGGATTTAGTGCATCGAATAATGTGGCTGAATATGAGGCACTCTTGGCTGGATTAAGGAATGCAAAGACCCTAAGAGCAGAACGGGTTAGGGTGTATTGTGATTCACAACTTGTGGTCAATCAACTGTCCGGGGAATATGAAACCCGAAGTGAAAAGATGGTAGCCTACGTGCAGGCAGCCACAGACTTGCTTGATACCTTCGAAAGGGTATACATTGAACAGATAAGTTCTGGACAGAATGCTCATGCAGATACATTAGCTTGGTTGGCTGCAGCTGTACCAGCTGAGTTCAAAAGAAAGGTAGCAGTTGAATATCTGAGTGAGCCGAGCATTGGGAGAAGTGTGGACTTGGTCTTGGACGTGAACCAAAGACCAAGTTGGATGGACCCAATCATGGAGTTCTTACGAGACGAGATACTCCCTTCTGATAAAAAGGAGGCTCATAAGATAAGGGTCAAATCTGCTAGGTTTTGGCTGTCCCCAAAGGGTAAGTTATACAGAAAATCCTTTACAGGCCCGTATTTGCTATGCGTACATCCTGAGATGTTGCAGAAGTTTCTTCATGAAATCCACAAGGGAACATGTGGGAGCCATGCTGGAGGCAGATCCATTGCCCACCGAGCAATTACCCAAGGCTACTGGTGGCCACACATGCAGGAAGATGCAAAGGTGTATGTGAAGATTTGTGAGAAGTGTCAAAAATTCTCACCAATGATTCGAACTCCCGCCAAGGATCTGGTGCCTTTGACAAGTCCCTGGCCGTTTGCTCAATGGGGAATGAACATCGTGGGTCCGCTACACAAAGCAACTGGGAATCAAAAATTCCTGCTAGTTGCAATAGACTATTTCACTAAGTGGATTGAGGCAGAACCACTGGCCAAAATCACTGAACCCATGATAGAAAGGTTCGTGTGGAAGAGCATTATCACTCGCTTTGGGTCCCTTACTCATTGATCACAGACAATGGATCCCAATTTCAGAAGAAATTCAAGGTTTTTTGTGCTCAGTATGGAATACGAAATTATTATTCCACCCCGGCCTACCCTCAGAGTAATGGGCAGGCAGAGGTGACTAATAAAACTATCCTTGATGGGATCAAGAAAAGGCTAGACAAAGCTAAAGGGAAGTGGCCTGACGAGTTACCGTTAGTTTTATGGGCTCACCGAACAACGCCTAGGAGGTCTACGGGAGAGACCCCTTATTCATTGGCATATGGAACAGAGGCTGTCATACCTCTAGAAGTAGGTCTGCCGACCAACAGGACCGTTTTGGTTGAAAGTGGAGGCAATGACAGGGCCCTTGAAATCGAGCTTGATCTCGCCGAGGAGAGGAAAGAAAGGGCATTGGTCCATCTGGCTTCCTACCAAGAGCAGCTAATGAAGAGCTATAACAAGCATGTTCACCCTCGAGAGTTTGGTGTTGGGGACCTCGTACTTCGGAAGGTGCTCGGCAACACCAAGGTGGCCAACGAAGGCAAGCTAGGGGCCAACTGGGAAGGCCCATATCGAGTAACCGAGATTGTAGGCATAGGGGCCTATAAATTGACAGATCTGGATGGTAATCCAATTCCAAGACCTTGGAATGTCCATAATCTACGAAAGCTCTTTGTTTAAAAAGCATTACGTTCTGTTTTAGATTTGCACTACGTGATTGTGTGGGAATTACGAATAAATTTCCTTGTTCTAATTTTATTACTTTCAGTTGCAAGGGGTACGAATAACGCCCTCTTGTGTTTTTCAGATTATGAATAAAATCACTTTTTGCAGTACAAAATATTGTGTTATTGGTATTTGTTTTCAAAATACGAATTGCGGGCTTGGTTTCCCTCATTCGTATTGGGGAGCAGGGAACAGGCACTTATATACGTAAGTACGTGAAACTAAACAAGTATGAATACACTTGTACGTCTTTTTTAAGTACGTGACACTTAAAAACTAAACAAGTATGAATACACTTGTACGTCTTTTTTAAGTACGTGACACTTAAAAGTTAAAACAAGTATGAATACACTTGTATGGTACGAGAAATTTAGAATGTTTTAAAGTACGTGAAACTTAGCACATACAAGTATGAAATACTTGTATGGTTTGCCATTCATTTCAAGTACGAGAAACTTAGAAGCATTCAAGTACGAGAAACTTAGAAGCATTCAAGTACGATAGCATGCTTAAACACTTGATACGAGTATTTCAAGATTGCACAAGTTCATTCAAACTACTAGAAACTTAGAAAAGTTTTTAAGAACGTGAAACTTAAATTCAGTACAAAAATCATGTTTGTAGGATTTGCTAAAGTACGAAACACTTATGCAAACAAGCAAAACATATGATTATAATGATCAAAGTACGAAATACTTAGATTAAACTAATTTGCATCCGAACAAATGCAACAACGAGGGGAGCCGAGCAAATTATAACAGTTACGCCACAAGGGGCCGAATACCTGTATTATCAAAAGTATTACCATACTACGAGAAAGTACTGGTACCACGCA
Source organism: Rhododendron vialii (assembly GCF_030253575.1). Classification (NCBI taxonomy): domain Eukaryota; kingdom Viridiplantae; phylum Streptophyta; class Magnoliopsida; order Ericales; family Ericaceae; genus Rhododendron; species Rhododendron vialii. The sequence goes on from NC_080568.1 coordinate 13,442,518, forward strand.
GGGTTGAAATACCATGGACACGCAGGACCAGCCACATTGTTTGTGTCAACAAAAACAAAACATATAAATACTTGCTTGCCTTTCAGTCTAGGTTCTAAACTTCTGGGTGAATATCAGTTCCAGACGAGCCAACAGCAGCAGCAGCAATCTCCTCTGGAACAAACGTCTCAACGGTTACTTCCCGAATAGGCAAATGCTCTACAACATCTTGCGACTCCACTTGTATTTCTTCATCAGCATCTGCAAAATCATCGATCTGCTGATCGACATCATCAGTTGGAGAACCATCATGTTCTTGGGGAGCTGCTGCTTGGCGGCTTGGAAGATCATTTTCCACCCAGAGGGGGGAATCCTTGGCAATTCCTACCTTTGTTAGACACGCCTCCCAGCAGGCAGTCCAGATCTGATCTTGAATAACCGGCATCTGCTCCACATAACTGGCCGTCGTGGTGTCAAAACCCTTTTGATAACCATCTTCAAAGGAAGCCTTTTTGGTGCTGTCCATCTCGGCCAAAGCTTGATGAAGGCTATCTTCCGTGGTCTCAAGCTTGCCTTTTGTCTCAGAGAGATCTGTTTTAGCTTTATCTCTCTCCCTTTCTAATCTTGTGACTGTTCGGAGCAGCCTAGTGTTGTCATTTAAAAGCCTAATTCTCTCGGCTTCAGCTTCTTGGAATTTCTGGCCCAATACGATCATTTTTTGGATAAACTGCAGCAATACCAAACGTAAGTAACATTTCTTAATTATTACAACAAAGATGGGGCTTAAAACAAGAAGTTTTTGTTACCTTGATCCCACTGACAAGACCGGTGGACACAAGCCGATCAGGGGGAGACGACGACTTCTTCTGCAAGTCAACAGGGAGCAGCAACCCTTGAGCCAGGGCAAGTGCTGTTTCTGATGAGCTGGCACTATCTCCAATGTGGATAGGTCGATCACCCCTAATGAGTTGGGGGGCCCAGTTTTGTGGAAGCACTTGAGTGCTCGGAGAAAGGGGTTGTTGAAGTGAGGCTGCGGCTTGGGCAGAAGCGTCTCCAACTTTTTCACTCCTAAGACGTTTGTCCCGATGAGCATCGACAGCCTCGAGGGAACTATCTTGTTCCCGAGAGAAGAAGATGATCGGATTGATCCCCCCTAGCGCGACGAGATTGTGGGGGGGGGGAGGCCACCAGTTGAGCCCGCCCTATGGGCACCACCACGTCCCCTAGTGGAGACAATGAGAAGGGTAATGAGATTAAGGGGTTGACGAGTCATAGTACCTGGATCTCGAGGAGATAGAGAATAACCAGAAGAAGAGGATTGGCTGGTATCACGATTTGAAACCAGCTGTTCGGGCAGTTGTTCAGAAACAGATCCACGCGTAGATCTTCTAAGTCTCAAGCGGGGAAGCGGCACTCCTTCTGAAATAGGAATTTCTCCAAGTTGACCAGCTACGGTAACACCAGCTTGAAGTCTTGAAATATGTGGTTGGGGAGCAGTTGATGTGGAGGTAGAAGCAGCACTGGTGCTAGGATGGGCAAGTCTTCTGTCAATGACCCCTATGTACGCAGGGTCGTATCCCAGCAGCACGTCAGCGTCCCGACCCCGACCTGCTGTTCGGGTACCAGGTTCGCCTGTGTATTTCAAAATCCGATTGATATCTTCTATTCAGATGTTGCTCGGTACATGTTTGGGACGCCTGTTAGCGTTTTCAGCTGCAAGATCCGAATTGCAAAACCAAAGTTAGACATATAGAAAAGCTATGAGAAAGCAGTAAACGAAGAAATTGCAAAAGATAAAAGTAAGAGCATACGTGGATAGCCCCATATGTGGGGGCAATGGAGCCCCAGCACTTGGCCATCTTCCCCTACAGGCTCGAATGCTCCGGTCACATAGAGGAAGTCGATCTCGTGGTCACGAGCAGAATCTGGCAGATTAAGTACGAAACGTTTGTCTGCCTTCCTAACCTTGAAGTAGTAAGTATTGTACTTGGGGTTTAGTACTATACTGTACCACCATTGGATATCCCAGATTCCTAATTAGGTCCCTAGAATCCTATTTAGGGCTATAGTCCCCATTATCAGCCTGAAAACATTGGTTGAAACTTGCATGGGAGTAAGACGATACCAGTTTAGAATCTGGCGGAGTAATGGATGTAGGGGGAAACGGACCCCGCCCTCAACAATAGCTACAATTGGGATACACATCCTGTCCCAAGAGCCGGCATCTCTATCCGCTCCTAATGGAGCAAGTTCAAGTCCTACATTTTCAGGAATGTTATATTTTTCTCTAAATGCCGTCATGGCAGCAGGGGTATCGCAAAGCTTCCTAAACTTACTGGGTCTAGGAGGGTTATCATTATCATCCGCCATGGGTATAGTCGAAGAAAAAGTAAAACTGGAAATGGGTGCGACTAAAACCCTAAAATTGACCCAAAATCTGAGAACAAGATCTCAGATGGAAACAAATGGAATAGGAAAGAAGTCTTATTGGGAAACCTAAGCAGAAGAAATAGAGATTTTACGAGTTTAAATGAAAAGATTCCTGTGACACGAGCGAGTTGCAGGCGGCGGCTATGGCCGAAGAAAGGGAGTTTTTCGCCTGGAGAAGACAAGACAATGCTTTGAGTTTTTGGATAAAAACTCCAAAGAAAACCCCTTTTTAGGGATTTAAGTGAAACAAACGGAGATGAAGCGTCTCGTTTCACGCCTTTACAAGTTAAAGTAACGGAAAGCAAATACCGTTCTGACGGCGTTTCATAGAACGTCAGTTCGAAATTAATGATAGGCATACGAAACGTGCCACGTGGAGTTTATACCTCGAAATGGTATAATGACAAAGGCGCCAAAGAGCATCAATAAGTATTAAAAACTATGACTGCTCGGCATCAGGGAAGTTCAGGACTAAACGTTTGTCTCTAAGAGCTTCACCCATTACCCCCAAACAGTGGAAAATAGATAAAGCTGGGGAGCAATTGTAAGGAGGTATTCCCGAACAGGTACATCTAGTTGCCGAACACGTGGTGTATAAAAACAAGTTTGAAATTGAATATGACTAATCGTCGATCAGTGCATTGAACAGCGATAAGGGCCAGTGACATGAGAAGTCATGGGTATAAACTGACTGTTTGGCAGATAGAGACGTTCCGATTACATTGGACCAAGTTACACGTGAAGTAGCTGGTCCAAGCAGACTGTTCGGTTATGATACAGCCGAACGGATAAAGTAAAAACCAAGCACGTGATACAAGGGATGACGGGTTGAAAGCAATGCAATTGATATCCGAACAAATGGTACGTGGGACCATAATTTGATTATAGACGGGACAGTCATCGTGCTAGACAATGTTCGGCAATATGGACCAATGACATGAGAAGTGATTGGTCCAGGCAGTCTGTTCGGCGATGAGACAGACGAACAAAGAAAGAATTCCAATCAGATGTTGGAGTAAAGGGAACACTCTAGAAGGGTCCAGAGATAGTGGTACTCCGTTAAGGGATAAGATCCCAAGAATATAGGATCTAAGAAGGATACCCAACGAGTATGGGATGTTCGGTTCTTTATGGAAAAGAATCCGAATAGGACTCTTTTCTAATAAACTGAAAAAGGAAACGAGAATCCTTGATATCCTAGGTTTCCTATACGAGTTAGGAATCCTATGGCAACAGGAATGCTTGGGCAACAAGCATTCGCAAATCTATAAATATGAGGTAAACCTAAAGGCAAAAGGTACGCGATACACTGCATTCTTATTGCTTTCCTACTGATAATTAAGGTTTGATTGCTAGTACGTGATACTAACTTTGGCATCGGAGGGCCTTTGTCACGAGAGGCAAAGGTGCACTCACCCCCTGTCTATTTTGCAGATTAGGGTTCAGACAACGAATTAGGGTTCCGGTGAAAAGGCACGAATAAGCCGTTGCATTCCAAGGTGATCCGAAGCATCAATTGTTTTCATCCCCCTACAATATGATTTCGGACAGCCCAGGATAGAATTAATTCCTAGTTCCGCCCTTGGGTAAGGGTGCCCTTATAAGAAGTTTTGTATGTGTGTGTGTATGTATATTATATATATATATATATATATATATATATATATATATATATATATATATATATATATATATATATATATATATATATATATATATATATATATATATATATTTATATCGGGGGGGTTCAAGGGACACCCAAAAAAACACCTAAAAAAACACCTCAAATCTCAATCTCATGATTTCCGATCAAATTTTTATGATCCGAACCGTTCAATGTGTGCAAAATGTGATTTTAAGGGAGCCCGCGAGAAATTAGAAAAAAAAAGACCGGAAAAGGCTTGATTTGAGCAGTTTTTATTTAAACTGTTCAATAAAAAACTGTTCGGATCAAGCCCTTTCCGGTCATTTTTTTTTGAGGGGGTAAAGTGTAATTATTCGCGAGTTTATCGGCTCACAAACGCATCCCGCACCATCTCTTTGTCCGGGATTCCTCAAGAGAACCCAACTGTGTGTATATATATATATATAAAGTTATCAGAACGTGATTTTAAGGGTATCCGCGAGAAATCAGCAAAAAAAATGACTCGGAAGGGCTTCATTCGAGTAGTTTTTTTTGAATCGTTCAATGAAAACTGCTCGGATAAAGCCCTTCCCGGTCATTTTTTTTGCTGATTTCTTGCGGATACCCTTAAAATCACGTTCTAATCACATTGAGCGGCTCGGATCATTAAAATTTGATCGGGAACTATGAGGTGTTTTTTTGGGTGTCCCCGAAACCGCCCCATATGTATATATATACACATACAGTAAGGTTCCGGTGAGATCTCCCGCATTTTATTAAAATGCGGGACTCCGCTTCCCGATTGAATTTCGATGATCCGAGCCTCTCAAAGTGATCAGAACGTGATTTTAAGGGTCCCCGCAAGAAATCAGCAAAAAAAATGACCGGGAAGGGCTTCATCTGAGCAGTTTTCATTGAACGATTCAAAAAAAACTACTCGAATGAAGCCCTTCCGAGTCATTTTTTTTGCTGATTTCTCGCGGATACCCTTAAAATCACGTTCTGATAACTATATATATATATATATATATATATATATATATATATATATATACACAGTTGGGTTCTCTTGAGGAATCCCGGACAAAGAGATGGTGCGGGATGCGTTTGTGAGCCGATAAACTCGCGAATAATTACACTTTACCCCCTCAACACTCACACTTCCCCCCATTGTTTCATTACACGCCGTTCACAGCTTAACGCAGACCAGAGAGAGAGAAATGCGGACGAACGAAGAACGAAGAAGAGGAAGATAAGAAGAACGAAGACGACGACGAAGATTGAAGGCAGACGACCAATGTATCTCTCTATCTCTCTCTCTCGAACGAACGAACGAACGAAAAATCTAGTTAGGGCTTCTTTTGCCAATTATGATTCAGCAAAAATTAGGGCTTCTTTTTCCATTGGAACCTAGCTCTCGGGAGAGAGAGATCGATCTCTGCATTTTCAGCAAAAACCAGAACGGATTTTTGGAACTCGAACCAAAAAGAGGGCTTTTTTGATCGACGATTTTGATTTTAGGGTTAGTGTTTGAAATTCGTGATATTACTCTTCTTATGCCTTTCTCTTTAAGTGCTGGTATGATTTTACCGTAGAACATGATTTTATTCCTTTCGCTTTTCACAAATTAGGTTTTTTTTTTAGGACAAACGATGAAGAACGAAGAGGAGAAGAAGATCCACCGAGGTATCTCTCTCAAAAAAAAAATTAAAATAATCTGGTTAGTAAATGTGATTTTGCAAACCCTACCACCTTATCCATCCTTTTTGTTGCTTAATTGAGCTATTTGTGCTATTTATCAGTTAATGCTTTCTCTGGATTAGGAGATGTAAAGTACTTGTTTTTCCCTTCCTTGTTGGCTTTGGTTGTTCCTTTCATAGGCCCAAATGTATTCAGAATCCAAATCCTTGAATTCGTATTTGATGATATACTTAAACTGCTAATCGATTTGAATCCTTCTAAGCGGACTCAGTTTCATTCTAAGCTTAATTTTGGATCTGGAAATTTAAATCATTGGGTCAGTTAATGCGGAACTACTGCGACGTTCGTTTTTTAAAATTCCGTGAAAGTTAGCATTGTTAGTTGTAGTTAGTGAGCCGAATGTAAATTGCACGGGAGTATACAACACCTGCCAGTTTACTTGTGCTACTGTGATGTTCATATGTTCAAGGTAAAGGGGGAGCTATTGTGGGGCCTAAAAAAGCTTTGCATATGGTTTATGCAATTTTGTTATATATTTGTAAAAACGCGTAATTCAAAGGTGTGAAAAATGTTTACTTTAAGCACACTAAATTATAATGGATGATGTCATGAGTAGAGGGATGGCAAATACTATGTGGTTGCACATTTTTAGGATGGTTGTGCATATTGGAGTAGTGGTTTTTAACTGATTACTATTTGGCCCATAATAGTTTTAGTACATGCCCTTCCATTAAGATCGTGGAACCTTCTGACCTCATTTACTGCCATTGCTACATGCAGTTGCTCTATTTAGCCAGTGTGCAAATTCTACAAACAAATTATTTGCTCTTATTTGATTTAGGTTACTAGTTGAACTTTAAAGCCCCACAACCCCCATCCCGTCCAAAAGGAAAAGAAGAGAAAGAAGTTCTGGTCAATCAAAGTAAAAGAAAATCTTAGTCATAATTTTACTTTGTGAGTTTCGGTGTGAAGGAGACAAAATTCCATTGAGAAAAATATGAAACTGTTGATTTGTTGTTTCATATTCTATTTTCCTAATGATTCAGTTGCCATATAGTAGCGTCAGACTCGAAACTTAGTCTCATTTCAAGCTTCCAACTAACATGTTCATATCTATTCTTTTGATAAATATTGCAGTAGCCAGTTTTCTTGTGACATTAGATCACAGTTAGAGAATGACTTCGTGAATATTGGAATGCCACTGCTAGTTTTTTTTGTTAGGGTATAATTAGGGCTTTTTGTTCTATTACTCGATTAGGCTTTTTGTTATGTTATTATGCAAGTTTAGGGATCTTAATTTAGAAACAAAATCAAAATGTTTGGCCGATATTATGTTGATTTGTTGAAAAATAAGAGTTTTGATGGGGGCATTCGTTTTGATAGGCTTTCGTGCCACTGTGAATGTTGCCAAAACAGTAAATGTTAATTTACAAATTTTATTGCTCATATACTAATTCGATTTGATAGTCTTTGCTATTTCTAGTTACGCATTCTTAAGAAGGAACGAAGAAGAACAAATGGAAGAAGAACAAATTTCCAATGTCAATCCAACCCCCTTGTTTCCACCACCACCACTGCAAAGGTATATTTCTCCCTTTCTCTCTCATGTAGAAAAATAGGGTAGTTATGAATGTAAGTGTTTTTTTGTTGTTTTGTCTTTTGGTGGTTAGAATGCAGTCTGTAGATGATATACAACTACTCTCATTGTCACCTTCTCAACCTTTTGAGGAGTCTGCTAATTCTTCTGAAGCACTTTACACTCCTGAAGTTAAAAATGAGATGATACCGAAAATTACACAACAATTTAAAATCTTAGAGGATGTTTACAAAGCTTACAACAATTACGTATTCGAAGCTGGTTTTAGTGTACGAATCCATTCTAGCAAGACGGATAAGAATCATGAAACCATTAGGAAAGAGTATGTTTGTTGGAAAGAAGGGGAGAGTAAATGTTCTGAGGCCAGTCAACGACAACGGGGTTTAACTAGGGAGAAATGTGGTGCAAAACTAACAGTTGTAAAAAATAGGTCAAGTGAAGGATTTGTTGTGACCCAATTTGTGGAGGGGCATAGCCACCCTCTTACGACGCCAAGAAAGAAGCATTTCTTGAAATCTCATCGTCGAGTGTCAGTTGCACAAAAAGCATTAACGCAACAACTAGCAGCTGCAAATGTGTCATCCAGCCAACAAATGAGTGTTTTAGAATTGCAAGCTGGAGGTCTTAAAAATATTGGATGTTTACGACGAGATATTTATAATTCTAAAAGGGATATGAGGAAATATGTTGATGGACATGACGCCAACATGTTGAAAGAGCTTTTTGAGACTGAAAAAGAAAAGAATTTAGGTTTTACGTATACAATCGAGAAAGATGATGAGCACAGGCTAACCCATTGTTTTTGAATCGATGCGACCTCTAGGAAGTCATACCAGTATTTCGGGGACGTGGTGGTATTCAATACTACATACAACACAAATAAATATTGCTTGATGTTTGCACCTTTACTAAGGGTTAACCATCACGGGCAGACAACGCTTTTTGGGTGTGCCTTCTTATGTGACGAAAAAAGTGAATCTTTTGAGTGGCTTTTCAAAGAATTTTTGAAAGCGATGCCTGGACCACCGTCCAAAATGATCATAACTGGTCAAGATCCGGCAATGACAAGAGCAATTGCTTGTGCTCTTCCCAATACGTTTCATAGATATTGCATTTGGCACATTGTTCGTAAATTTTCTGAGAAAATAGGTGCATTGGCATACAAAGAACATTATGAAAAGTTCAAGAAATGTATTTGGAATTCGGAGAGCCCTGACGAGTTTGACGCAACATGGGCATATATTGTAGGAAAAGCGAACTTGTCCACCCATCAATGGTTGCAGTCCATGTACGAAATTCATGGCAGATGGGTTCCTGCATATACGCGACACATTTTCTCTGCCCACATGACAAGTAGTCAACGGGCTGAAATTTCTCATGCATTCTTCAAGAGGTATTTGTCTGACAATAATTCAATGTATGAATTTGTGACACGGTTCGAAAGGGCACTTGCACGTCTACGACATAATGAATTAGATTTTGACCACAAAGATATGAATGAGAAGCCAGTCCTGAAAACCTCATGGTCGATGGAAAAGAAAATGAGTGAATTATACACGCTCCATTCATTTAAGAAATTTCAGGAGGAAACATTTCAGGTTGGTGCATATGTGCTTACGATACTAAATGAGGATGAATGTCGCTCTGTGTGGAAAGTTCATAGGGAAGAAATGGAAGGTTCGAGAGGTCGTGAGCTGTTGGTGGACAAGTCATCGAACCGTGTGAGTTGTAGTTGTCAAATGTTTGAATTCGACGGAATTCCATGTCGGCACTTGTTGGCGTACTTGTCTTTAATGCAGATTAGGGAACTCCCTAGCACATACATTTTGCAAAGGTGGACTAAAACTGCAAAAGCAGGCAGAGTTTTTGATGACTTGGGCAGTCATCAAAAAGAAATATGTGGCTGTTCACTTTTAGTGAGGCGACAGGGTATCTTTCAACTTGCTTCTACAGTTCTTGATTACGCTGTATTAGATGAAGAAGGAACTGAAATTGTGCGAGAAGCGTTGCTATCTAGTCAAAAGAAGATTGCATTCATGAGGGGTTCTCGCCAAGATGGTTCAACGAGTTCTATCCAATTGCCTATTTCTCTCGGAAGCGAACATGGTTTGAAAGAACCACTGAAAGTTAGGGCAAAAGGTTGTGGTAAGTGTTTGAAAAGAGGAAAAGAGAAGGCCGTCAAGAAAAGTAGAAAATGTCATGGGTGTGGGTTATTGGGGCAGTCGCATGACAAAAGAAATTGTCCAAAGCTTATGAACATGTAAGTGTACTTGTCTATTTGTAATATGAACTTAATTGTTTACATGCATAATATATTTTAATTGTTATCTTATTTTTTAGGTCTTCCCAAGATGCTAGGTTGTATGACGACGACGACGACGACGACGACTTTGCCAATGAATGTTAGTGTTTTTTAAAGTGAAATACAGACTTCAAATAAGAAGTGAATTACTGACTTGAATACTAATTTTATTTTTGTTTCAGGAACTATATGGGTTTGCGGATATGGAGATGAAATTGGCACGCATGGTAGATGATGCATTTTATTGGTAGTATTCTTTACTTTGGCTTTACTAATGATCAAATAGAACAGTTATGAAGGATTCCTGCAGCAGTTTTGCTACTGTCTTGATGCAGTTGTCTGACTATTCTTGTTGCTACTGCTATTATATTGATACCTGTTATGGCTGCTGCTTTTTGGACAATGAAGCTTTTTGGAAAGTCAAGGACAAGGTTGGGGAGGAGGCCAATCAAACAATCACCAAAGTCAAGGACAGGGTTGAGGAGAAGCAATATCAATTAATTTTTTTTTTATAAGAGTTTTGATGACTGCAAGAGATAATGATGAACAATAGAAAACTTCTTTGATGTGTATCCTGGGTGTCTCTCCTTTTTTTTGGGTTACGTCTAAGTTTCGAAATTGTTGGGGATATAAAATGGGAGTGGTTGGATCAGATTGGTTTGGGTTTAAAGTGTTTTGAAAATTGTTTAGCTGAGTCTATCTGTTCTGAATTAAAACATGACCATTCTGGATTTTTTTTTTCTTGTTGAAATTGTGTATATTTTTGTAATTCACGTTTGCTGAATATGGGCATTTGCTATAGCCAGTTCATTATCACCACCAGATTAAGATTTGTTTGATTTTATAGTGTAACTTAAGCTGTGTAAGTGACATATCAGGTAAATTTAACAGTTACAGCAAAGTGGTTTAGGACAAGCCATAGAGAGACTAGAACCTTTCTGGCATGCAAATTACGAAGTCTTGACAGCCACATATATCTTACCAGTTTCTAAGGGGATTGATTCCTTGTTGCTGCCACTTGTACGTAACTGACTAAATTAGTAAAAACTAACAGAAAGAAGTGTTTTTCACCTTTTGGAGGAGTAAAGTAACTAAATTTTATCCATTAGTATTACGGTTGCTAGATAGCAATTCATGGACACAGAAAATCAAAGGGAAGCAGCACTTTCGTAGTTAATCCCCTCAGTGGAAAAAGGTCTTATATCTTTACAAGGGTTTATGTTTTTTGAGAATTTTTTTCAAAATGCAACTCTGCAGAATAACATATTTAACAAAATAATAGACAAGAAGGACTCATACTATACTTTGCCCGGTTGACATTCCTTCAAGATTAGTCTTTTGCGGCAGCAGATATTTGATAGAGTAGAACATTGGATTTCAGAATGCAATTGTTTGATACCTGGAGCGTTATATTTGATAAACTGTTTGCTTGATGACATGAAGTGTATATACAAACTGAGGCCTTTTTGTATTAACTCTATTCCATTTCCTAGTTTACATGGACTTCAAGCTTCAGTGAAACATGGCAAAAGGTAAGAAAAAAAAAAAGCCATGCATCCAAGGCCAAGCTAAACTACCACAATCACCACTTCTACAGACCACATACAAGGCCGCCAATTTCACTAACCTAGAAATAGTATCATAACAAACATACTACTACTACTACTTCTACTTGAGATCAGTGGCTGATTTTGCCACACATGTACGACACAACACAAAAAACAACAATCCAAAGATAATTTCAATTCGTTTCCCCCCCCCCCCCCCCCCCCCACCCCCATTTCTCATTCTCATTCTCATTTGCATTGCATCAATCTCCTTTTGCATGGCTTCAATCTTCATCTGCATTGTGATTGTTGTCCTCTACATCTCTTCACTAATGCTCATGGATACTGAACTCTCACATTGTTCAACAGTACTCACAGCCTTTGTTTTTGTCTGAACCCTCATTGGCCCCAAATTAGCCCTTCTTTGCAAAATACAAGGCTCATACCAGTAAAAAAAACCACAATCCAAGTATATTAACTGTAAAAAAATAACACAATAAGAACTTAGGGTTTCAACTCCAACAAAAAACAAGAGAATAAATTGGGGCAATGCATGCAGCTCACCTTATAGTTTGCACATCCGAAGAACCTTCGAGTTGGGTTCTTTTGTGTTCCAGATGTCCTCAATGGTGTTGGTTCTCCGCAATAACAAAAGATCCCAAAATCAGGATCACCACTTCCATTGTTACCCGAACTACTTCCTTCCATTGTGAGCTTCTCAGGAATACAATCCCCTGCCTAAGAATATTTGTCCACAGATTCAAGATACTTAGTCATATAAAAGAAAAAAAGGCAGACTTCCAAGATTTTTCCCAACTTAAGTTTTGCCAACAAGCTTCTGGTCCTTCAAGTAAAACAAGACCATGCGTTTCTATGAAACCAAGACCTATATCAAAAACAGTGAGAGGAACACCAGCTGTGTTCAGAATTGGTTGAGTCTAGTCTCCAAGGCCATATTGATTTTACATGGCCATCCTCCACTCATATTTGTGAATACTATATCCATGTCAAACAAAATTATCAACGAAGCATATTAAATATGAACATAGGCGTGTATTAATACTACACATAAAAGGTTCCAGTTTTGTGAAAAGAGAAAATAATAAATTTTCGTCGACACACCAACATATATGCCATGACTCCATTTTGAGAACAGCCAGTAACAGAAACAAGCTTTTGTAAGGAATGTTTAAAATGAATGTAAGTAACGCATTCGGAAAAAAATAGAACAGAGACTAAAGAACAATGCCAGCACTAGCAACAACAGCACTAGTATGGAAAAAGGATAGGAAAAAACGAAAATTGAGATATGCTAACATGAGGATTCACAAGAAATCAAGAAATGGACATGGCAAAAATACTTCATTCATACACATCGGTATACAGGAAAGTGCTAACAAGCAACTCATTTATTTTGTGAAAACTAATTTAGATATATCAGCTGAACACATTGAATAACATGTAGCAAGTTGTAGTAGGCCGAGCTCAACCGCAATTACACCAGGGACCACCTCTACTCTTCAGCCACCGCCATCTGCCCCACGGGGTAGCTGACCCACTCCACCGGGGCTCGACCTCAGCCGAGGCGTACCGGTCGTCGGTTCTGCCTTTGCCTTGCATCCAGCGACGGAGAGGATTTGTGTCAAGCTCGGCCACCATTTGGGGGCTGCTCTGCGACGACGTTCGCCTAGCACGAATTCCCTTCGGGCTCGGCTTCCCTTCAAGCTCAGCAACCGACAGGTTCTTATGGGCTCGGCCACCTGCGCGGCCACGTGCCCACCCACGCGCGGAGACAGTTATGCCAAGAGATAATCGAGAACGCACATGGGAGTACCAGCTCACCCCCAGAAGCGGTTACCAGATCTGTTCAATGACGTCACTGTGACATCGCCTGGCCCGCGCAAGGCATGTGCCCGTGCTTGGAGAGCAAGTCAGGGAGGCTCTATAAATACCAGAGGATAACGCCTCTGGGCAGGTACGCACTGATACACGCAAATACCCACTCAAAACCCTAGTCTCTTCCCTTTCTTCCTGCACATACTTATCCTCTCGCCAGAGGGCCTTACCGGGCGACCCCCGGCCAGGTCTTAGTCGTGCGCTCACTGTGCAGGCTACGTGGAGAAGGCTAGGAAGCCACTGAACCAGCGGAGGAAGGACTCGAACCAGATATCACGGGCCACACAATTGGTGAACCCGACGTGAAATACAAAACTTCTGATCCAAACGGCTCGAACCTCCATCAGCCCATCCTCTTCCTTTAAATAACCACTACAGCTTCGATTACCATGGGCGGAGATCTAGCAGACGTCACCGTCTTAGGGGCCAAAGACGCCAATGGAAACACAATCCTTACACCGTTTTCAGAGAGGCACATGTCCATTTCACTTCCCCCAAGTTCAGGTCTCTCCCCAGTAGCGGACGACGTAACAACGGCCTACATCCGCTTGTTACAATGTCGCGACGAAGATAGGGACAACGAGCTAGCAGCTCTAATAGCGGAAGTTGCCCAAATGAAACAACAGATGCAGCGAGATGCCGCTCCCGCTACATCTAGATCGGCGGGAGGCAGAAGCGGGAGGCGACGAAAGCAAACACCACCCCCACCACAGCCACAAGAACGTCCTCACGAAACCGGCCACCGCGGCTCCGTCAAGGACCGCCTTGGCATCCCACCAGATACAGGTGATGCGAGGGAGATCATACTTTACAAGCGGAACACAACATCTGGAACACAGCGCTCAAAGGGCCACCACGATAACACTAGGGATACCGAGTCGTTTACAAGCACATACTCGACTGGTCACGCAGAATTTTCTCGCACAACGGTTTCCCACCGTAGCCGAAATTCCATGGAGACTAGATGCCATGTATCTGAACGACTCAGGGAAATCCCGGCAGAAAAATTTGACAACAGCAACCAGACTCGACGGAACGGAAAAGGCGTGCTTATTGAAGAGCCGAACAACGAAATAAAACTCGGTAAGGACAGAAGAGAAACATTTGGCGGACATCACAGGGTGACAGCAGATTTACGAGACAAAATTCGGCATCGAAACCGTGAAAAGTCTCCAGATAGAGACTCCAAGAGAACAAAGACGGATGAGCATGGTAAGCCACCGCACCCTGGTTTTGAGCGGTAGCTGAAGGATCTCGGCGTTTCTCCCTTCACACCCCACATAATCAACACGACGGCCGAACCCAACTTCCACTTACCAAAGTTTACAAAGTTCGACCCTACCACATGCGAAGCCTACACCCACCTAATTCACTTCCGTCAAACCATTGAGCTATGCACCACAAAGGACGAAATCAAATGCAAGGCATTCCCGTCCAGCCTCGGCTCCCTTGGACTCCAGTGGTTCAACAAATTGCCTGCCGGATCCATACGGAACCTGGCCAACCTTGAACGAGCCTTCAACACTCGCTTCATCACCAGTAACAGGATAGCCAAGGAGCCTGAGTCCTTGTCCCATATGAGGAAGCTCCCAAACGAAACACTCAGACACTACGCCGAGCGTTAGTGGCAATTTTTCAATGAAATTCCCAGAATCGACGAGTACTGGGCCGCGCGCACCTTCAAAAATGGGTTGGAATCTAGCAGCAAAATACTCGACGAACTGGCTATTCGACCTCCGCACGGCATGGGAGAGTTGATGCGTGTCATAGAACGATTTTGTGCCCTTGAAGAGTTCTACGCGGACCGAGCCGCTCAGGGGATCCCCAGTTCAACAACCTGCCTGCCGACGATAGCTCCTCAGCTGCAGACACCAATCGTAACTCAACAATCCCAGCCAAGGAAACAGTCAACAACATCAAAGAATGGAAGAAACGCCAGCCAAAAGAGCACGACTACGTGGCCGAAACCACCCACTTCAAAGAACCCATCTGGTCCTTCCTAAAGGAAATCATGAGGCAACCATGGTTCGAGTGGCCGCAAGGCAAGCTCAGCACGGACAACGGCCAAACGGATCAGAACCCGAGGAAGAAGTGCTCATATCACAATGAGCTCGGCCACTACACGACGGCATGTGCTCCGTACAAGGCGTTGTTGGAACGATTGGTGGCCCAAGGCCATCTCGACCAACACATTGATCGAGCAAAAACACCCGCCCGCCCACCTGTCGGAAATCCCAACCTCAATGAGCCACGGCCGACGATACATGTCATCCACGGCCAAGTGACAAAAGAATCCGAAGCACACCTCCGAGTCGACCTCGATCGCGCCTCCACTTCTAAACAGGTACTTGCGGTAGGACCCGGGTCAAAGCGCCCGCGCCCAGACAAAACGCCCAAGTGGACCATAACTTTCACCGAGCGCAACCTTGAGTTCATACAAACTCCACAATCTGATGCTCTCGTCGTTACCGTGCAAATCGGAGTCCACGATGTCAAGAGAATCCTCATCGACCAGGGAAGCTCAGCAGAGGTGATGTACTATGATTTGTTCAAAAAGCTTGACCTCCCAGAGTCAGCCCTACAACCCGCCGAAGTCCCTCTCATCGGATTCAACGGAGCACCGGTTTAGCCACTCGGTCGAATCTTCCTTCCAGTCGTCGCAGGTTCGAAAACGTTGACCGTTGAGTTCATCGTCGTCAACGTGCCGAGCCCGTATAACGCAATTCTTGGCCGAGCCTGGCTTCGTGACATGCAAGCAATCACTTCAACCTACCACCAGGTTGTCCGCTTCATCGGCTCCAATGGACGACAGGAAGATCTGCGAGGTGACCAAGTAGCCTCCAAAAAGTGCTACGTCTTGGCTATCCACAACTCCGCCAAGGCCAAACAAGTTCAATGGGTTGAAGTCCCCGACATGGCTGTGATCGACGACGTCGGCCAGAGAGCTGAGGACAAAACCGAAGAGGACCTAATCCCATTGCCCCTCAACGAGGACGGTTCACGTTTCTTCTTAATTGCATCCTCACTCAGCGATGACGACCGGGAAGAAACATTCCGCTACCTAAAGGACAACATAAAAGTCTTCGCGTGGACCCCCAACGAAATGCCAGGGGTCGACCCAGATTTTATCTGCCACTCTCTCAACATCAAAAAGGACGCGAAGCCAGTGGTCCAGAAAGCGCGACGCTCGGCCACCGAACATGCCGATGCTGTCGTAGAAGAGGTAAAGCGGTCGTAGAAGAGGTAAAGCGGCTACTGGAAGCTAATGCCATCCAAGAAGTGCAGTACCCAACTTGGCTTTCAAACACGGTGGTCGTTAAGAAGAAAAATGGCAAATGGCGAGTTTGCGTCGACTACACCAACCTTAACGACGCTTGTCCAAAAGATTAGTTTCCACTTCCCAAGATCGATCAACTGGTTGACGCAACAGCAGGACATGCTCGGCTAAGCTTCCTCAACGCCTACCGTGGCTACCATCAAATAGCCATGGACCCAGATGACATGGAAAAAACAGCCTTTATTACCCCTTACGGCATTTTTTTTTGTTACCGCGTCATGCCATTCGGCCTTAAAAACTCATGCGCCACATTCAACCGTGCCATATTCAAGATGATGCATGCCCAAATTGGCCACACTTTGGAAGCCTATGTCGACGACCTTGTCGTCAAAAGCCAGAAGGAGAGCAACCATCTCCAGGAGCTGAAGGAAATATTCGACATACTCAAATTCTACAAGCTCCGCCTAAACCCCGAGAAGTGTGTGATCGACGTAAGTGCTGGGAAATTTCTCAAACATTTGGTCACCAGGCACGGTATTGAGGCCGACCCCAACCAGATTAAAGCCATTGCAGATTTGCGGCCACCAAGAACAATCAAGGAAGTACAACGGCTGACTGGAATGTCAGCCGCTTTGAACCGGTTCATTAGCAAGTCCTCCGACAAGTGCCATGCCTTCTTCAATGCGTTGAAAGGCAAGAGCCGACGCAACTTCGAATGGACACCAGAGTGTGACTCCTCTTTGGCTAAACTCAAAGAGTACCTCAGCTCGGCCTCACTATTGGTAAAGCCAAAAGAATTCAAGACCCTATATTTGTATCTTGCTGTCTCCGCCCATGCGGTCAGTTCTGCACTCGTTCGCCAGGAAGGGGCTGATGAGAAGCCGATATACTTCACAAGCAAAACACTTTTTTCGGCACAAACACGGAATCTTCCGCTGGAGAAACTAGCCCTTGCTCTCGTCTCGGCGGTGAGGAAACTATTGCACTACTTCCAGTCCCACCCAATCACCGTCTTAACAGAACACCCCTTCAAAGCTTTCTTTCGGAAGGCAGATCTCTCCAACCGGGTTTCAAAATGGGCTGTCAAACTTGCGAACTTCGACATCAGCTTTGAGCCACGAACGGCAATTAAGGGCCAGGTGTTGGCCGACTTCATAGCAGAACTCACTCCAGCAGACACAGTGGCACTCAATGCTCCAACCCCACCAGACGTAGCCGAACGTAGCTCCGTGACCATGCCATGGCACCTTTTTCAAGGCGAGACTTGGAGACTTAACGTCAACGGGGCTTCCAACAGCAACGGAGCCGGAGTGGAGGTAGTCTTGGTCTCACCTTGTGGAACACTTCATGAAAGCTCCCTCACCATCGACTTCCCAGCCACCAACAATGAAGCTGAATATGAAGCCCTCCTTGCTGGCTTACGCTCAGCCATCGCGATGAAAGTCACCAACCTCGTTGTCTACTGCGACTCCCAACTCATCGTTAACCAAGTACTCAGTGACTATGAAGCTCGGGACCCTCGAATGTTGAAATACCAAGCCACGACAGCTGAGCTCATCTCTCAGTTTCGCAATTTTAGCATCGAACAGATCAACCGCGAGCACAACGCACACGCTGACGCACTTGCAGGCCTCGCGTCGGCATCCACAGCCTCAGAATTCAGAACCATCAACTTCGGCAGCATTAGCCGCCCGTCTTTTGAGCCCACTCCAGAGGTACTCAATGTCGAACTCGGTCCTAGCTGGATGGATGAGATCGTTGCGTTCCTAAAGCACGACACCCTACCCACAGAAAAGAAGGAGGCTTACCGTGTGAGAAACAAGGCCGCTTACTACTGGCTTTCTGAAAGCGGCCAACTATACAGGAAATCCATCTCCGGACCGTATCTCCTCGTTGTCCACCCCACCCAAGTGTCTGAAATTCTGACAGAACTTCACTCAGGCAGCTGCGGTTGCTACTCTGGCGGCCGCTCCCTTTGTCAACGTGCCATGAGTCAAGGTTACTTCTGGAAGAACATGAAGAAAGACTGCGAAGAAGTTGTCCGTAGATGCCGACCGTGCCAACTGTTTTCACCTATCCCGAAATAGCCTGCCCAGAACCTTTCCCCCATCACTAGTCCCTGGCCCTTTGCCCAATGGGGGCTTGATATCGTGGGAAAGCTGCCAACGGCTCCTGGAGGCTTCAAGTTTTTGATTACAGCAACGGACTACTTCTCCAAATGGGTTGAAGCTGAACCCCTCATAACGACAACTGAGGCTAATGTCCGAAGATTCGTATGGTGAAACATTGTTACCAGCTTCGGCGTCCCATACGCCATTGTCTCTGACAACGGAACTCAGTTCGTCGGCAAGAACCTCACCAACCTTTGTGCCGAGTTTGGGATACATTTCTTCAACTCCACACCAGCCTACCCCCAGGGAAATGGCCAGGCAGAGGCCACAAACAAAACCGTCTGCGCCAGCATCAAGCGTCGGCTAAACTCCAAAAGAGGAAAATGGGCTGAAGAATTGCCACGCGTTCTATGGGCCTACCGGTCTACACCAAGGCGTTCAACGGGCCAGACACCATTTTCAATGGCGTTCGGCATGGAAGCCGTGATCCCGTTGGAGTCCAAGTTTCCAACTCTCAGAACAGAAACATTTTACCCCAAAACAAACGACGACGCTATGGCACAAGAGCTGATTTTGGCAGAAGAGAAGCGTGATGACGCTCGCCTGCACCTCGCTGAATACCAGCAGCAGGTGGCCAAGGGATACAACCGCAGCGTGCGAGTCAAAAAGTTCAAGCCAGACGATTTGGTTTGGCGAAAAGTTGTGCAAGCTAGCAAGAAAACAAAATTCAAGCCCAACTGGGAGGGACCTTTTCGTATTGTCAAGATTGCTGGAGAAGGTGCTTACGTGCTGGAGGACATGAATGGGAAAGTTCTAACTAACCCATGGAATGCACAGAACCTCAAGAAGGCATACATGTAGCCGAAATCCCAACAGTGTGCCTCATGTTCGGCCACTGCCTATCCTATTTTTCTTTATTGGCTTCGGCCCAAGTCTTTACATTTCAACCTGTACTTCATGTTTGTGGAGTCAAAGAAATTTTATCTGGCAGTTGTCATTTGCAATTCCAAATTCCTTTTCCTTACTTTATATTTTACCTCGGCTTACTTGGCCAACCACAAACGTTGACCTCGGTCACACCCACAAACGGCTCCTATGCCTCTGGTTCGGCCACGATTACTGCCCAAAGAAGCAAAACGGACATCAGGTCCACCGAGCCCAAAGACACACAATATGGCTGGAATTTGGGCTCCGGTTCGGCTTGGCAAGACAATGAGGTCGGCCACAGCCTGGTTACACTCACATTTTGGTGTGCAAACCACCCACAAACATTACAACACCTCATAACCTCTCCTAGGGGCTGGCACCTTGGCCGAGCCCTAAACCACAGGTACGGACACTCCACAAACCTCGGCAGCTAACCTAAGCATCACCTACTAAACTAGCAAAATAGCTGAGCACAACACCACGCTCGGCACACTCTCCACTCCATTCTACTATACTTTGGTCAAGGCTCAGCAATCACCCACAATCAGCCATTTCTACAATGGCCGACATCCATACTATTAAGCCGAACCCAGACCAAAGTGGGGGCTACGAACAACTACAATTCCAAACAAGCATGCATGCCAAACTCGACAAGACAAGTAAAAACATTGCAAAAGAGAAGGCATCCATTAAAAAAAAGATCACGAGTTCAAGCTCGACGACATGTTTAAAGCCAACAACCTTACATCTGGAACGGCAAAATCCAAGTTCGGATCCGTCCAGTCCAAAAAAAAAGGAGTTAAAAAAAAAAAACTGAAATAATGAGTTGTAGTCTACGGTAGCCGGCCACCCAAAGTCCGGTACCTGCAAATCTCTCTCCCTCAACCCTGAGCAGCTTCCTCGGCGTTAACAGTAGCTCCTGGGGCAAGGGTGTCAACATCAGCCTCGACCTCGGCGCTCCTATCAACATTCATGGGCTCATGATCGGCGTCCGCAGCCGTCTTGGGATCGGCGTCCTCAGCCATATTCCCACTGTTCTTTCTTCCCACCAGAGCCATCTACAGCTATAGCGTCGGTGTCGGCTTCGGTGAGGTCTTCAACGTCATCTTCACTCTCGAGAAACTCCTCAGGAGGGAGGAGCGCACATTCCTCTTCAGTGTAGGGGAGAACGAGCTCGGGTGTAACCGGGGCTGGAATTGACTTCGTCAAATTCATGTCAGCCTCCAGCTGCATGACCCCACAAGCCGCCTTCACGCCGTCCTTGTATCCCGTCCAGTAGGCAATGGGGACCCTCATCCTAATGGCATCATTTACCATAGACCGAACATCCCTCATATACTCGGCTCCGGCACGGTCAGAGCCAGCCTGATACGCTGCTCCATCCACCTCCTTCATCTTCCTCTTCTCTTTCTTCAACACCCTAGCCACCTCACATTTGGCCTTCTTCAGCTTCTCTTCCATCTCGTCTTTCTCCTTCTCAAGCTCGGCTATCTGAGTCTTCGCCGTTTTCAGGCTGCCCTTGTAACTCCTCACTTTCTCACGTTCGATCTTCAAATCCTCGTGAAACCGAGCACGCTCGGCCACCACAAGCTCGGCACTCTTTGACAAACGAAGCAAAGCCTGCCCGGCCTGTCAAAACGGAAAGAACTTCAGCTCGGAAAAACTCAAGCAGTAAAGCAATGGTCAGAGGAAAAGGACTATGTTCGGATAATTCCTGAACGAGGTAAGCACTCTCATGAACCAGACTCGGTTGGAGGCCCTCAGGGAATTTTTCCATGTCGTTCGGCAAAGCCAATCCCGGAAGCAATGTAGTGGCCAGCCCCGGCTCAACCTTGACAGAATCCTCCACTGAAACGACTCTGCCTTCGGCCAAGGCGTATGATGGGGCAAACTCTTGGGCGGCGACAGGGCCAGCCGAGCCCGAAGGTTTTTGGGTTGCCTTCGATCCACTAGCAGTTGATGATTCGGTCCTCTCCTTCTCGTTCGGACGGGGAGTCGGCGGTTTGGTCGGGAAAAAGTCCTGAGTTACCTTCTGCCTCTTTTCAGCAGGCTCGATTGGCCCAGACTCCTGACGGACGGCTTTACCGTCCCTGATGTTTACCCGGACAACATTTCGTCGGCCCATCTCACCGGTATGTTCGGGAATGAGCGTTTGCAGCGGAATATGAATACCTGGGTGCTCGGCCTGCCGACTCTCTTGAAACTAGAATTCAGCCAACTTCCTGAACGTTGGCAACTTCACTCTCGACTGTTTGTTGCCTCTTGTTGGCCCCGCCTTCTTCCCTCGGCTTTGACCTTCTGTGCTCGGCCCCGCCTCCTTTCCCCTCCTCCTGAGCTTTCCCTTGTAGGACGGCTCTTAACCGAGCAACGTCGGCGCGTCTCTACAAGCTTGTGACAAGAGGATATTGACATGCACCTCGACGGACAGAGACTGTTGAGTCTTTATGATGGCTCGGTGATCTGCAAGAAGAAACAACAGTCAACGGTCGAAAAAGTTTACAAATGTCCAAGCTCGGCTACAACAAAGGTGGTCGAGCTACCTCTGAAGTCTTTGATCTTTGGAACGCTGAATCTACGGTTAGACTGGTTGCCGAACTCAAAGTTACCACTCACTTCGACATAAAAATTGGCCCATTTGTCAGTGTCGGGCAAGCCATCTACTAATGGTTGTTTCTTGCTGCGTGTCGGCAAGTATCGACGCTCGGTCTGGCCGTGCCTAGACATAATGTAGGTGTGGAAAAGGTCAGCGACGGTGAACTCAAGGTTGTGGAGCTCCTTCAACTTGATCACCGACATTACTATTCGGTAGCTGTTGATAGCAAAGTAATGTGGGACGATGCTGAAACGAGCCAGAAGTTTCCTCAAGAAGGGGTGGAGAGGGAACCTCAACCCAGCCTCACATATCGCCATCAAAGGGACAGTGATGTGCTCGGGATGGTGTCCCCTCGTGTCCTTTATTCTGTTGCTCGCCACTTGGCTGATTACAACATCGTCAGGGATACTGTATTCTCGGCAAAAATTTTGGTACTCCCTAGGGTCTCCCCTGAAGAAATGGGCGTGAGGGCAAACCTGACCCCTCTCATAGAGGTCAGCGACCTCGTTGTTCTCAGATTGAGCCTCACTATGCCTAGGAGAGACAGCATCGGCTTGAGTATGGAGCCTAGATTCGGCCTCTGGCCTAAGTTGGGGTTCGGCCTCAGAATGCGTTGACGGCGTCAACGTGATTTCAGGCTCGGTAACAAACCCTTCTTCGCCGTACTCGTATACGCGTTTGGCATTTGAGTCGCTGGTGTCAGTAGACATGTTCGAGGCGATGGAAGAAATCTGGTGTCGGCTTCTGTGTCTCTCCACACACTCGCGAATTATTGAGTCTCCAGAATCGTCCCCTAAGCTTTCAGAGTCGGAAGAAATGACTATGACTGGGTGAGCCAGACCTATCAACACAAGAAAATGATGAGAAACCTTATCGTCGACGACGAATGAGGATCTCCCTACGCTCGGCTACCCTACTGGCCCACCCTATCTTCGTCCTATGGAGATTCAAGCTCGGGAGAATCTAAGACTCTAATCGTTGGGCTCGGCGTCGGCCAAACCCAGCCAACGACAAGTTGGGGCTTGGAAGAACAGGATGAAGGCGAAGATGAACAGTCGTCCATCTCAACCTTCGTACTGTTCACACAGAACAAAAACCCCTTGAAAAACCCAGAATCGCAAGGGAAAAGGCTTGAAAGTCGCAGAAATGAAAGGAGAAATCAGAGTCGAAGAAGTACCTGAAGCTTTTGCAAGGATTGGTGATTGAATCTTCTGGAAATCTGGAAAGGAAGACGAACGAAGCTCTGACTATGGAGTTCTAGAGAGAGAGAGTTTGTAACCTCTCTCTCTCATCTCATCGTCCTTTATATAAGGCTAGGGTTGGAAGTTCGAACATCCCGCCCATAAGTGCTCGACACGTGGCGATGACAGGTTAGACTTGCAGAGCTGCACGCGTGCCAGCCGTTTCCCTGTCAGCCGTACTCAACCAGAGATAGACACCTGGCGTGCCTCCCTTGGTTCTTGTCCGTGACGGTTTGTTGAAAAGTGCTTAGGCTCGGCCAAATTCTGCCCAGCAACCGTAATCCATGTTCGGCGTTAAGAAGGCTCGGCCTAATTTTAACATCAATCTCAACCGCGCGCTTGGCGACGGCTGAGATTGAGGGGCTATTGTAGTAGGCCGAGCTCAACCGCAATTACACCAGGGACCACCTCTACTCCTCTGCCACCGCCATCTACCGCACGGGGCAGCTGACCCACTCCACCGGGGCTCGACCTCAACCGAGGCGTACCAGTCGTTGGTTCTGCCTTTGCCTTGCGTCCGGCGACGGAGAGGATTTGTGTCAAGCTCGGCCACCATTTGGGGGCTGCTCCGTAGACGACGTTCGCCTAGCCCGAATTCCCTTCGGGCTCGGCTTCCCTTCAAGCTCGGCAATCGACAGGTTCTTATGGGCTCGGCCACCTGCGCGGCCACGTACCCACCCACGCGTGGAGACGGTTATGCCAAGAGATAATCGAGAACGCACATGGGAGTACCAGCTCACCCCCAGAAGTGGTTACCAGATCTGTTCAATGACGTCACTGTGACATCGCCTGGCCCGCGCAAGGCATGTGCCCGTGCTTGGAGAGCAAGTCAGGGAGGCTCTATAAATACCAGAGGATAACGCCTCTGGGCAGGTACGCACTGATACATGCAAATACCCACTCAAAACCCTAGTCTCTTCCCTTTCTTTCTGCACATACTTATCCTCTCGCCGGAGGGCCTTGCCGGGCGACCCCCGGCCAGGTCTTAGTCGTGCGCTCACTGTGCAGGCTACGTGGAGAAGGCTAGGAAGCCACTGAACTAGCGGAGGAAGGACTCGAACCAGATATCACGGGCCACACACAAGTGTATACTAATGCTACATCCAATTTCCCCCAACAGCCTAAAGTGGGTGAACAATGTTACAAGTGTATACAGTATCTTTAAGTCATGGCAGAACCGTGCTCAGCTAGCACAAACGCAAGGATTGGGTGCTGGCAGTATGGAAGATTCAATGCCCCCACCTATTCCCCGACCAATTGATATGTTCTATGGTAAAACCAAACCAGCACTTAAAGAGAAAGGCATAAGAAGAGTAATATCACGAATTTCAAACACTAACCCTAAAATCAAAATCGTCGTTCAAAAAAGCCCTCTTTTTGGTTCGAGTTCCAAAAATCCAAAAATCCGTTCTGGTTTTCGCTGAAAATGCAGAGATCGATCTCGAGAGAGAGAGAGAGCTAGGTTCCAATGGAAAAAAAAGCCCTAATTTTTGTTGAATCATAATCGGCGCCCTAACCAAATTTTTCGTTCGTTCGAGAGAGAGAGAGAGAGAGAGAGAGAGAGAGATACCTTGGTCGTCTGCCTTCAATCTTCGTCGTCGTCTTCGTTCTTCTTCTCTTCCTCTTCTTCGTTCTTCGTTCGTCCGCGTTTCTCTCTCTCTGGTATGCGTTAAGCTGTGAACGGCGTGTAATGAAACAAGGGGGGAAGTGTGAGTGTTGAGGGGGTAAAGTGTAAATATATATAGTCCTTATCCAGTGAGGGATCCCGCACGGTTTTGATCACTTTGAGCGGTTTGGATCATCGAAATTTGATCGGAAAAGTGAGGTCCGCACGGTAAAACCGTGCGGGATCCCTCACTGGATAAGGACTATATATATATATATATATATATATATATATATATATATATAAAGTTATCAGAACGAGATTTTAAGGATATCCGCGAGAAATCAGCAAAAAAAATGACTGAAAAGGGCTTGATCGGAGCAGTTTTCATTGAACAGTTCAGTAAAAAACTGCTCAAATCAAGCCCTTCCCGGTTATTTTTTTTTTGCCGATTTCTCGCAAATACCCTTAAAATCACGTTCTGCACACTTTGAGCGGCTCGGATCATCGAAATTTGCTCGGAAAATGGGAGGTCCGCACGGTAGACTGGTAAGGGATCCCTCATTGAATCCGTGGTGTGTGTATATATATAAGTTAGTTGTCTGCTGGTTGGTCTTGAATCTTGATAGTGGAATTTAATACTACATCAAACTTGGTTGTCATCGTCTGATTCTTCTATATATATTCATGTTCGATCTATATGTTAATGTACTTCTAGAAACACGTACGATTAATGGAGTTAATGGTTATGAATTCAAAATACTAGAACATTTGGTTCTAAATTCCGATCCGTTTTCCCAAACTGATTGAGCAATGCTGCTCAAGTAAAAAATTAGGCCGAAACCGCCCATGGTCCGGTCCATGATCAATCATGACCATGGCTGGTTTTGGCCTACTTTTCAATATTAATTGTCTTTAAATTTTGGACTTGTTCTAATTAATCAGAACTTTGCAAAATTAATTTTCATTCTAGATTCTTGCTCTAATTAATCAGAAATCAGGACTTTTGCAAAATTAATTAATTAGTACTCCCTCCGTCCCTTTTTGTGTGTCCAGTATTTTATTTTGGGCTGTCCCTTAATAAGTGTCCATTTTGTAAAGTTAAGGGGGTAAAAGTTGGTGTATTGTCTATTTTGTCCCTAAAAGTAGATTTTATTTTAAAAAGTTAATGAGTAAAAGTGTAATGATGATGGGTAAGTAGGGAAAGTGGAGGAAAAAGTTGATGTGAAAGGTGTAATGATGATGTCTTTTTAATAAGTTGGAGTTACGAAGCAGGACACTTAAAAAGGGACGGAGGGAGTATTATATATATATATATATATATATATACACACACACACAGTCCGGATCTCCTAAGGGATCCCGCACGGCCTTACTGTGCCGGACTCCCCTTTCCCGATCGAATTACGATGATCCGAGCCGCTCAAAGTGATCAGAACGTGATTTTAAGGGTACCCGCGAGAAATCAGCAAAAAAAATGATCGGCAAGGGCTTGATCCGAACAATTTTTTATTGAACGGTTCAGTAAAAAACTGCTTGGATCAAGCCCTTCCCGATCATTTTTTTTCTGATTTCTAGCGAGTACCATTAAAATCACGTTCTGCACACTTTGAGCGGCTCGGATCGTCGCAATTTGATCGGGAAAGGGGAGTCTCACACGGTAAGGCCGTGCGGGATCCCTCATTGGATCCTAAGCGTGTGTGTGTATATTCTAGAGTCTTGCAAATCAGGTAGACTTGGAAATTGTATCAAAGAACTTATGCAAGGTCTCTTCTGGAGTATAGCTATATGAGGCTAGCGCATTCAGTACTTTCCAATTTTTTGCGATCGAGGACAAAAGTTTCCACTGATACTATTTTGAAGCCCCCGTACGGGTTTCGATTGCAGATTAGCACAATGATTACTCCAATAAGTGCTTTCTGGAATGGTATTATTCTATGACGCCCACGGCTAGCTTATCTCACGGAAAGTTGTGTTTCTTTTGTTGCACCACTTTTAAGTTGTTCACCAAAAAAAAAAAATGAAGTAAAGAATTCAGCTAGCACCAGTACCTTTTTCTCTTATAATCAGTGGTTAAGGTTAATTTACGAGTAAAGATTGCATGAAATCTGATTGTTTATATATGCTCAATAATGGCGGCTTAATTACCTCATTCTTTAATTAGACACATACACTACGCAACTGGGAGTAAAATATTGTGAGCAATGAGAAGATTAATTTGTATGGGAAAAAAACAACTAATCAAGGGTTAAGGGCAATCAATTTAAGATCACACCTAATCACAAACATCTTCCCTATGATTTCACATATTGGTCAATTCGTATCGGGTTTCCACCTCTGCTATCCGATTCAACCGGATTTAAGAATGATAAAGCAGGCTGACATAACGTATACAATTAGTTCGTGTGGTGTTTTATTGCTGATATTTTATAAATACAAGAACTTATTACTCGATTCTCGTCGGTACTAATTTTCCTCATCCAAAACTGTTATTCAAAAGTTTAGAACATTTTCAATGCACTCTTCAAATAATTTTTCTCAGATATTTTGAAGAGGCACACAGACAAAACTTGCTCCAACACAACACTTGAGAGCACCAAGCTTTGTGGATGATTTAGCTAGCTAGCTCTTCAAAATTGCCGACTTAGCTAGTAACTCTTTACATTGTGGTTCCCTTAATTTTCACCTAAAAAAGATAACATAATTTTTTTTAGAAATGAGTTGAAGAGTTTGTTGGAGTAATAGACTTCCAACTACAAAAGTAAGCCTTCAAAATGACACATATAGATCAACAAAATACAAAAAGTGAAAGGATTTGAAAAGTGGGTTGGAGTTTAATTCCCTAACAAATTAACCCAAAGAAAGAGGGAAATTAAAGAATATCAAATTGAATCTCACCGAACAAACAAATAAAATTGAAACCATGCAAAGATTGAGATCTATCAAAATTAGCTGGATCGAATTATTGACGAATTGTGTGCTAGTACATCACATTGCAGTACAAAACAAAAGATCATGCAACAATTAAAAACATATAGCAATAGGCTAATAGCAGAGCATGTTTCCACTAATCCTACTACATGTCTAACGCTAAAATATACTACCACTCCATATATATCAAGATACAGACAATGAAATGGTTTGTTTAATCATGCCAATAGTAATTAATAAAGTATATTCAGGTATTGGAGAAGATTAAGATACTACTAAGGATATTGAAATGAGTTAGTGCACTTTAATAGGACAAAGATCGGTCGAAATGGATTGCATACAAAATTGGAGTGGAAGTGTCACCCAGCAGAGAAAACAAAACAAGGAACTCAAGTTGGGAGTGAATAAGATGTCCATGACTACCTAATAATTGAACCATTATTAGCACCAAAAGTTGCCCTTATTTAAATAATAATAATAATACCAGCATTATGGTTTTTATAATCGTTAATTAATACTACTTGTAGGTGGAACTAGGATTAATTTTAACTGAATGGGTAAAGGGGAGAGAAATTTTCTTGTAACGGTTTTTAGAGAGATTTCCATTGGTGGAAATAATTTTTGTTCATCAAAGAATTATGTTATAAATCTAGTCTTCTAAAATTGAAATATGATGACGTCTCTTCAACAAATTTGAAACACAATATCACTTCGACTTTGAGATGCCTAACTAAGTCATTTTCCTAAAAGACAGTATTTGTTTCCACCAAATGTTAACCATCAGGTTACCGCAAATTTATCTTCAAAATACAAAGAGTATGCATTTGCACAAATG
The DNA here is from genome assembly GCF_030253575.1 of Rhododendron vialii. Taxonomy (NCBI): domain Eukaryota; kingdom Viridiplantae; phylum Streptophyta; class Magnoliopsida; order Ericales; family Ericaceae; genus Rhododendron; species Rhododendron vialii. The sequence goes on from NC_080568.1 coordinate 13,471,118, forward strand.
CTAATAGATAGAATACCAACTGAAAAAATAACATATAACCGTTGTAATATGGCCTAGTTATGGGTGGGCTGCCACGCACCCGTTTCAAGGGTCATGCATCCGATTGATTCCAACCGTTGGATAGAATCCTACGATGTAGATTAAATGACCTACCGTTCAATAAGGCAGTTGGCAATCAACGGTAGGTGATTGTCCAAATAGTTGCACCACACCATCAACTAACCACAAAGCCTGCAGATGGAGCAGGTGCGATGAGTGCAAGCCAACGTACCTTTTCATGAGAGATTTCAGGAATGAAAAATCAGGCATCACTTTTCTTTTCAAGAGTGCGGCATGGCATCCCCACTACATGCATATCCAACTCGGTTGCCTATCTGGTCGGGATCTATCCATAAGTTTTAGTCATAGACTCATAGGAGAGATTAGCTGGAGCATTTGGTAAGAAACTGAGAATGGGATGAAGCACAAGAAGTTTGGATTATGATAGTTTATTCGATTCTAAAGAGGTGTTATCAGTAGTTCAGTTTCTATTCCATACGCTCTCCTTAGGTTCACTAACTCAAGAAATCTTCTGACTAACATCCGTGGACTATCAATCAAGAAAATTGAGCAAAAACATATTCATCGAGACACTCGAGCGAGCTAAAAAAGCAAGAGAGAGAGAGAGAGAGATGAAAAACCTACAGTAGCAAAAAGGTTGCAATTAGAAAGCACTTTTTAAAATAGTTCAAATAAAAAGAAGCGCTTTAAAAAAAGAATTAATGAGAAAGCGTTTGCAAGCTAAGACAACTAATAAGAGGATGGAGAAATGCGCCCAAGTGTTATGAGAGAACAAATACATATCCATCAAGAATAGAATGTTGTCCAACGATCCATAATTTAACGAAAATTTAAATATCAAGAAATGGAAGATTATGACAAAAATTACTAAACAGGTTGCAATCCAAACACAATTACAGAAGCAGAAATTTCCGTCAACAGGGAAAAGTCAACAAAATGGCCTCAAAGAGGCAACATCGACAATAAACAATTGAAAATTCCCTCAATAACCCCATGGAAATAATGTCGTTCTTGAAACACCCACAGGGTTCGCAGCAAATTCTGCATAAGCCGATACACCTATGTTAGCAGTCGAAGTTAGATTAAACTTACAATTTCTTATCAGGCTTTGTGGAACTCAAAGCCTTGAAACCCCATCAACTCGGCCTCTGAAACTGTTAGATTTTTCCAATTTAATTCAACATTCCTGCAGAGAACAGTCTAGCCACCAGTTGAACCAGATAGAGTTATTCGAGCTTTAACTTAACGAACCACCACACGTAGAGTTAAGAGACTCTTATTATCGCATTACTGACTCTTTGACAAATGAACGGCCACCAGATCTGCAAAAGTAAAAGATCAACGTGAGGATGCTGCTATTTTATGCTTATATAAAACTTAAAAAACAGAGTTGGGACGGAAGTCTCATAAGCTGATTATTACTGCAACATACGCATATTCAAGATGGATATTCATGAATCGAGGGTTTTCTTTGCTTTGCGATAATGTCACAGCTCCTTCAATTTGTTGATCTTGTTCCACCTCTATTGGATCGTAAAAGTAGATTAACGTCTGCAAAAGTGAATGTTAACCAAATTGGAATAAAATAATAATGGAAATGGCAAAGGAAAAGGAAAAGGAATAGTTAAGAACAAAAAAGAGAGAATGCATCACATGTTACCATTGTGCATTCAGTATGTTTCCAGAATGTTCCACGTGTACATAAGAGACAAATGACAGGATGCTCATCCTTTGTGTGTAAATACATACAAGAAACATAGATGCCACACTCGCAAATATAGCTAAACAAGTATATAGTAAGATTTCGAAACCTAAAACTCATGGTTTCTATAGCAGCAGGCATAGTGAGCAAATCATTTGAAAATAAAACTGTGGGTATACAAAAAAATCATAGCAGTACAGTAAGGACCACAGAAATTCGAAACACACAACGGCATTGGCAAATTTTGGCATAATCATATTGAAAAAGCCTGCCGAAAAGTTGTATAATTTAAGCAATGTTCTAAAAGTTGCTACGCGCTAGTCAGGCGGTTGGCCACCTTCAAGCGATTAATCAGATTAATCGGTGATTAATCAGTGCATATTAATTAGTAATCGGCGATTAATCATCAGTCAGACCGAATCGGATAGGCCCTACCAGCGATTAATCATCGACTAATTCCTTGTTTCAAAACACTAACTTTTAGCAGTACAGTAAGGACCATAGAAACGCAAATGTTTCTCTGGCACTTCCAGAGATTGTGGATTTTCACTCGTCAAAGGTTAATAATTTTACATCGCAGCTCCTATAAAATCTAAGTACCTACTACCGCCACTGGAATCACACATGGGTTAGGGGCCAATGTCAGGAATTGATGATTACAAATACATATATTTTGAGTCACCCTCAAATAGGGAATCTTGATTATGACAAATAACTTACTGCAATTGGAAATTGGATAAGGCTACGGAATCACATGGGTAAGCTGTTCGCCGCTCACAAAAGATGCAAGGGTTTGGGTGACCACTTGCATTTACATCCAACTGGTGAAGGCCAGGTTGGCCATCTCAGCCGGAAGCTTGCTCTCAAGGGTGACGTACCAGAGCAAACTACACATAGTGGTGTTGCCCCCAACCCAAGGAAGAAAATGTCAAGGAGCAATGTTTTGAGGGTTGGAAACCGTGGTTGCTTAACCGCTTCAAGGAGCAATGGGCCCAGTAGGACTCTTCAGATATATGCCCAAAAGAAAGATTAACTGGATCATCTAAAATCGATGTTTCTACATTTTGGGAGCTTAGGGTTTTTTTCGTGATTTCAAATTTGTTGGAGGCAAGTGGTCCAATGGATCCATGGAGTTGGTTTTGGGTCAAGTTAATAAATGGTATATCATCTCTGGGTTATGTTAGGCCTATAATATTCTTATAACTCACGATTTCCTTGATGAGAAAATGGCGCCTCTGCCAATGCTCAATGCTCATGGACAATTGTGCCATACCAAGTAAACCATGCCACAACCCCAGTTGCTGGAGTTGACATTTCAGTATGTGATCATAAGTACATGCTCCAGCACAAAACTACTCCAGAGTCCATCACAAACTATGTGGCAGCAATACCTGTTGCCAATGTGTTGGAGGATCTTCAGGTGCAGTGGACAGCACAAGTGCTTCATTGGGATTTGCACGCTTCTTCCTCTGACTACCATTGGTAGGATGCTCATTTGGAGACTCAATAACCGAAGATGGTTGATTATTGTTGTTGGAAAATATTTCAGGGCTGCTGAATTCAACATCGAACCAGAAAGCAAACCCATGAAATGGAGCTGGAAAAAAAAAAAAAGAAGAAAAAAAATGGAAGAAAAGAAAAGAAAGAGTATTAATGAAAGTCTACGCCACAATGACTAAGAATCAGTCAGCAAAACCTTGGAGGGAGAACAAAAGAAACGTGAATAATTACTTCACCAGGCAATAAGAACACAAGATCTAGAATTAAGATAAGAAATAACGGTTCCAAATAGAAAGAGAAAATCAACAAGAAAATCTAAACAAATGGCCGATTGAGATTAAAAGAGGATGATGCATTTAAGCTAAAGAAACATGTGAAAACACTAGAGACAACACCATGCATTTAGCTTTAAAATGAAGCAGAAAGCCTTCAAAATACACACACGTGTACACACACACACACACACAGAGAGAGAGAGAGAGTACCCCGCATCATGGACTTAAATTTAAACCTTGTTGTAACTGATTCTAGCTCCTGCCTTGTAATTGTATAGCAGTCAACATGCTTTACCTGTCACCAGGAACAATCATATTACAATTTCCAAAGCTTAAGACATGGATATTGCAAAAAGAAATGTAAGCAGGGAGGGTAGTCTTGTGCTGTTGGAGCCACACTAGAGACAATCTCTAGGCAACAGGACCAGATGAAAACACCTAAAGGCATAACTGAACAATACCGAAACCAGCACTCACACCAATGCCCTGAAAGTCCATCCCACTCATGAAGGGTCTCAGAAATTGAAAATTGATAATACAACTTAAGGATGAATAACTTGCACTTTTAACTGCTTCAGACAAGTTTAAAATCCTTACACTGCTGCCGTGCTGTGCTTCACACTAGAGACATGGAGTAATCCAAGCACAAAGGTAAGAAACTAATAAATTTCCACCATGTCAAACCGAAACTCCTTGTGCTCTTTGTAATTATGTAAAGAGAACAACTACAATTTGAATATGCTAGCTGATTAACTTGCTTGTAACATAATAATAAGATACTTAAGTGGCGATATTTAGAACTCCTGTTATGACTGAAGATATCACGAAGAAGATGGCTACCATATAAGCAAAAGGTCCCAAGTGCAATGAGGGTATTCTGATTGTGCTTCAACAAATGCTAGTATCTCAGTGAGTATAGGGTCCCGGGGAAGGTTGATTGGTTGTTGAAGTGTATTTGGTTGGTGGCTAAGGTGGGTGCTTTGAGAAAGTGATTGGGAAAGAAAGAGGAGAGAACAAGAGAGAGAAGGGATTTGGGGCCTAAGCTATGTGAGGAGAAGCAGATAGAGGAAACCCAGTTTAATTAATCAACTCTCACCAAGGCACCAATACAATAATCAAAGCTTACTAGGATCCACATCAATAAAGGAAAACGAGAGTGATGTGCTAAAAGGTGAAATGCAAATAAACCCAAAGGAAGAGCAAGCCCTTGCAAAAGCATAGTGATTATCCTCCCCCGCCTCACCCCTACTAAAAAACATAAAGAAAACAAAGGCATAGGTTGGGTGGGGTCGTGCATTGAGGGATGAGAAGACTAGTACGAGGGAGGAACTACAAAGGTGCTTGCTCAACCATCAAACCTCCTATCTTGGTCCTTGGATAAAGGAGCAAGGAGATTATAGTTATATGAGACTCATTGATTCTGAGTGAATGTGAAAAGCACCATGTCAGTAATTCAACACTCCGACAATGGTGTGGGATTCTTGTCCGACATATTTAGTGAGTCGAACATTCGCCCATCAAACATATTTATAATTTGATTTTACCATGAAGTAGGCATATAACTCCTACAACATGCATGAAATGACCTAAGATACTTTTAAACACCATTTCAAATATTTTGGTGTCCTTAAAGAGAAATGAGAAGAACCCAACCCTTAGATGTGTTCCGGCACCCGACAAATGTACCCGAGTCCATGTAATATAGGTGGACATGGAGAATCAAAATTATCAACAAACATTCAACTAGACTTCCATACATCAGATCTACGAGGTTTTAACTTCTACCATGTCAACTTATTACACAATAAACAATATAGCTAATATAATTAACAGGTCGGCTTTCGGTCCGAAAGTTGCAAAATAACAAGTAAGCTGGTTCAAATATTAGGCACAATATTTTATAATAGCCAATCCAAAACGAGAAAAGAAGCATCATCTCATGAAGCATTGATTCCTCAACCTAAAACACATCAACCAGCATGCTACTTAAACATCAACTTACACATGCAAGGATTAAACGACTTGCAGAAATAATTAATATGAGACTTTCGCTCTCTTGAACACCTATCAACAGGCTTCCCTTCATAGGTAACGACAGTCTGAACTGCACACTCAAGGTGATCAGAGACTAAAAGATTCTCTGTGTAGCATGGACACTTCATCAGAGGTCACGTACCGGTGTCGGACACTTGTTGGACACCGACACTCTCTGGACACGTGTCCGACACTCATTTCCTAGTGTCCTAGTTTTTTATCAATGTTTTCCATTTGGACACTCCAGGGACACTTTAAAAATGCTCCAGACACTCTCGGACACTTGGAAAACAAGTTGGGGTTGATAAAAAATAGTAGGATCTAATTAAAACTTAGGGAAGTCATTTTTTGGGTGACGGATGATGGTATGTTGGTTAAAAAGGCACACAAATTATCAAATGCTTTTAGTCGAAATACTTTTATGAATGATATGATGATGGTTATAAACTTATAATGTAACGGATATGTGGTGTTGCATATTTACAATTAGAACCTTAATTGTGTCACTTTTTCTTCATGTGATAGTATACATATATGTTTTTTAAAACGTGTCCCCTAATGTGTTGTGTCCTCCATTTTTTTAAAATTCCTGTGTCGGAGTGTCGGTGTCGTGTCACGTGTCCATATAGTTAGAGAGTAATTACAGATATGGTTTTCGCTTGGTAAGTGGAGGTTTCCTATTGAGTAACTTGTTGCAATTTGTTATTTGCAATAAATCTGGGCTTCAAACCACACGTGGGGTTTCTCAAGAAACCACTCACACTTAGATAACTCTAGATTTCCACGAAATTGCATCCCTAAAGGCAATGTTCTAAAACTCGGTACTCGATACTCGCTCGGCCGGCCACCTTGTACCTTGTAGGCTGAGTATTCGGCGATTACTCGGTGATTACTCGGCGAGTAGAAATTACTTGGATTTTTTATTTTATATGTTCCCCAAATGATATTCATAATGCATAATGAGAAGTTCAATGTTCATAGTTCAAACCAAATGAAACTAAGTACAAAATTACTAGTCCATTGCAAAGTTTAACGTTCAAACCAAATGAAACCAAGTACGAAATTAATAGTCAATTACAAAGTTCAACGTTGGAACAGCAGTAGCCACTTCGAACAGCAGCAGTAGCTTGATTAGTGTGTTCACGATTAGGGTAAGTATAAAACTATACTGAAATTACACCAACGACCCTTCAAATTTAACATATTATGCATTTTACCCCATTTTTCAGTTTTTTTTCGATTTTCTCCCCACTTCCGAGTAATCTCGTTTACCGAGTAATCGGTACTCGCCGGGTACTCACCGAGTAATGCCGAGTAATCGCCTGGCCGAGTAATTCTCACCGAGTAGCCCTAACTCTACTCGGCTAGGCACCGAGTACCGAGTACTCGCCGAGTACTCACCGAGTATTTCCGAGTTTTAGAACACTGCCTAAAGGTCTGGCCCACTTTCCTGTGGTTTGTTTGCTTTGGTGTTTTTTTTGGGTAAATTGTTTGCTTTGGTGTTGCTAATTGGAAATATATATATATATGGTTTATATGTGCAAAGGAGAGACTTCATTTGATCTCTCATTTCCCTGTTGAAAATCTTTTATCTTGTACTCCTAATGTTTACATTACTTAATCGCTCGCTATTTCTTGGCCCCACTCTTCGGGTGTGCTTTCTTTTAAGTTTTTTTCAATGTGCTAAAGTCGCTAGGCGCTAGTTGGGCGGTCGGCCACCTTCGAGTGATTAATCGGTAATTAAGGGGTGTATATTAATTAGTAATCGGCAACTAAACGTTAGTCGGATCTAATCGGATAGGCCCCGCCAGTGATTAATCGCTGATTAATTCCTTATTTCAGAACACTGGTTTTTTTTTTATTCCCGCTAAGTTTGTTGATAATCTAGATGTATCTCCCTTTGTTTCTCACAAGATTGGTTGTAATGCTTATGTACCTCTTAATGTTGTTGCATGGTGTTGCATGGTCTTTGGCCCATCTAATGCTGTTTTCCAAAAGAGGAGATGGAATTGCAACGGATGAAAGAGCATTTACCATTCCAAACTGTTTATACAGTTTGGTGGCGGTAATTATGGTGCAATTCACCTCTCCTTTGGGGTTATAAATTGAGTGGACTCTCCTATCTTGTGCTCGGATACTTTCCTCAATAAAGGCCCCTTATTTTAGGAAATTTGGTTTCAATTCAAACCCCGTAGCTCTGTGGAACAGAATGATATGTGCAATTGCTTGTTCCATTGTATGCTTGTGGTTGGAAGGACATTCAAGAATATTCATTAACAAGTTTGGTGACCTACTAGGAATACTGGATATATTCCTACATATTTATTAGAAGAGATTGGAGAGCAGTGTGTAAGATAAAATCATGGGTTTCATGCTTCTTGTCTTTCATGGTAGAGCTCATATTCACCTTTATGTGTTCTAACTTTTTGCCCTTTACTAAATTATTTTTCCTCCTTCATAACAAAAAAAACTTCCGGACCTGTTTGTCTTAACCTGAAGCCACAAACAATTAGTGGCTTATCGATTGTCCTTTGTTTCGATTCCTCAGTATTCCATATTCAGTTTACCTTTGCATCCACCACAAAATTTGGTGACATGGGAGTCAATCTGTATCATAAAGGACAGAAAAGCGAATAACAGATAAACATCTGCGTTTCTAGTCGCAAATAACACTATTGAAGAAATTCTTGGCTTTGTTCTTTTCCGATCTTTGAGAAAAATATTTTTCTCCCTGCATGGTTCTCAATAACTTTCTCTATCTATCTCTCTCCACTCATTACATCAAAAATAATTCCCAAAGATGGGAACCAAACAAAGCCCGTGTAATTTTCTGGGATAAGTAAAAATTCTCCTGTTCTTACAGCCACCATAGTAATGAGTCTATAAGCGACCCAATAAGTGAGGACATTTTTACCCAATAAGTGAGGAAATTTTTAAACCACTGAGAAACTGAAAATAAGAGAACTCACAACATGCGGCCATGTCAAAACGTTTTCGCCGGATATTGTCTCGACAGATGGCTCTTCAAACGCACACTGTTTTGCTAATGGCAACATAGCAGACACTGTAGAAAATTAAAATTGTGCCTGTTTAGTGATAAGTAAGACCACCGAAAAAATTGGTCACAGAAGGGGCAAAAGATGCCGATAACAAATCCATAAACTCCTCGAGTAACAAATCTGAAATTAGGTGAGAAAATTTGGAAACAAGGCAGCAGTAAAACACCAATTCTGAACTTTTAGCCTCCCAAAAAACCTTACCAAAAGGAAGATCATGGCTCTAAATGTGTGTAAGTTACTTTATGAAGTACTTAGTATGGAGTGAAATACAAAATAATGAAAGATCAAGAAGTCGCACACGCAGCCACTCAATTACAACCATAACCAGGATGATGTCTAGGCACCTTGATGACAAGTGGCTTGCCAATAGCCATGCATCAGCACTGAACAATGAACTACTCCTTGCAACTTACAAGCAGCCATCTCAACACAAGTTTCTCACAAGAAGCTTACAAGCAACCAACTACAAATATATAATGAAATTTCTCACTGACTGGTGTCACACAGCACAGGGAATTATTGGCCATCTTGTCCTTTTGACGTTAGAAATTGGAGATGAAGGTGATCCTCGATTATATTCCCCAAGCGAGGAAAGTGAATTTGAATGAGTGATTTTACCTAATTTTTTGCACTTCTAGAAAAATCCTTTAGCTCATTATGTGCTCTTCTTTCAACAATGGTCTTCTTTCCATGCTTGTTAAACGAGAAACTCAGAATGCGAGTGCGGGTGGGATTCATGGGAAAGGGGACTGACAACATCTCACTGTTACAATGGTTGTTCTCGTGGCATAAGGTTATTTTTACAAAAGACACTTGGATATCATGGCTTCATAGGTAAAGAGAAGGTGGATATGGGAGGTAAAGACACTTGGGCAGTAACGTATATATTCAAACTCAAGACGGGGCCTATTATGAACTTTACCAAACCCAATCAAGTTTAGTTGTTCTTGGCCGAAGGTCTTTGACGCTCTGAGCATGGCCAGGTTATTGATATGCCTATATAAATATATAACACCTCAACTTCTTCTTTCTCGCCTATCACACACTAGAAACTTAGCAAATGACACCTCCCACTCCTTTTGGAAGTCTCGCCTTCTCTTAAAGAATAGTTGTCATTAGTGAAGCCCTTGGTTTTATTCTGTCAACATGTCTGCAGCAAACGATGTGAAACAAGGCATGCATAAATCATAAAATCAGTTTACAAAAAGGATCAAAACATAAGTAGGAAACCCGACAAAACCTGAGTTCAAAATATTTAGCTTGTACTAGGCTTAGGCTGTGGCCTCAGATGGAATAGGCAAGCCGTAGGTGGGCATGAGCGGGTAATTGGAATTCGGCATTGATCGAGGACTAGAGGCAACCCATGTTGAATAGCTTGATATACATTGTTGAACCCATTTCCTAATAACTTAAGCTTTTGGACAATTGATAACTTAGCATGGTATTTGAGCTCACAGGCTGGGAACGTCTTGTGTTTAAGTCTCTCTATTTGCATTTGTTTCCCGTTTGCATTCTGCTTCTCCTATTCATATTCTATTTCGCTCTATCTGTGAAAATTTGCATCTCCATACGTAAGACTGTTGCATGTGAGGGAGGATGGCTAAGGGGCTGTTTGATAAAACTAAAACCCAGCTTTATCTTGGATATTTCAAAAAATATTTGGGTAAAAGTCATAATTTTTTACTTTTCCGATTTGTCTTGACAAGATGAATTGGAAAACCAAAAAAGTGAGGCGCAAAACTAACAAAATCGTTTTTTTTTTTTTTTTTGAATAAGGACCAAAAAAAAACCTAAAAATCTTAGCGGAAGTCAACCTAAATATCTTGATATATGTTGCTGGGCTCATTTCCGAAAAGCTTAAACTTTTGGGACAATTGGTAACTTTACAGTAACAAGCCCACCCTAGATGAATTCCAAGATGTGCAACTATGCATACAGGTTGCATCATGGCTATTTAGAATATCGAAGAAGTTCATATGATTTGTACTCACTGTCAATCCCATAAACGTTGCGCCAGAATTCAATGCTTTCACTGTATCTGTCAGGTTGTGAAATAGGTGCTATGTACAACTGCAAAGCAAAGACAACATATCAGTGACGACAGGACTAGTTCAATCGCAACAAATGGCAAATTCTTGGGCTGGCTATGAAAAAAATATCTTCATTTCCGAGTTAGTAGTATAAAAGCAAAATTCGTCTATGAATTGTAAATCATAACCTTTCAGTTCTCAATTACACCGATTTCAAAAGACTCCCATACAAATGCAACAAGTATTCTACTGTTCTCAAGTAAATATAAACAACAATACAAGAAAGCAATTGGTACCGTTGCATCTGAAGGAAGTATAAGACCTCCAGGTTTGAGCCAGCGGTCCCGGGCAGTAATAATGCTCCCAAGCATACTCTGCAAGGTAGTATTAGAACATTCGAAAAATCTGTCAAGCCATTAAGGGAGGAAAGAGTCCATGAAGTCAGCCCAAATTTATTAGACCATAGGGTTCAGTTTAGTACGTAAATGCAAATTCACTAGTCAAGGCAACATATTGTACATCTCAACAAAACTGAGCATGCAATCAAGCACAACCATTTCAGTAAACAGTAACCACCTCATAAAGAAGCATGTAGCCCATCCACTCTGAAATGATAACATCAACTTCTTCATCGATTTGGACGTCCTGTAGAGTTCAGAGTTGGAGCTGCTACAGTTAGAAAAGGAATCAAGGAACTAAGTACCTAGTAAACTGGCTTAGAAAAGCAAACAAGGGTTAACAAGAAAATGAAACCATTGCAATAAATGAATGATTTCGAAAACAAAGTTATACAGCTGGGAAAGGCCCAAAAACACAAGTATTGGACCATGATGCAGCTATTATGCAAATTATTTGCACCCCCAACCGGAAAACAAAACCCGAAGTATCATACGAATACCATAGGCGTAGAAGATCAGTCATACCACTCAAAGGATAGGTCTCAGTAAAGACTCAATTGAACAAAGTGGTAACAACTGTACCCGTATTTAGCCCACATATGATAAAATTGGAGGTGAATTTGATGAAGAAGGCCCTGCTTTCAGGAAGAACACTCTTTTTGCCACTAAGACAAACAATAAGGAAGATTGGTTCAGAACAAATGTTTTCCACACCACTTGCAACATAGGTAGAAGAGTTTGCAGCATGACCATTGATGATGGAAGTGATGCAGTAGGATTTAGGTGTCGTATGCCCTCATTAGTTAGTTTTTTGGATGTATTGATAAAAGAATATGGAGAGCTTTTGCTCCTTGTATCCCATTTTGAGATTTATCTCTCTAATGAATCTATCCATCGATTTGGTTTGCATCATTTGGTATCAAAGCCTAGGCTCAAATCCTAGCCCTTCATCTTGCCAGAAACCTAACCTCGCCGGAACCCTAAAATGGCGCCGGAAAACCTCGCCAGAGCCCCTAATCCACTCAAAATCCACAGATTTACCCAACCCAAGAAGACCCTAAAACTTGATTTCGACTCTTAAAACTCACAAATCGACCATTTTCGGAGCTGATTCTTGCCGTTACAGACATCTAAACCCATCTTGACTACAAATCTGCCCATTTCGAGCACTGCACAACCATTTTTAGACCTGATTTGGAGTATTTCGAGCACTATAGAGCACTCGTTTTCCGTTTTTGAGCTCACCCAGCCCCAAATCGACTATGTTGCTCGGACTTAGGCACGGGAATCGGGTGCAGGTACATATCTAAAAGTCGGACATCTCAAAGTTGAAAATAGAGGATTCGGGGATATGTATCCGAATTTGGATACGGGTGCAGGGATTCGTCAAATTTATTTATTTTTAATTAATTTTTTTTTTTTTATCAGCAAAAAAATATATATATTAACTCAGACACAAAGTACAGAGCTAAAAGGAGAGCAGATACACCGGCCTGACCATCCACAACCCTCATCTCCTAACCACATGGAGGAAAACTAATTAAGGCCCAATAGGCTAAGCCCAAACCAGGGAAAAACACCTAAACGGCCCAGGTTGCTAAGAAACCAATCCAAACCAAAAACAACAAAAAAAACCCAAAGGGCAAAGCCCAAAACACCTAATACAACCCAAACCCTAACCCAAGCAATTGCCCCCCCGCCCGCCACCAACAGCATAATAATAGAAAATTTATGCAATTTAAGTATATAGATTCTTTGTTTTGTGATAAAATGATAATAGAAGCCCATAAAAAATTATGGAACCAACTTAATCGCCCAAATGTACAAGCCCAGTAGTGGCCCAAAAAGAATAAATAGGTACATTATACAACCTAACAAGCCCAATTGGCAGCCCAAAAGGATAGAATAAACCCTAAATCATAAAAGGAGAAAAAACAGCCACGTTCTTCTTCGATCGTCTTCCACGCCGAACTTCTGCCATGCTTCCACGATCGTCTTCCACAACGATCGTCTTCCATGCCTACATCTCCAGGTACTACTCCTCTTTCCTCTTCTCTTCTTCTTCTCCCTCTTGTTCTCTTCTTCTTTTCTTCTTCATCCTTGGTCAACCAGACCTGCACAAAGTTCACGTGTCCAGATTTTTTCAGCCAGATCCCGTACGAATCTCGCACCCGTACCCGTGTTGGGTCGTGTCGACAGCCATTTTCGAGGCTCGAATTACAATTTCAGATGGAGTCTCTGTTAATTGAACTCAGAAACACCAAAATCAAAGCCTATTTTGGTGATTTGAAGGCTGTTCTACCTGATTCGAGTCATTTCGCAACCAGATCTGCCTGGGTCGACTCGATTTGATCTGATTCGGGGCCTATATAGCTCATTTGGGACTCGCTTTGACCACTACAGAGTTTGCAAGCCCTAATCAAGGCCATTACTACCTGATTGAGACTTGATTTGACCAGATTTGACTGATTTCAGACCCTAAACAGTTGATTTCGCTAGTTTTTGTTGATTTCTGCTTGATTTGCTTCGATTTTGGACTCAGATTTGTTGTAGAAAGGGTACTTGCTGGTTGATTTTATGATTGGGTTTGATTTTGCTCAAGTTTGGGTGTGTTTGCTGAGTTGACTGGGTACTGAGTTAACTGGGTCTGTTTGGGACTGAGTTGACCGGGTCTGCTATTGAGTTGGCTTATTTTACCATTGAAATGGCGCAAAGAGGAAGAGGAAGAAGAGGTAGAGGTAGAAGTAGAGATGTTATGGGAGATTTTGGTGATGAAATTGATACTTATGGCAATTCAAATTGCAAGAGGAATGAGATTAAAAAATTGAGTGAATAAGTTGCTACCTTGTATGGCAAGATGCAGCGCTTGCAACGTTTGACCGAAAGGAAGGATTCCATTGCATTGGAAATTTGTTATGGTGCTCCGCATTAGCGTAGAGCAAATTTGGTTGGTTTGGATACAATGAACTTCCCAAGTTTTGCGGAAACCCACTAGAGTTCGTTGGTTGGTTGAACATCATTGAGAGTGTTTTTAAATATTGTTGTGTTACCGAAAAAAAGAAGGTGAAATTGGTATCTACTTGCCTTAAGGGAAGAGCTTTGGATTGGTGGACACAACTCAAAGTTAGTCGACAAAGGAGAGGCAAAGAAAAGATGAGGGAATTGGGGTAATATGAAGAAGAAACTCAAGGAGGAATTCTTACATTTCCATCAACATCTCAATGCCGATTCCTTGACTAGTTTTGGTAAGAGCAAGTCCTTAGGGGCTGTCCCAACTGAAAATCAACCTTTAATAGGCACCTTGGAGGCTAGAAATCCGTCGCCTTGTGAAACATTCGAATGCTTCAAGTTTGGGAAATCATCTCTAGAGTTGGAAGTTGGTGAAAAGGCTAGTGAGCATGTTCTTAATGCCCTCTTTGTTAAGGAGGTAAGAGAACCATGTTGTGATGATGATTATGAGTATAATACCATTCCAATCTTTGATAAGTATCCTAATGAAGAGTTTGGTGATGGCCTTGAAGATGTTCCCGTCAATGATGAGTGTCTAGGTGAGAAAGAAAGACTTGAGGGTATTGTGGGTGATAATGAAGAGCAAGACATGCCTAATCCTTCGATCTTTGAGCCGTAACTTGCCGCTTGAGTCGCCTTTGGTACAAGGCACTCAACTTTATGATTTGGAAGCTCCACTATTCGATGGCATGCTAGTTGAACCAAAGGTTGAGCATTGGTTTGAACTATTGCCTCCCGAGTTGCCCCAATTGCAAGATGTTCAAGTTTGTATTGTTGCAGTGCCCGAACGAGTTCTAAAGTTGCCAAAAGAGGGGAAAGATGATTTGGGACAAGTTGTTGATCCTTTGGGTTTTGTCTTCAAGCAAGTAAGTTTTGAGCATAGCGTTGTGACTTTTTATTATGGTAAGGTGGATAGTTCTTGGTGCGACTTAGGAGTGAGTATGATGAGCTACTACAATGATATTTTGATTCAAAAAAGGCATAGTACATGGATAATTTCTTGGCACATAA
The DNA here is from genome assembly GCF_030253575.1 of Rhododendron vialii. NCBI lineage: Eukaryota > Viridiplantae > Streptophyta > Magnoliopsida > Ericales > Ericaceae > Rhododendron > Rhododendron vialii. The sequence continues at coordinate 13,486,196 of NC_080568.1, forward strand.
GCATGGATGCGGTGGATTTACACAAACAGAAGCTCATATTGAAGATGGGTTATTGCATGAGGGTGACGTGGATCAAGGAAATGCAGCCACATGCCTACCTCGGAGTTGCATAATAAATACTTCTATAGTTCTATGTTTCTTTGATTTAGTTGTCTTGAGTCTTGCTGTCCAACTTGAGGACAAGTTGTTTTCTTTAGAAGGGGTGTACGATGCAGTAGGATTTAGGGGTATTGTTGTCATTTTAGTGTCTTTAGTGTGTGTAGGGTTTTGAGTCTATAAATGGGTAAGTTGTCTCTCATTTTGGTAGCTTTTGATTATTAAGAATATTGAATATATTGATTGAGACAGTTTCTCTCTCTACCCTTTGGGGTTTATTCCCTTAAATGGGATTTTGCTCTTTTCTTTTGAATCCTTGATTCACTTTGATATTTTGATTGCATCAGGAAGTCGGGAGAATGTGGTGCAAAAGAGGTGGCTTATAAGTTTAATCTCAACAAGAAACAACATCCTCATCTCTACAAACTCTCATGGTTCAAAAAGAGTGGTGAAATCAAGGTAAACAAGAGTTGTTTGGTAGCTTTTAGGATTCGGAAGTAGTTTGATGAACTTTTGTGTAACGATGTGCCAATGGATGCATACCATATCTTTACTAGGAAGGCATTGACAATTTATCAGGAAACAATTCATGATGGAAGGACGAACAATACACAAATTACTACGCAGCCACAAAAACTATGTAGCACCGACACTCCAAAAGGGCGCCGTGTCCACGTATTGGACACGGGGACATGCCCAAATACGTGGCGTGTCCAATAATTTTTATTATTTTTTGATGGGGGACACATGGGGGACATGTCGGGGACACGGCTGAGGGTCAAAATGTAATACATATTTTAAATTTTGAGGGGTTAATATGAAATTATTCAAAAATATTTGGGTTAAATTGTAACTATGCCTTAATTTGGATCATGGTAATCTTATACATTCATATAGGACATGTCTTCATCAACAGTGGAAGAAAAGAAAAAATATATGTATATATGTATTTATATATTTATTTATTTATACACGTGGTGTGTCCCTCGCCGTGTCCGTATCCCCATTTTTTTAGAATTGCCATGTCCCGTGTCCGTGTCTGTGCTACATAGCACAAAACTAGCTCTCACCGTTGTCCAGCTTCAAAGGACATGTAGAGAAAGCAATGAATCTGATTATGCTTTGGGTTTGTTTCCAAAGATCCATGAGGCTGGTCATTTTCGAAGCTCCAAAAGCTGTTGAAGCCCTTTTGGGGCAGAGCCTTCCAAGCTACCCCTAAAGCAAGTTATTCAACTTGGTGTCCCATTGGCGCCCGACCCAAGTCTTTTTCCCAATCCGGTCCGCAAGTTATGCCCAAAGAAGGGGAAAGACCTCATGGGACGGCTTGAAGATACTTTGGGTAAAGCCTACACTAGAGCAAATCATGAGCATTCTGTGGCGCCGGCCCTTCTACATTCCACATTAGATAACCTTGGTATATTTTGCGTGTATGTGTGGTGAGCTAATTCATCACATCTTGGTTCACAATTAGGAATTCTAAGTGGATGGCATATTTGCAAACAAGGCCGTCGTTCACAGGCACAAAACAGAGTGTTAAATCAATGTGAGCTACCTTTTCAGAGCGATTATGGACAAGGAAAATACAGCACTGGTCCTTCTTAGAGGGCTGAATTTCGACATCATTTTGTGACTGAATAAGAAGCAAATTTGGCTGCCCAACTTGAGGACAAGACCGTTTCATAGGGAAGTCCTGATGTATTAGAAATCTAGTGCAGTTGGTTTTATGGTTGTCCAGATGTCAACAAGTTGTCTGTGAGCTGTGTACTATGTCTATAAGAACAAGGGCCTCTAGTATTCCGTTTTTGACATTTTAAACCCTCTACTTTGAGAGCTGCTTGATGTGTTGGGATATGTAGAAGACACAATTGGGGATCAAATGATGGTTTTGCAAATGTTTTGTTATTTTTGTAATCTTACTTTTCAGGGTTTTAAAGAGTCAATAATAGACTCCAGTGTGTCAATGGACAGGAGGCCAGGATGTGATAACTCATAGAGTTTGTTTGTGGGCTGCAGCTCCATGTATCCCTTCCCCTTCCCCCTCCTTCTCTCCCCTTATCCCCTTTCTTGCCTCTCTTTCTATCCAACAATCTTCCATCGATGTACTCAGAGATATACATTTTTTTACATAAGTAAACTGCAGTTCTATTTACTTCATGTGGTTCCTCGAATCCAACATTGGTGATTTTCTCTTCTATTCTGACATCTGATTCTATGAGCTGCCACCATAATGTTACAAATCAAAGCCGCCACACCCACCATCATTACAATTGGCAACCACAACCCCAACGCTCATTGAAACCTTGCCTAAGAGGGAGGAAGGCCCTCACGATGGTTTAAATGTCCTTTAAATCTTGTGCGGCTCACCATAACCGGCTGTCACTAAGCTTTGCACAAGTTTCACTTTCCAATGTGGTATGGGACAAAGTATTAACACTTTGCCCCTTCCCTCCCCATCTAAATGACACAACCTTGTTCAACACAGACCTAAAGAAACAAAATCTTGTTTCCTACAAATTTCTAGACAAAATATCTTTATGTAGGGAAATCTACTAACATAGGAACCTGTCGTAAATTGCCAAAATGTTTCGGAGTCTTACGATATGGAAGACCTAACTTGAACTAGCTTCATCCCAAGCTAGAACCAAACCATCAACTGAGAGTTAGAAACCCAACCAAACAACAAAATTACAAGCTTTCTCACTCTACAGCCAAAAAACTCTGACTTATGGCGTCTACCTCATAAATATTCAACAATCAACCGAATGGTCAACTAATCAGAAACAGATTAACCCAACTTAGAGGGCAGACGGTCTAAAGTCCAAACAAGCCAGTCTCATCTAGAGTCCTAGTTTTTCGTATGTCTATTGTTACACAAGACTTGGCAATCATGAACATGAGCATTCAAACACACACACTCACACCTAAGTCATTAAGGAAACTTCAGCAACTTCCTTTACTTGAGGGACTAAAACAGCATCTTCATTTTCGAAGCCAAATTTCAAGCAGTCATACAAATTAACACAGATACTATAACTTCCAACAGAGAGCAGTGCGCAGCAGAAAAATTCAAACAGATACTGTTAAAACATTTAAAGCATGTAACTCAACCAATTGACAATGAGCGGAGAGACCACCTAGGCTCATATACTAGTTTTTGAGGCGACCCTTGACTCACAAATGGAGAGATAAACAAAGGATCCATAACATAGAGATCACAAAGAAACAAAATGCACATAAAGCACAAATAATGCCCATCAAGAGAATCTTCTCCCACAGCCTTTGAAAACTACAGCAGTTAGGAAATAGACCCAATAATGAATATCAAGATACTCAAAACACCTTGTTGATAATAAAAAAAAGCTACTCAACACCTTCCCTCACGGTCAACACTGTCTTGTATCCGAACAAGTAACTGTTCATAAATAGAACTAAACAAAATACAAAGAGAAGAAGCAAATCGGGGAAAGATGCAAACGGAGAGACTTGAGACCAAGACCTCACCCAACCTGAGTCTAATTTCTGCGGGGGAGTGTTAGAGTTTGATAAATTACCTCTTAAACTAGTGAATTAGTCGGGCAACCTCTCTACTTCTATCTAGTTGGATTTGAGTTGAATGCTTTAACAAATAGTATGCGTCCCTTCTATATGGACAGCTGCTACAAAGATGCCAACATGTACTAATAATGGGCATCAAACTCTCAAACAAAGAAAATTGTAAAAGCATGAGCTTGTTCTTTTTGCAACCATGGGAATAAACCATGTTTTTACTCCGTGTTTCCACAATAAATATTGAGACATTTAAGCTTAGCTCTATGACCTTGTTCCTTTCACTATACTAAGGAAAACTCACAGTAGCCTATTGTAGAAAAGTAGTTTACAAAATGCAAAAACTCCTTTTTTTCAGACAAATAGCATCGTAAACAAATGAAACCCGACCATTCTTTCTGAATAATAAAAGTCTATCAAGTAAACTAAGGATTAAGGAAGCTACCTCAATCCGTCCATGCAAAACAATGACTGTGTCAGATAGTTTATTTGCCCTCACAACTTCATTTGCCTGATTAAACAATTGAAAGAATAAGATCAATTCACAATGTATAAGCTCAAGTTGGACAAGCTACGAGTCTATGCCATAAAAGATAAAACTTATCGGCAGAAAATATCAATCAAACATGGACCTGATCCAATCGATTTGTTTCGAGGGTAAATTCACAAAATCTACAATTCTACAACCCGAACTGTCCTCCCAAATAAATACAATCGTAGCCTGAGGAAGTTAGTCAATGTAAATAATAACAAGGAACAAACTGCAATGCCAAAAAAAGCTACAACAGATGTCATGCAGCCCTAGCTACAAATGAGCCGAGCTATTCGACGAAAAAGCTAGCTCAAGCTCGACTCGGTTGCTAAATGATCAAGCTCAAGCCTAACTTTTGAGGCTATTAACTGCTCGGCTCGAGTGGGCTTGCGAGCCAAGATTAGTGTGTGTGTGTGTGTGTATCATGTATACGTATATTATATCTCATATATATATATATATATATATATATATATATATATAGAGAGAGAGAGAGAGAGAGAGAGAGAGAGTCCCCTTCAGGTAAGGGCGTCTTCATTTTAAATAAAATGCGGACGTCCCCTTTTCTCCCATTTCCCAATCAAATTTCAATAATCCGAGCCACTCAATGTGTTCAGAACATGATTTTAAGGTTATCCGCGAGAAATCAACAATAAAAATGATCGGGAAGGGCTTGATTTGAGCAGTTTTTATTTGAACCGTTCGATAAAATACAAACAAAAACTGCTTGGATCAAGCCCTTTTCGGTCTTTTTTTTTGCTGATTTCTCGCAAGTACCCTTAAAATCACGCTCTGAACAAATTGAGCGGCTCAGATCATCGCAAATTGGTCGGGAAAGGGACGTCCTTAACTTAATACGGTAAAGGCTTACTTGAAGTTTCGTGTGTGTGTGTGTGTGTGTGTGTGTGAGTCTCCTTCAGGTAAGGGCGTCCTCATTTTAAATAAAATGCGGACGTCCCCTTTTCTCCCATTTTCCGATCAAATTTCGATAATCTGAGCCGCTCAATGTATTCAAAACGTGATTTTAAGGGTACCCGCGAGAAATCAGCAAAACAAATGACCGTAAAGGGCTTGATTTGAGCAGTTTTTATTTGAACAATTCGATAAAATACAAACAAAAACTGCTCGGATCAAGCCCTTCCGATGTTTTTCTTTGTTGATTTCTCACGGGTGCCTTTAAAATCACGTTCTGAAAATATTGAGCGGCTCGAATCATCGCAAATTGGTCGGGAAAGGGACGCCCTTAACTTAATGCGGTAAGGACGCCCTTACTTGAAGTTTTGTGTGTGTGTGTACACACACACATACATACCAGTTTTCCTATCAATGATCCCTGGTTTTGCTTACCGTCCGCACCTCCCATTTCCCGATCGAATTGCAACGATCCGAGCCACTCAATATGTTCCGAATGTGATTTTAAGAGTACCCCCGAGAAATCGGCAAAAAAATTGACTGGGAAGGACTTGATCCAATGCAGTTTGTGAAAAAACGCTATAAATGCATTTTTATGAAAAACTATTCGGATCAAGACCTTCCCGGTCATTTTTTTTGCCGATTTATCGTGGGTACCCTTAAAATCACGTTCTGAATATATTGAGCGGCTCGGATCATCGAAATTCGATCGGAAAATGGGAGGTGTGGACGGTAACAAAATCCGGGATCCCTGATAGGAGCCGGATTGATATATACCAGTATATATATATATATACACACAACAAGTTTCTACTAAGGGCACGCTTAACTTGTTAAGTAAAAGACTTCCCCTTTCTCAATCAAATTTTGATGATCCTAACCATTCAATGTATGCAAAACACAAGTTTTTATAAATAAATAAAAAAAACTGCTTGGATCAAGCCCTTCCCAGTCATATTTTTTGCCGATTTTTCGCGTGTACCCTTAAAATCACATTTTAAACACATTTAACGGTTTGGATCATCAAAATTTGATCGGGAACAATGTCAAACTCATGAGGTCATTAACTTAACAAGTTAAGGGCACCCTTAGTAGAAGGGGACTTACATACAACAAATATTAATATATATATATATATATATATATGGAGCGTTTTTACTATGGCTGAATATACAAAATGGCTGCCAAGTGTCAGCACATTGTGCATTGCCATTTCATTCAATTCAAGAAAGAGAGGGAGTGGATGGCTTTATACCCGAAGGAGTGGCTGGTAGGTTTCTTACTTAGATGTGGGACAAGTGAAATGCAAACAATGAGTTCTACATCTTTCCCACATCGGTCAGATTACAAAAACTGCCTTAGAGAGAATCCTATGTAAATTGAGTTCTACATCTCCTTCAAACTTGACTTTGCGCTATTATTACCGAGCTTACGCAAGCCAAGCTCGAGCTGGAACAGAAAGTAGCAAGCCAAGCTCGAGCCGGAACAGTACGTTGCGAGCCGAGCTCGAGCCCAAGTTTGGTGGCTCATTTCGAGCATGAGCTATATTTTTAGCAAGCCGAGCTCGAGCAACCCAAATCTTGGCTCGATTACAGCCCTACATGCAGCACAAGTAGCAACCTCAATAATGAGTTAGTGATGGCGTCAAATGGAACCACCTCAATGAATGATTGAAAAGCTACAAAGTACAAACAAGCAGCGACCTCCAAAGTACATTTCCCCTACGATAAGGAATTTATTAGTACAATAATGTCAGCTGCATAGTGATTCTATTTTGCATTACAAGTATTCAAATACTTATAAGTATTCAAATACTTATAACAGAAGGCTTATAGTTTCTTAAATACTTGCTCAAGACAGATTTATATGGATACTATTCCAATACACCACATCAAGGAGAATCCTATGTGTTCAAGCACAGATGAATCAACCAAGGGAAATGTCAGCTGCATAGTGATTCTATTTTTTCCAATGACATGCCGTTATCAGTAATAGAATGTTAACCTTTCGTACTATAACTAATACGTCTCACTAGGACGCACGGATAACTAATATGTCTCACTAGGAAGCACGGGTACAGATACGGAACACATATACACAATACAGACACGTGGATATGTTATTTCTCTAAAATATACGACATGAACACGTCGAAGATACGTTCAATTATATATATATATATATATACGGGGCAGTTCCGGGGACACTTAAAAAAACCCTCCAAATCTTAATCTCATAGTTCCTGATCAAATTTTGATGATCCGAGCCGCTCAATGTATTCAGAACGTGATTTTAAGGGTGCCCGCGAGAAACTGGCAAAAAAACTAACCGGGAAGGGCTTGATTTGAGCAGTTTTTTATTGAACCGTTCAATAAAGTTCAATAAAAAACTATTCGGATGAAGCCCTTCCCGGTCAATTTTTTTGCTGCTTTCTCGCGGGCACCCTTAAAATCACGTTCTGATTACATTGAGCGGCTCGGATCATCAAAATTCGATCGGAAGCTTGGGGGGGGCGGGGGGGGGGGGTTTTAAGGGCTTTTTTAAGTGTTCCCGGAACCGCCCCGATAGACACAAATATATATATATATATATATATATAGAGTCCGTCTTCCGTAAGGACCACATCATTTTAATAAAATGCGGACCTCCCTTTCCCGATTGAATTTCGATGATCCGAGCCGCTCAATGTGTTCAGAACGTAATTTTAAGGGCACCCGCGAGAAATCAACAAAAAAATGACCGGGAAGGGCTTCATCCGAGCAGTTTTTGTTTGTTTTTTATCGAACGGTTCAAACAAAAACTGCTCGGATGAAGCCCTTCCCGGTCATTTTTTTTGCCGATTTCTCGCGGGTACCCTTAAAATCACGTTCTGAACACATTGAGCGGCTCGGATCATCGAAATTCGATCGGAAAATGGGAGAAATGAGGAGGTCCGCATTTTAACTAAAATAAGAACTCCCTCATTTGAGACTAACTGTATATATATATGTGTGTATATATATATATATATATATAATCCGGATCAAGTCCACACCCTTACGGTCCGCACCCGTCCGCACCTCCCCTTTCCCGATTGAATTTCGATGATCCGAGCTGCTCAATGTGTTCAGAACGTGATTTTAAGGGTACTTGCGAGAAATCAGCAAAAAATTTGACCAGGAAGGGCTTGACCTGAGCAGTTTTTTCCTGAACGGTTCAAGAAAAAACTGCTCAGATCAAGCCTTTCCCGGTCATTTTTTTTGCTGATTTCAAGCGTGTACCCTTAAAATCACGTTCTGGTCACATAGAGCGGCTCGGATCATCAAAATTCAATCGGGAAATGTGAGAAATGGGGAGGTGCGGACCGGAGCTCCGGTCCACACCTCCTGACCTGATCCTGACTGTATATATATATATATATATATATATATTACTCCCTTCATTCCAAAATAATTGTCCGGTCTGCAAACAAGAATTCCAAAAATAAAGCATCTTTTTCTAAAAAACACCTAAATTTTTTTCCACAAATAGGATATCTACGAACTTGTGAAAAAATTGGAATTCTTTTTAACAAAAATACAATTTTTTTTGAAGCCCTCATTTTGCAAACTGGAGAATTATTTTGGAACAGATATGTAGTATGTACCATAAGCATCTGACCCAATTTATATACTTTATAATAGGTAACAGATGAGATACAATGAGTTATCACTCAAGAAATCCTTAAAAAGTAATACATAGGCACGATTATGAATCCTCTAGAAATCCTTAAAAATTTCCAATTGAATTTAAATAGGGGTGAGAGGTAAGAACTACTATTTCTCCAACTTTTCATATCATAGTGAAATGCCTAATTTCGATACCATTGATAATCACCCATTAGCGAGTGTCTAACAAGTGTCCATCACATATATATTTCTTAGTCATATACATCAAAGAAGTGTTGGACACGTAACAGAAAGAGTGTCGGACACGTTTCTGAATTATGATTTTTAGTTTCAAATAATGGACACGGAAAAAAGAGTATCGGACACCGGTCCAAGAGTGTCGGTGTCCAACACGTGTCCAACACAGACACGCCACCTTCTTTCAAGTGTCCGTGCTTCTTAGACGTCTCTAAAACATATATAATGTAAGGTAAACGCAATTAATAGACCATAGTGACCAAATGGAACAGGTGCACCATGCAACAATAACGTTCATCATTCAATAAAAGTACCTGCACTGCTATGTCACTGGCATCCACTGCATAGACCTGGTAAGACAAAAATATTCCAACCATTATCAATAGAACTTCATGCTCGGGTTCAAATTTCAAGCTACCAAGTACAAAGCAAATTTACTCAAAACTAAAAATTGGATAACAGAATGTATAGAAGGGCCAAATATGCCAGATAAATGTAACAATATAGAAATGGAGGACAAACAGTCAGGCAGGTACTGTCAAGTGCTATATGCCGATATCGAATCTAATTTACAGTTACTTTGAACTAGTTGCCAGGTCTTACTAAGTCAATAGTAGAACATCGTAGTAATGGCCAGTAAATCAGTTAAATTCAAACTTCACTTGCTACAAGTATCATGGTGCACTTTGCAACATACTAGGCACAATCAACCACATTCCTGAGCCTGAGGCCCATTCCCTTGCACAAAGACTGTCAAGAAGACCAGAAAAAATGGGCCTGTAAAGCAGACCATCAAGCTGCTCATCACCATGTTAATGATTTCTAGACTAAGTAAAGTTGGTAACTGAGGTCAAACACAAAGACATTGTAGACTAATAAAGAAAACTCTATATTTCATTGTAACAACTAACAACCACATATGTTAGAGAATACAAGCAAAAAGGGGGAACAGACGGGTCAAATCCTGGAATCGGTAAAGGATAGAAGGCCAAAATCATTACAGCGGTCTGGCCTTCCAGAAGAAATAAGTATACGAGAGTTGCATAATAAAAAATCAGCATAAAACTCTACTCCAAAGGATCTACAGTCATTCCACCAAAAACAAAGTGATTTGCATGGGTTTGCGTTACATAAAGTGACAAGGTGATACGACCAAAATCAATTATAGTATGTCAACAAAAGTGATTTCAAGCTTGACTCAAGAGTAAAAATCAGTAAAATGAAAATGACGAACAAAATTTAAAGATAAATGAAATTTGTAAGATTTTCGTGGGAAGAAGAGATGGGTATAAGGATCTGATAAGGAAGAAAAACCAAGTCCTATGGTTAAAAATGAGCAAACATAAACGATTCGCATGGGTCTGCGTTAAAAAAATCAGCATAAAACTCCACTCTGAAGGATCTACGTTATTCCACCAAAAACAAAGTGATTCGAGTGGATTTGCATTACATAAAGTGACAAGGTGATACGACCAAGATCAATTATGGTATGTCAACAAAAGTCATTTCAAGCTTGACTCAAGAGTACAAACCAGTAAAATGAAAATGACGAACAAAATTTGAAGATAAACGAAATTTCGAGGATTTTCGGGGGGGAAGAAGAGATGGGTATAAATCTGATAAGGAAGAAAATCCAAGTCCTATAGTTAAAAATGCACACACAAATGGATTTCAGAGGCCCTGAAATAGGACATCAAAACAAAGGAAGAAACCATCATTTAGTAGGAACACAAGAACACAAAAAACAAACGGCAACCCATTCTCTGACTGCAAAGCCATTGATGCTACAACTTAGCATTATAATACTCCCTCTGACACATTTTGATTGCTTAGGATTCTATTTTTGGATGTCCAATTGTTTGATCTTTTTGAAAAGTCCAAGAAAGAAGAGTGTAAATTTCCAAAAACTAGCCCTCATAAACGATTAAAAGTAGCTTTCAAATTAGAGAATAGGGGGTAATGTTTAAACTTTTTAGGGATGCATGTCTCCTTAAACAGTTGAGTTCCCCGTAAATAGCAAACAATATGGGACAGAGGGAGTATCTACCAACTTTCAAGGAAAACAACTACCATAAAACTAAATAGACTATGCAAACAAATATTTCTTGCAACAGATTTTTATTCAAACAGTCAGCAATTATTCCCAGAAAGATAAAAAGTCCTAGGGTTATTAGCCTCTGGTTTCCAGTTTGCAACAAGCTGCAATCAACATGAAGCTTAACTCAACCATCGACAAACAATTCCTCATTACGGAGGTGTCTTGGTTGGTTCAGGTCACTACACAGAGATCAACTGCTGTTGTCCGAGATACAGAGATTCACTGCTGTTAGATTACCTGATGAATCGATCACTTAACGTTAACAACATAAACCCTTAAATCCTACGGCTGTGATTGAGTTTGAAAAAGGTGAGCCTTTTGTCACCTCATTGCCTTTCTCGCCTAGGCAGAGTTTAGTTGAAGTCGCCTCGCATTGCACCCCTCAAGGCGACAATCTATCGCCTTGAGGAGCCCCTCGCCTTTTACAACTATGGTTCTTAAAAAGCAGTAGGTACTGAGAACATTCATTACAGAAAAGACTAACAATAGCTGCAAAACGTGAATTTCTTACCCTGGGATAAATCGTAGTGCCGAGTACAACTACTTATGCTACCACTGAACTGAAATAATTCTACTGGTTTCAACAAGTATTTGAGCCAAGGAATCTTACTCGTTTGGCACCTGCTTGAGCACAGAAAATAGAAAGAATACCCGTCCCACAGCCAACATCCAATACAACCTGAAAGCATAAAAAAAAATAATAAATAAATTTAAAGATACGGAGACAATAACAAAGCCTGACCAGATTCTTTTAATTATATACGTAAAACATGGCCAAAGGCCCAAAGCATGATATCAAAAATATAAACAATGTTTTTGGCAAATAAATAGATCATAGTCGTCAAATCGAGAATTGAAATGGTCATTTTTCGAATCGGGAATCGCTCCAATTCGGTCATGACTTCCATAATGCATAGAAACCTATGCTTATTGATTAGGGTAACAACAATATATTATATATAATTATATACTACAAATGAAGATTTAGGCCTAAATCAATAAAAACCTTCTTCTAAATGATGATTTGATAATAACGTGGAGAAATAGGTAAGGTGCTTCTATTGCAACTACCAAGAGATGATGATTCGTAAATCCTACTTATGGTTCTTTTTGTACAAAAGAGTTATAAGTACAAAACAAACCCTTAGAAGGTCAATAGGGTTGTTATATTCCCTTTATCTTCCTTATTTTCGATTCACTCTCATAATAAATCCCCTTTTCTTATATGTATCCATATAACATAGAGAAAATATGACATATAACAATACTAAAGACCTTAAAAAATTAGTTTGAACCCTTTTCAAACAACAAAAGAAGCAAAACAAGAGTAAAAAATGAATTTTGAAAATTTTACGTAAATCAAACGATTCACTGATTCACTTACGATTCACAACTATTCCGATTCAGGCAGCCTATTAGTATCGATTACCCGCCGAATTGTATACGATTCTGACAACGCCGAAATAGATACTTAATATTAACATCGTATTATCAAATCTCAATAGTCAATACCGGTGTATACCTTATAGAGATCCTAGATGAACTAGAGGTACAATTCTTATTGATGGTCCAGCCAATAAAGTGATCATAGATATGAAAAGAATGCAAGTAAATGTCTTTGAACAGTAGAAACCACATAGATTTTCTTAACAGAATGGAGATAACATCATACTTTTCCTGCTATAGATTGCTGATGGTGCATAATTGCAGCCCTATACGTTTCAGTTCGTACCCGATCCTGCATATAATCCAAGAGGAAAATTAGGGAATAAACGCTGTCAGAAGAACAATCAGCAGCAGAATGCTGAAAATACCCGAATGAACTTAGGATCGAAACCCAGATTACTTCTTCCAGACTCCTTGGTAGAAAGTAAACACAAATAAAAAATCACAAATTCAATTACCCGGAAAAGGATATGCAAACACTGCAAAGTGAGCAGTTAATGAACCTTCTTAGTGAAGTTTGAGAACTAAGACCGAATACCAAATAATAAATTGTAATAACCAAATTTAAACCAAATAGCATAACGCTCAGTTCGGAACTTGAAGAAAATGGGCAAAGGAAGAGAAAGGAAAACCGGAGAAAAATGAAAGGGAAATTGTGCTGTGCACAATTCTAGATATTTCCATTTTTTCTCCTGTTACTCTCCAAACTAAACAATGGGAGAGAATTTTTTTTAATTTTCTCTTCTTTTCCACAAGTTTAAATGCGAAATCATCTTATGAAATTAAAATCAAGATCAAGGCATTAGGCATTCGTCGTCATCTTAAACGGTGTAAGTCCACAAAGTGCAACCAAAAAGATCAAGACAGAGAGTAAAAAGAATGAAGTTGAAGAGGTGAGAATGAGAGTATGAAACCTTGATCATCTCCTCATGTATGCCAAGGTGAGCGTAAGAGTGGAAATAAGCCATGTCGAAGTCCGTACAAAGAGGAGGTGGAGGACGTGTGTCTTCTCCGTCGGAAACCGAAACCCTAGTTGAAGAAGAGCCATCTCCGTAGTCAAAACGCGACCTGCGACCCCGATTGCCCCTCCGATGCTTGTGAATCAGTGGACCGCCGCCGCCGTTTTGCTGATGCTGCTGCGGCTGCTGGTGGTGGTAGCCGTTGCCATGACCCTGCCCCGGCGGCCGCAGCATTTCACTTGCACGAAGCCGTCCTCGGAACGTCACTGCGAGAGCGAGAGCGAGAGCGAGAGACAGGACTAGGATACTATGGAACGAGAGAATATAGGGAGGTCAAAATCGTGATTTAACTGTGGAAAGGAGCTTGTGCTGCTTGTTGCATGTGAAATTATATTCGCACCCCCTTAACTCCTCCTTGCCCACACCAAATAGATTTAAGGGCGGTTTCCACCAACCAACAAGTCGTGGACTTGTGATTTTGTATTTTTGTTATTATTTAAATTTTTTTTGACTTATTATTTTTTGTCAAATTCGTATGTAATATTGATTCGTCTCGATAAGAGGAATCGAAAAAGTAAAAAATTATTCTCGTGTTCATTAGTTTTACATCAAATTTTTATGTAATACTGGTTCTTCTAGACAAAAGGAATCGGAAAAGTAAAAAATTATGACTTTTACAAAAATATTTTGGAAAGTGTTCAAGGATAAGCTCATAAAGTCAATCTTGTGAACTTTTTCTTCAATATTTTAAAAATATTTGTGTAAAAGTCATAAATTTTTATTTTTTTAATTCTTCTTCTTGAGACAAACTAATATTACATAAAAATTTGATGAAAAACTAACAAACGCAAAAAACAATTAAATAAAAAAAACCAAAAAAATTATGATCCACAACTGTTAATCAGTAGAAATATCCTTTAAGTTCAGAAATCACAATACTACCGCATTATTCTCAGTACCCGCACTCCCTTACTTTCATAAAACTATGGATAAAAATCAATCACATCCCCTCACCTCTCACTCGCATCACTTGATACCCTACATCTTTAACACTGATGAACCACACCCCTCATCTATCAACCAGTATCACTAAACACCTTTCCTTCCACATTTACATTTTGGACAGAACTTTACCACTTTTGTCTAAATTAATTTTTTTTATGGCTCATTTACCTCCATTTTAGAGAGAAAGTTCAAAAAAAATGACTTTTACTGTCACCCCCTCAATTTTTAACATAAATATAAAAAAAATGACTTTTACTGTCACCCCCTCAATTTTTAACATAAATATAAATGATTTTCATAATAAAAACACTCACAATAATCCATACAACACCCCAAAAGAGTTTGTCGATTCCATATCATCATATTCCAGTTCCAATATTACAACTTTGGCACAACAGCCCCAAAAGCATACGTATTTGATAACAAGAGAGTTGAGAATTTACAATCATTCATAGTCAAAAGAATTGTGAATTAAGTTACAAATACATCTTCCAAAAGAGATTTACAAAGATTGCTAAGTAACACTGTAACGACCCGGATTTTCGACCTAAATTTTTTTTATTGGAATTATGAATCTTGTTCCGGTATGATTATTTTAGTAAATTAGTTATAAAGATTTTTTTTTCCATCTGAGTATTGTGTGTCACATGTACCATAATTTTTTTTCAAAACAATTTTTTTCCACTCTCTCTCTCTCTCTCTCTCTCTCTCTCTCTCTCTCTCCATTAAACTCTCTTTCTTTCTCCCCAAGAAAACCATCCGCCCTGCCCCCTTGTTCAGCATCCATCCCCCCTACCTCACCCCCCTCTCTCTCCCTCTCTCTCTCTCTCTCTCTCTCTCTCCCTCTCTCTCCCTCTCTCTCTCTCTCTCTCTCTTCCCTCCTTGCTCCCCACTCCACCAACCTCCTATAAATACCCCTCCATTCTCCATCCGAAATTAGAGAACACGAACCCACACCACGACACCACCATCGCCACTGAAAATTTTGTAGAAATAGGTAAAGAGAAAAATAGAAAGCTTGGAGCTCCGTTAATGGACTTTTAGAGAGAGAAAAAAAAATGACTTTCATACCTCGACCCAACCAAAACCCAATTCAACTGTTCTAATCAGTTCCCACACTCCAAAGCATCACCAAACAACATTCAATTCAATCCCAAGGTTCCCCCATAGCCAAACCCGAAGTCATCTTCCCCAAAAATTTAAGTTTCGGGTTGTGAATCAATTCGATCCAATCGAGGTACTATAATCCTATCCAACTCCTCTCTAAGCATACTTAAGCATTTTTAGGCCTAACCATAACTCCATGGGGTCCCATGCATCAAAACATGGAAGAAAATAAAAAAATTCGAAAACT
Organism: Rhododendron vialii; assembly: GCF_030253575.1. Lineage (NCBI taxonomy): Eukaryota > Viridiplantae > Streptophyta > Magnoliopsida > Ericales > Ericaceae > Rhododendron > Rhododendron vialii. The sequence continues at coordinate 13,502,028 of NC_080568.1, forward strand.
GTGTTCAACCTCGGGGCCGCAAGGTCCAGAGGAAAGCAGCGGTGGAGGCTTCCACCGCAAGGTTGACTGGGGTCAGACATTGCGGCCAGGACGCCAACCGCAAACTCCATTCAGTTTTGATAAAAAAACATTCAAAACCATTTTACAACCTTCCAAACCTCATTTTTTATACCCGGACTATTTTTCCTAGACCTTTCACACCTCAAAGATCATAACTTGTTAATATCATATTTTTTTTATTTTATTCTCTATTTATTATAATTTTTTATTTGTTTTCATTCAAAGTTTACAAACAAAAAATCTTTGCGACCTTCCCAAGAACGTTTTTACCACCCAAACTATTTTTCCTAGACTTCTCGCACCTCAAAGATCATATCATGTTAATTTCAAAATTTTTTATTTAATTACCTATTTATTATTTATTTTACCAAGTTTTCAATCGAAAAATATTTGCAACCTTATAAACCATGTTATTAATGCCCGAATAATTTTTTTTTGACTCTTTACATTTCTAAGATGAAACTTTGTTAATCTCAACATATTTTATTTATTAGATTATTTATTATCTATTTATTTTACTTTCGGCAACTTTCGTTAATATCTTTTTTTTAAATATTCCCGCGACCCTCCGGATCCAACTTTTGATACTCGAACATGTTGCATAGGACCGTAGGACTCGTTAAGGTCATGCTACTTCATTTAATATTATTATCTATCTTTTTGTATTTATTATGGTTATTAATCTATTTAATTCTTAAATAAAACTAGTATAAGCCTAGGTTTACTAATTTTTGACCAAAATTGTTATTTTTTTCCCTTCTTATTAATTAGATAAAAGTTTCTCGCTTAATTATTAACTTCTTGGCCATACAAGACTAAGGGCAACAGCCCATTCATAAAAAGTTATGTGATTACATTGCTTGTTATTGTTTTAATTACTATTTTGATTAATTGTATATTGTTCCAATACTTGATTTGAATGCTAGATTGGACCCTAGAGATATGGGATGGTATGCGAATAGAATTCACATAGACGATGCTAAGTTAATGGAAAAATGGTAAAGTGTTGAAGTTGTGAGATTGTGGATTATGATTTGACCATGGCTAAGGGTGACTTGCGGGGCCCGGTGATGTTATTGTGGTGACCCTAACATATGGTATGCCATGGGAAGTTCCAAAGGGTAATCGTGTCTTGCAAGGCCAGCAAGGGGGATTGTCCCATGACACGGTCATAGTTAGTGGCTTAAGTATGGTGGCGACCCTAACGTGTGGTATGCCATGGAACGTTCCAAAGGGTAATCGTGCCCCCTGCTATGGTCTTAAATAAATTCATGCGAGGTACATAACTTAGGTGAATTCATTTAGGACCCCGTGTGCAGGACAGGCAAGTGGGGATTTTCCATGACACGGCCATAGTTAGTGGATATGGGAGAAAGAGATCTCGTGGATGAGATCTTAGATTTCATGTAGGTTTAATGGATAGTAATAAATTGGTTTATGAAAACTCTCTGTTTTACTTCCTTGCATCATTATTATATTTTGCTTGTTAGCTGTAAAGTAAGAAGGGTAGTTGAGTTGGATTATTCTACTGGGTGATTTATCACTCACGGATACGTCTGTATCCTAATAAATCGGTTGCTTCGGCGATCAATTTGCCAGAGGGCGTAGGATTCAATGGAATGGATTCAATGATGGTGCAGTTCGACACAAAAAAAATATCAGGAACGAAGATCGAGTATGTTTGGGATTCGTATCAATCCTAGAGTCAGCTCTGAAGTTAATATATTTTGAATCAATAAATTTATCTTGTGATTGTAATAGCTAAACCTTTATTTTGAAAAATTATATTTATTTAGCAAAATTTTCTTGAGAAATTATTTTATATTGCTTTCGAAAAATCGGGGCTTTACAAACACCTCGTAGTTAGCTTTCAAAAAAAAATTTCCACATCCATGCACTCCAAGCATGCAAGCTATTGTCCTGGGTTCACGCTTGAAAATGAAAAAGGGTTGAGTTACACTAGCCCAATAGAAAATTCTACACTAACGTTATATGCTCATGAGATGACTGAATGAACAAATAGCGGGAGCAAGATATAACGACCCTGATATGTGAAACAATCATAACTAGACAAATCTCAATCCCAAGTCTTCCATTTCAATCATATTCTCACATCAGTAATTATCTGACCAACCTTGTGTCACAATTCTCTAGTCGTTATCTGTCATGAGCAAAAGCTCTTGTCGGGCCAATTAAGGGATATCCTGATATTCTCTGCTAGGCAACTCACTCTTTGGTAGGTCCTAGAAATATTATGAGCATTTGCTCCTGCCAGGCCAATTATGAGATCCCGATATCCCCGACCAGGCACCCACCTGTCGATGAGTCCTAAATGTTCTCATTTCGTTTAAGTGTTCAAGTGTCCCATTCTCATCCCTACCTTATAGGTTTAAAGGACAAGAGCAAGCTTTGGTGAAGACGGTGATTGGACTTATTTTATTCTTGTTGTAGTTGTAGGACTTATTTCTAAGTATAGTCCTTGGAGTCACCATTTTGAATACTTTGCTATGTTTTTTGGACGAATGGAATGAAGAACTCGTATATTTGGTAGTTGAAGTAGATAAGAATTTAGGGTAGTCCTATGGTACACACCCCTTATTAGGGGTGTACCGTACGCATCATGATTTTAAATCTTGGATTTCAAAGTAAATAATCTGGACCACCCATTTGTTAAATCAATTTATAAAATAAAAAAAGGGCTCAGCAGGTAACAGGTTGTTCACTCCTCCTTGACTTTCTCTCCCTCTCCCTCTCCCTCTCTCTCATGTGTAAAATACTACAAATTATATAACATAACCACAATTGTTATGACAACACAAAAAATTGACACTTTCTTACCACAATGTGTCGTACCAAAAGAAATCGATCAAAAGATACTAGATACACGACCAAAATATATCGTAGCACAATCAATAATTATTATACCCAAGCAAGATACATGTCTAAAATATCACAAATTAAATATTGTATAACTTAACATCCTAACAGTCCTGATTGATCATTTTAAAAATACACTCACTAACGACATTTAGACTGTACAGTCAATTTATAGTATTTGGTATGAAACCTAGTTCTCTATTATAGTTGAATGTAATGTAGCCATGCGACTGTGACACAATAATAACAATCAAATCCGTTGAAATTTTTTATGTTTGTTGATTAAGTCACTTACGTAAATTTTTGTCTCAATTAGGTTTAGAAAGCTCCATCATCGACACACAAATTGAATAATAGAATGATATTTTCCATCCAATTAAGTGTCTAGCTATAAGCCATCAACTTCATTCTTGGTACGAATGACCTAATTAATATTATGTAAAAGATAGACGATTTTGATAAAATAAAAAAAACACCCTACGTGGGGCTCAGATGGTGCATTATTATATTTTAATGTTGTATTAAAATTGAACGACGACATTTGTTGAAGTATGAAAATTTATGGACTAACTATGTAATTTATCCTAAAAAATAATAACATTCTTTTAAAAAAAATAGAAACGAAGGGTGTAAGACATGAACCCCAGATCTTTTAGATAAATGTCCAAATTTCAACACTTTATCACTATGGTACACAATTTAGAATTTGTAATTCTAAAGGCTATTAGTTATATAATATTTTCTTGTATGTATGGGCTTTATTTTCAGGCTAAAAATTTGAGAAGATAGAGACCTTAAATGCCTCCGTCCTAGTGCTAGGCCTACACTTGTAGATCATATTATAGCCTATGTCATTGGTGTAAATCAATATGTCGACTATAATAATTTTTTTTGAAAGAAAGTACAATGACAATAAACTTACAAAATTATTTAGATTTTACTTCCACGACCTAGTTCCAAGGACTACCATTAAATTTTGATTGGTATGCATAGAGTGAAGGTTTGACACCGATCCATGTGTCAAATATATAGTGTCAATTGTTAAGTGCATCGCCCTGAATATTAATAAGATTGGGTATTAATGTAATTAATTTCACCAATTACAAAAAGAGGAGTAATTTTTACAATCTATTTTTTGATATTCACACTTATTTTTTTGTATTCCATTTTAGTGTCGAAAGTGTATGCATTTGAGACAGTAGGATAATTATTTTTTTAGTGACCTTTCATTTTTCCACGAAGGAATTTTGATTTTTTGAATTAAATTTTGTGGAGAAATAATTTGATTTAGACAATATTTTGAAAGGAAATTGTAGTTGTATTAAAAAATTTGGGTATAGTACTTACTTTTTGGTGAATTTCTTGGATGAAAATTTTGTGCGAGAACTTCATTTTTTGTTTAAATTATTGAGGTATTGTGTATGGACAAATAACAATTTGAAAAAATAGTATGGAGGGAATCGAAAATTAAGATAATATGGTGGAAAATTTAAAATTTTAAAAACTAATGTGGCGGGAATTGAAAATAATTAGTGGTATTGTATTTGGCCAATTATAATTATCGTTTACTGAACATTCCGATTGAATTTTTTTTATACGACACGTTGTGGGTATGAAAACGTCAATTTATGGTGTTGTCATAACAAATTTAGTTATATTTCTAAATTTGTGGGTATGATATTTTGTTGATTATAACTATCGTTAATTGAACATTCTGATTGAATTTTTTTATACGACACGTTGTGGGTATGAAAACGTCAATTTATGGTGTTGTCATAACAAATTTGGTTATATTATTGAATTTGCGATATGGTATTTTGTTAATAATAACTATCGTTAACTGAGCATTTCAATTGAATTTTTTTTATACGACACGTTGTGGGTATGAAAACGCCAATTTATGGTGTTGTCATAACAACTTTGGTTATATTACTGAATTTATGGTATGATATTTTGTTGATTATAACTCGTTAATTGAATATTCTGATTGAATTTTTTTATACGACACGTTGTGGGTATGAAATCGTCAATTTATGGTGTTGTCATAACAAATTTGATTATATTACTAAATTTGTGGTATTTTAGACATGTGTTATTACGGAATATTTTAATTAGTTTCATTTGGTACGACACATTGTGGTAAGAAAACGTCAATTTATGGTATTGTCATAATAATTATGGTTTGTTATATAATTTGTGGTATTTAAATATATTTTCTTTTGATACGACACCTTGTGTTAAGAAAATGACAATTTTAGGTGTTGTCATAATAATTGTGGATATTTTATAAAAATTTTGGCATTTTACAAATATTTTTGGCTTGAGTATAACAATTGTTGATTCTGGTACGACATATTTTGATTTTGTTACGGAATATCATACGAGTCAAAAAAAATTTGGTACGATTCATTGTGGTAAGATAATGCCAATTTATGGTATTGTTATAACATTTGTGGGTAACATTATTTAATTTTTGATATTGTACGCATATATTTGGTTAGGATATAAATATTATGGATTTCGGTACAAATAATTATGGTTATATAATAACAATATTTTTTAATTATGGGTAACCTGTTAATGACCTGTTCAACAGGTAAATTTTAATGTACAAGTCGTAACTAGAATCATAAATATGCATTCAAAAACCAAAAATCGGCATAATGAAAATCACAAATTGTCATAATTTAGACATACGGTATACCTTGTGTACCATAGCTTCCTCCAAGAATTTATGTTATGTTGTGGGGCATTGATAACTAATGGAATTTTTGATGGAGTTGGAAGTGGATTATGGTGCTATCCTTCTAATTGTGGTTAAGCAGGTATTTTAATGAAAAAAAGGATTTCTATCATGGTGATTTGTCAAACAAGATTTTAATTGCATTTCACAAATTTTGGTGAGTTTAATCTTATGAATTTTTAAAGTTTGCACAACAGTGAATGATTTTTGATGAAATGGCAGGTTTTACATTTTCTTGAGATTTTAATTAAACGTTTGTCTATATATACATAGTTCTTAAGTGGTTGTGTAAAAAACAAAGGGCTTTGTTCTTTTTCTTTGGGGGACAATGTACGTCGTTTCCATTGATACTTATAAGTTACAGTATAATCTTGGCTTGCACATAGATTAGAGTTGACTAGTTGAGTATATCTAAAAATGATATAATCGGTTAAAGAAAGATTGGGGCGTGACACATAATAAGCTATAGTGACTACCAGAAAATATTTTCAACAGCAATAGAAAGGGAGAAAGAAATTACAGCTTCAAGCATCCGCAATGGTAATAATCAAAACCAATAACTAAAATGTGTCACGTCAGCATTTGATTATCCATTTAGTTCATAATTAAACTTAACAACTTCTATCTCCACATTAGTTATTTTTGCATCCCTAACCAAAAAAATTCCACAATACACAATGCACATTTGTCTAATCACAAACGAGTTCCAATCACGCATTCGATCACACCAAATTATTCGTCTCGACGAGATGATTCCAATGTGGGGTGTTTTTGAGTTTGGTTATTAAGTTTTGGTTATTGGTAAAAGTTGTTAAGTTTGGTTATGGAACGAATGGAATTTAATTATTTGCTAAAAGACTTTTAATTTTGCTTATTATAATGTGGGGTGTTTTTTGAGCATTGTTATTAAATTTGCTTATTCACACTCATTTGCTTATTACAATAGGAATGCTCTTACAACATGAATGAAACAAACCTGATAGAATGAGATAATCAAGGAAGGGTCGGTCATGTTGATGTATGCGTAACCCACATAGGAAGGATCGGTCATGTTGATGTATGCGTAACCCACATTGCACTTGTTCTGTAGAAAAAAGGGGCGGAAAATAAATTTTCCAAGGTGCCAAAATTCCTCGATTATATCAAAATACTTTCATCTCTGAATGAAAATTCACTTGTCTTAAAATCGATGGGTAGATAAACGAAATCATATGTCCCGTGATGGCCTTCGTCGATTGCACCTAAAAGCATCTTCGAAGTATACCTACTATTGAAACCATGTCAACATATAGGTGGTGTTCCACTGTCCCCTTAAAAAATAAATACTTATTTGCAATTTTCAAGCTTAAAAATAATAGGCTTACTAAAAGCAAAAAAATATGTAATATGAATTTTGTTTGATAAATCTCGAACCTTGCAAAAAAAATTGAAAAATTATTTTTGTAAGCCTACTATTTTTAAATTTGAAAATAAGTCCTTATTTTTTAAGTACTTATTTGAGAATTTGAAACAAACCGGCCCTGTTCCAGAAACCCAAATAAGTATTTATTTTTTAAGAAGGGAATTCCAAGCTAAAAAATCATGTATTTATGCAAATAATTTTCCAAGCAATATGAATCTTATTTGATAGATCTTATTAAGATCTTTTAAACGGTGCAAAACAATTGAAATTTTATTTTTCAATTACATTATTTTTGAGTTCGAAAATGTAAAATAAACTACTTATTTTTAAGAAGGTTTCTGGAACGGCCCCCGTTCCAGATTCTCAAATAAGTACTTAAAAAATAAGGACCTATTTTCAAGCTTAAAAATAATAGGCTTACGAAAATAATTTTTTAATTTTTTTTTGCAGGGTCTATCAAACAAGATCCATATTGCATATTTTTTTATTTTAGTAAACCTACTATTTTTAAGCTTGAAAATAGCAAATAAGTACTTATTTTGTAAAGAGGGAAAGCGGAAAACCACATTCCTTGCGGAGAAAGTAATGAGAACAAAAGAAAAAGAACATCCAATGCATAAATGATTTCTTTAACTTCAAATAACATAAATAAAAATTGGTGAAACTACATAAACACTCCATCAACTATCACTCTTTCTCGTAAACACCCCTTCACATTTAAAAACGCCCATAGAAACTCTCTCAACTACTGAAAATGAAAAAAAGACAAACTTCGTTAACGGAATGGATGAATTGACGAATATACCCTCTCTCTTCTGACCTAACAAACCCAGACCTCCCTCCCCAATCTCTATCTCTCTCTCTCTCTTAAATTCCTTTTCCGTCTTTCTCTCTCTCTCCTCCCCCTCTCCTCCTTCGCCTCCTCCCCCAACGCCGCCACCATGACCGCATTCCTCTCTCTCCTCTCCCCCGCCCCCTCCCGCTGGACCGGCACCAACCCCTGCACCTGGACCGGCGTCTCCTGCGACTCCTCCACCCGGGTCACCTCCATCAACCTTGCCTCCAAATCCCTCTCCGGTTCCCTCCCCTCCACCCTCAACCAGCTCTCCCACCTCACCTCCCTCTCTCTCCAGAACAACCTCATCTCCGGTCCCCTCCCTTCTCTCTCCAATCTCACTTCCCTCAGTAGCTTGACAACTCTGTCCGCGAGTAGCGCCGACATCTTGGGGTCCGTTCCAGACTTCTTCTCTTATTTCCCCAATTTGCAAAACCTAAGGCTGTCTTACAACAATCTCACTGGGTCATTGCCGCCGTCTTTCAGCAACTTCGGTATCGTAAACCTATGGCTCAACAATCAGCTCGTTGGGTTATTTGGAACAATTGATGTGTTGAGCTCGATGACCCAGTTAAACCAGGTCCGGATCCCCCAGAACTCATTCATAGGTTCGATTCCGGATCTGTCGGGATGCACTGATTTACAGCTGAGGGGCAATCAGCTTATCAGAATCATGTCGACCTCTCTGATGGGTCTTCCAAAATTGGCCAACGTCTCGTTGCAGAACAACGAGTTGTAGGGTCCGATGCCCGTGTTCGGCAGCGGGGTCACCGTTACTTTCAGGGGGTACTAATAGCTTCTACAATACTACTCCCGGGTTAGGGTTTGATGTTGGGGTTTTCTAAAATTGGTGATTTGTGGTGACCGAGTGTGGGAGAGGGGTTCAGTGATGGTGAATGGGTGGTTGTGTGGTGGTGACAGTAATGGAGGTGGTGAAATCGGTGGTGGATGAAGAAGAATAAGTGTATAGCTATCAAATAGAGAGAAGAAGAAGATGCATGTAGCTGTCAAAGAGCATTTTTGTCCAAAAAAGGCTCAAATTACTGACGTGTGACCTCTCAGCAAATGGTTCTAAGACGGAAGGGGATCACTTGGGTAACGAGAGTAGTTGATGGGATCTACATGGACGCTTTTAAATGTGAGGGGGTGTTTACGAGAAAGAGTGATAGTTGAGGGGGTGTTTATGTACTTTCACCATAAAAATATGCAAGACAAACCATTTTCTTATAGGCGCTGCTATTCGCATCCTTTTATTTTCTCCCATAGCCCACTACATTTCGGTAAATGGTAGTTGAAAATCATACATAATATTTCGGTAAATAGCTGTTGAAAATAAGATTATATTTCGGTAACTACATGTTGAAAATATGTTCAACTTTCAGTAAACAACTGCCGAACATACATTTTCGGTAAATAGCTGTTGAAAAAATATTGTATTTTCGGTAATTAGATGTTGAAAATATATCTCAATTTCGGTAACTAACTGTCGAGTTTAATTGAAAATTTTTAACGGACTATGGGAGAAAATAAAGGGCTGCGAATAGCAGCGCCCTTTCTTATTGACTAATTAAAAGATCCAACTAAAGAACAATATCCCCTAAATTAGGGATATATTTTTTTTTTGGTACTTCATTTTCTTCTTGATTAAGTAAAAGACCCAACAATGAAATGTCTAAATACCACATTATCTTAACTTCACCATTGACAAGTGTAATTTTGTTTTTTCATGATGTGACTTGGCTAGATATCCTTATCTCAAAAGTCAAAAGAACCAACTAAAGAACAATATCCCTTCAATTAGGGAAAAGAAAATTTGTTTTTGTAACTCATTTTTTCCTTAACTAAGCAAAAGACCCACAAGTGGAGTAGAGTACGATTGATGTTTCCCTTATACTCTCATGCACATGAACATGATTTGATTCCTAGAAGCCCCATCCCCTTCTCAAATTTAACAAATGGCAAAACAAAACAAAAAAGAGCAAAAGACCCAATACGAAAATGCCTAAAATATGCACATATCTTTAACTCCACCATTGATAAAACTACAATGATAATTCCATCTTTTCACTATGTGACTTGGCTAGACATCATTATCATTCTCTTTTTTTATACAAGTACTAGGTGAGGCGCGACGTGCTTTGCACGTCTGTCATGCCCGTTGAGGAGAGCGATATTGAATATTTGTGGAATTGTAAGCTTCATAAGTTTGATTACAGGTTTATATATATGTTATTTTTTATCGGCAAAAGAAAATTTTATTAATCAAAGGAACAATAGTTACAAAGATTAAAAGGAAACGGGAAAGACGGCATCACAACCAAAGATCTACATCCCTACAATGTTGGCACCCACGCTGAGGAAAATGGCCAAACGATACAAATATCTCACAACCAGAACAAAGTGAAAACAGAGCCAACTAAAACGATCTCCCAAGCCAATTGGAGCTGAACGAAAAGTTGACTGGGGCACTAATAGTCACTTGTCAGAGCAATAGAGAAACTCCAATATAGATAACTGGAGGTTCAAGGCAATGAACAAGAAATCCTCTTGACATGCTTCAAAACTTCGTGGACATGCACACTTGGATCACTTGACGCTGGGACTAACAAACCTTTTTGCAGTCTGCAACTTCATGGATAGGCAGAAACAAGGTAAGCTTGATAAGGATAGTCAAGTAGTGGTAAAGTTTATAGCAATATCAAAGGAACAAGATCTCCATCATCTACTGATATAAACATATCATGGTACTACACGACATGAAACATTGAATCTGGAACAATCTTGGCAGTAAGAGAACAGTCTACAAAAAAGTCTTCAAAGTTGAGATTATGTAATCTAGGCAAACCTAGTTGACTTGTTGAAAATAGGATAGGACTGACATGGATAAATAGCAATATCAGAGGAAAAGGAACCCCATCATCTACAGCTATAAACAAGGAAATCAGAATTTCCTTTTGTCAAGAAACCATCCTCAGCTAGACAGCAGGAAAATAGATTCAAACCTGCTGATCTTGATGTGTAGCCGTAATATAAACCACTGTGATAACTGAATAAATGGGAAGAACCACTGACTCAAGACACAAGACTCAATAGAAAGACTCAGACACACACCAGGCCCCCAAATCTACAAAAGAGAACAACAGACCCAATTCAAAAACCACCAATCCCTAACAAAACAGCCCAGATCAGATTGACACACAGCAACAGACAGACACAAAACCAAAGAGCAGCAATCGAAGAAGCCACAGCCTGCAGAAAAACAAAACAAAGCAAGACCCAAATACTCCACAAACCACCGACAAAGGGGCTAGCATTGTAAGTTCAGTTTGTGCTAGCTAGAGAAAGCAAAAGTATTTGGACCGGAAGTTCTACAGAGCAAAAGGCTTCCTATCTACTTGTGGTAGCAGTTTGTGTGAAGCTGCGCACAAGTATTTGGACTGGAAGTTGTACATAGCAAAAGGCTTCCTATTCACTTATGGTTGCAGTTTGTGGTTGTACAGGCATAAGAAGCACAACATAACAGAATAGTGAAACAAGATACATTGCTTGCAACTTAAACTCATTCAGCTTCCAACAAGTGTGACCATAAGGCCTAGATTGGAGGAAATAACTTTATCACCTTAACAACTTCCTATGAGCACATCTCTATAGTACTCCAATTATTCATCAAAGGATTGACATCCTATCATACCATTATCATATTGCAATGAGTTAAGATATAATCATTTTACATTAGAGAGTGTGTAATAGACTACATTGTTCAAAAATGAAGTGAGAAATGTGATAAAGGTTTCCTTACTTGAGTATCATTAGAGAAGCCTATCTCAATCTCTCCATTATTGCACCCCATAAATATTGCAGTCTGCAACATGAGAGATTCAATGCATCGATGATTAGATAAATAATCAAAAAAACACTTTCAAATATATTGCTCAAGAAATGAACACTCGAGTATCTTGTTGAACAAACCTTAATCCTAGCTTCCTGAAAAAAATTGAACACAAAGGTAAAAAAGTAATTAATTAGCAAGTCTCGGAACGCGGCTGAAATAATAACCAAGCAACAACCCAATTCCACCATGCATTTATATATTTGCATAAGGATATTATTTATTTTCCAGTAATTTGTGCCATACTGATCTGAAGAAGGATCTTGGCAGATAGAAATACATGAAACCCCATCAGCCCAAACCAGGACAGAAGTATGATGTTGGCCACCGTAACGAAAAGGAAAGAGAGCTATTCTTTTTTACGTGAGAACCTAGAACAAAGCATAGAACAAACCACTAAACAGAACACAAAAAAACAGGATAGGGGAAAAATTTCAGTGAGTTACGCTTCAGGAAATCAAGGCCGCTTATTGGCGAGGTCCGCGAGGAGCTTCTTGAGACACTGGGAGGTGATGCTGGTCAGATTCCCCATGAACTTGGTGTACTCGGCGATGATCACCGTTCCTGGAGCCACGGAGTTGTAGATCAGCAACTGTTGGCCCATTTCTTATCTGCTTTTCTCCCAACCAAAACCCTAAAAAAAAAATTGCAGGCACATTAGACAAACCAAACAGGAACGAAATTAGCACTAACAAAGACATGCAAAGCGGGCAAATCAGATATATAGAAACAAAATTTAAAGCAAACCAAAGGTTTACAACCAGAAAGGATTAACACCCACGGAAAATATTTATACCTTATGCAATTTCTGCTAGCCTAGGGTTTAAGATTTGACGGTGGGATCGTCCAGGGAGCGTGTGTTAACTGGTTTTCTTTGCTTTGCTCGTACTCGCTCTCCGTGCCTGAGGAGGTTATGGCCGGTGGCCGAAACCGGCGTCAGTGGCGAGGAGGCTATGGAAGACCGGCGTTGGTGGCTTAGGCTTCTTGTTCTTCCGATCTTCACAGAGAGAGAGAGAGAGAGAGAGAGAGAGAGAGAGAGGGGTATTACATGAGGGAGGGAGGATGATCAAAAAGGTGAGTTAGTTCGATGCCCAGCCGGATCACCTCGTCGAATCCGCCATCTCTCGTCTCTTCCTCTCCCTCTCTCTCTCTAAAACGTGTTCATCTTCCTCCTCCTCCTCCTCTGCCTACGTGTGCGTGTGTGTTGTGTGGGAGAAGGAACGTGAACAGAGGAAGCCACGTAGCCCACAAAATGGAAGAAGTAAAATTATCATACTACCCAGTCGACCAAGAACAACATCTAACAATAGAGGGGTATAATTGTCCAAATCGGGCCAAAATTGGCTAGCGGTCAAATTGATCAACTGCTGCTTCTTTGAGAGGAGGAGGATATTGACGATTGATTGGGGAGGGGCCAGCCACGTAATATCAGCAGCCAAATTGAGCAGTGGATTCAGAACTCCGGAACAAAGATGAACAGAATACCAAAAACCAATCAGAAGAAGAACAGCGGCGGCGGCGGTGAAGAAGAGGCGGTGGATTCGCTGCTGCGAGCGGCGGAGGACGACTTGCTTCTCAACCTCAGCCGCAATTCCCACATGTCTCGTGGCATCTCTCATTCTTGTAATTCCTACATAGACCCTGATCTCGATCGACGCTTCCAATCCCTCAAATCCTCCCGACGACCACCTACTTCTGCCAAAAACCCACCGCCACAACCACCAGCTTCTGATGATGGCGATCTACTCGCCCGATTTGCTGCTCTCAAGGGGGATTCTATTTCTCTCCCCTCTTCTTCTTCTTCTTCTTCTTCTTCTTTTCAGGAGTCAAACTGCTTTCAATCTAATCGGGGTAAGATCTCGAGTAGTGATGCAGTGGACCAAGACGAAGTCCAGAAGTTGATCCAGTGGGCCATTGACGCTGCTCGACTCGACCCTTCTCCTCCCACTGACTCCGATGATGAAAACCACCGTCATGATGATGATGATGATGATGATGATGACAGCAGTAATGATGATGATTCTAATTCTGATGAGGGTTTTAGCGATCACGGCGGCAGTAAGGGCAACCGAAAGAAGGGCGGAAGAAACAAGGGGCAAAAGGGCAAGTAATATGTTTCTATCATGTTTATACGTATGATTATTATATTGTTCTGTTGCTAATTTGTGAAGACTGTTATGTAAGTTCGTTGGTCAACGTGAGAATATGGCTCTGGATCTTTGTCCCTGTTATTGAAAATATTACTCCAATAGGACACTGAAATTTTGAGGGAGTTTCTTGTGTTCTGATTCATTTCAGCTATAATAAGAATCTTCAAGTTTTTTATCTGCTTAAAATTGGTTTCAGTTACAATTACTACGTCGTTGAATAACCCAGCTGATAACCTTGTTTCCCAATTACTAGTTGCCTTTTCTGTTCATGATTTCTTTTACTGTAACATAAACTGATAAACAAATAACCATGAGATGTGCTAGCTATCAATTACGTGCCTGATTACACTGGTTTCTGAAACCTAGCTAATAAAATCACTTGAAATAGCTTGTTGTCTGGTGAACATTTCAAAATCAATGCCGGATTTCCTTCAACTAGCTTGTCAATTACGTTGTGGTGCTGATATAACTCCTTCATATTCTGTCACAAGACATTACTGATCATATAGCTTGTCAATACGCCGTTTTGTTTTGAAGTAGAGTAACACCAAGTGAGTTTTCTACAAAATAGTAGCTGCATTATTCCTACAGTTCATACAAGTACATCTAGCTTTATCTTATGGCTGAAGTTGTACTATTGACCTTGGAATTGCCTACTGAAGATAATTGAAAGGAATCCGAAATACCAGAAATCAGAATTATCAATGGTAACTATTTCTATGTACTTTCGCGACGACTCTTCATGTTATGGTTTTCATTGGCTCTCTGTATCTTTCTCTTTAACTGGCATCGATACCAGCATAGAGTAGTTGTTGGTTAGATCTTACCCACTTAATTTGTGGCCTTAAAAGTCATGGAGTTTTGTGAATTAATGGATGTCGACTCGCCTTAGCCAAGTTGGAGAAGTGAATTTGATGGATCTATGCTGCGGAAGGCAACCGTTGGCCATAATAATGTGCCGTTTAATACAATATGAGATACGTACCGATAACACTATTTTATGTATTTCTGAATTTAAATACTATCAGACTCGGTTAATAGTTACCGTGCTCTCAGATGCCATTTGGAAGATTGTCTGTGTTTTCTTCCAAGTTTTTTCATGTAATGTAGCGACCCGTCTTTTTCTAGAATAATCTCCAAAATACACAGTACTGTATTTTATACACTTTCAGGCCCCATTTCTCTATATACAAATTTACATCTCCAAAATAAAATAAAAAGCATCCAAATAAATAATCTTCTAAATACTCCAAAAACGTTAATTCTCCCAAGATTCTCCAAATAATCCTTAAGTGCTCTGATTCAACCTCTACTAATCCGGCTCCACACTTGAAAAATAAATTATCCGAAAAGTATACGATACATCTCAATTTGGCTCGACAAATATTTTGGGTCCCATCTTAGGGACCGTCCCATTAATGAGCAGGTTGAATTTGTTGTGATTGACTTCATGTACCCCTAAGGAGTTTTGTGGATCTTTGTAGCCCAATAGAATTCAGCTTCCAAGGTGCCCATTCGGACAAATAAGCCACAGTGGCTTATTTTTTGTCCTTATTCAATTATTTTTCGTATCACTTGGCTTATTGTCATTTTTTTTGGAGATTATTGCATCCTCACGATAAGAGGAAGCTAAAAAGTAAAAAAATTTGACCGAAATCCAATTTTTTTTTGAATAAAGACGAAAAAATTGGCTTATTGATTTACTTTCGTCTTTATTAAAAAAAAATTGGATTTCGGTCAAATTTTTTTATTTTTTAGATTCCTCTTATCGTAAGGATGTAATAATCCCCAAAAAAATGACAATAAGCCAAGTGATACGAAAAAAATTTGAATAAAGACAAAAAATAAGCCACTTTGTCTTTTTGCCACTGATCGTTTTATCGGCCACCAATTCAATCATTTCCCAGTGGAATCAATGCAGTCTAAACCTCCAGTGAGATCAATCTCTCGGCCGAACACTTCTTTCTACCAGCTTCAAAATCGATTTCCCAGGAATTCCGAACAATTTTGTGAGTGTTTGATCCGAACTCAAACTCATCATTGCGATCGGCCGACTAGGTGAGCATGTCTAGGGTCCTCAAAGAGGTAGAGTTGTAGCCCTAATATACCAAATTAATCGTGTTATTTGATTGGCCGGAATGAGTCATCCAAAGCCCTATAATTTTCAATTTTGTTTTGGTTTTACCAAAATCTGAACCGACCGTTTCCATCCCTACTAGTTCTGCTCTACACCCTGATAACCCCCTCCACCATCCCGACTACCAAATTAAAGGGGGCAAAAGGCGAGAATCTAGTGAATTCTATGCAAATAGGCACAACGCAAATCTCTCTCCAGTTCCCTTTCACTGGTAAGTGGTCAAAATTCAACTGTAGATGAGCATGAGGCGGCCGTGCAAGATATCTTCATTGTCAATATATTCTTTCTGGCTTAGTGAGCCCAGTTTCTACATTCTGGCAACCAAAAGAAATTGTAATTTTCGTCTCAATCATAATGACACGTACATGCTTTTCATGGGGAAAACTCAATAACCAAATGGTCAGTTTCTTTTCAATTGAACAACAGAAAATGCTATCAGTAACGACCAAAAACCCGATACTCATCCCGACCTTACGTGTAAAGTAGAGTAATAATTACAGTACAGACCAACATTTCCAGCAGTTTCAAAACTAATTACAGTATCTTATATACATTCCACCAGAATTTTTAGATATTCACAGTTAGAACCCCTCTAGGTTACTTTGCATTTTTAATCTCTATTCCGCATTTTAATTCCACAGTACCCCAGCACAAAATTGGTATCAGAGCCTACAGTACTATTTGTTAATTCAAGTAGCCAGATTATCGATCATTATTATTGTTTAGTTTAATTCATGAGTTTGTTTAGTTTGATATTTACTTTCTATTAATTTAGTTTTATGATTGAAGAACTTTTAAAAGCAATTAGTCCTAGTTTAAGTGAGATTAGATCTCAACAGTCTAGACAGTACACTCAAATCAAAACAGGTTTTCAGTTAGTAGAACAACTTAGTTGTAATCTAGACAAGAGAATCAGTTTAGAGGTGAAAGGAAATATAGTAACCCGAAATCAGTTTGAAGAGTTTTCAGAAAAATCTCTTGACCAAACTACCCAGATTTTAGAAAAAATTGGCAGATCTAAGCCATACAAGCAGTTAGAAAATTTAGATTACTTTAAGAATTTACATTCAGAAATACTTAGAAGAATAAGTAAATTAGAAGAAAAACAGTTAGTTATATCAGATAGATTGCCTTGCAAGCAGGATATAATAGATCTAACCAGTAAGTTAGATACCACTCAACCAAAAGATATTGAAACAGAAATTAGAAATTTAGTTAAAGATCTCAGAATTGAAGTAGACAGAATAAAACAGAGCTCAGTTCAAATTAGAAGAGAAATTGATGAGAAACTCCAGAAGATGGAGATTCTTTTGGAAGAAGTAAAGAAATTAGCCAATGGAGAATAGTCGTGATAGTTTATTCTATAAAATCGCACTAGAAAACTCAGGAAAGGTTCAACTAGATCCAATCGGATTGTCCAGTTTCAAACCAACGGGAAAAACAGACGAGATCTTTATTAAGCAAAATAATACTATAATAGAACTTTTGATCAGCCTTAGTCATAGACTAGCAGAAACATCAGATAAAATAGATCAGTTATCCATTAAAGTAGATAAACTCCAGGAAGGAAAAGCTTTAGAAACTTTAACTTCCAAGATAAACCAGATTAGTATTACAGCCGCAACCGGACATTTAGAACCCAAAAGAACCAATAGATCTTTACAAAACCATACCTTTTATTACAACATATTTGGTACTCCAGATCCAAACAAAGGAAAGAAACCAGACATCCCTCAGTCTTCAGAGACTCGGTAATGGCATCCAGCAGTAAAACCAAGGTTAGTGGAATTCCCTTATTCAACAGAATATTTGGAAAACAGCCGGTTGAAGAGAATAGAATAGAAGGAATCATAGATCCAGAAATGCAGCTAGATAGATTCAGAAACCACAGTTTAGAAATATTAGATCCAGCAGTATTATACAAATCACAGAATTTCTTCAATAGAGGAGTAAGAACTTATACCAGCTATCAGGAAAAACCAATCAGTGTAATAACTGAAGATCAGCTAGAAGTTTTAGAGATGATTACCCAAGAGAGCTTCAAAAAGCTTAAAAAACTAAGATTAGGTCTTATACATTTAGGATTAATTACCATAGGAATCAAAGGATTAGCTAGACAAGATCTAGGAACAAAAGTATTAGTCATGATCTTTGATAATAGGTTTACAAACCAAGAACAAGCCCTAATAGGTAGTATGGAATTAGATATGAATAATAATTGCCAGATTGTTTATTGCACACCAGATTTCCAGGTAACATTAGATGAATTTTACCAGCATATAAGAATAGGGATTAAGGCAAGGGGATATCATATGATCCCTGATGCACAGAATCTTTTAGCATGTGTAAGTTTTGTAGGAAAATTAAGCAATCACAGTAGCACTAAATATAAGCTCAGAACAGATCAAGCTCTGAAAGCTTTGGGAACTAGAGGTATTCAAGTCATAGAAGCCAAAAAACGAGACTCAGAGATGTTATCAGGACTCGAATGGCAAGTCACGAATTTAGTTCCAAAAACACAGCTTAAACCCAGTAATAATAGTTTTTACACCAATAGCTCAGGAGAAGTTAATCTTAGGTTCAGCAATTATACTCCAGCAGGTAGACATTCAGATGTAAGCAGCTCTATTCAGTCAGATATAGAAACAGAGCATATCTATATGGCATATGAACAGCCTCAGTTTACCTTAGATCAATTATTTAAATTCAGTGAATCTGACATAATCAGGTTAAAAGAACTTTTAGAACCAGTCTATAGACCAGACTTAGATTATTATGATTACCAGATTTTGGAAGGATACTATACCCAAAAACTTGAATATGAACATCCAGAATTAGATGAGAGTTCTCAAAGACAATATTTAATACAAAATAATATATTTGTCTTAGAAGAAAAATTCTTAGAATATGATACCAGTAGGAAAAATAATCTTTCAGTTGAAGATATGTTTTGCCACTCAGACCCTAGATCCAAACATTACCAACCACCAGTAGAAAACACAGAAAGTCATATGGTAGAAGTCAAAATGGAAACATATGACAATACTCCGCCAGTACTCCCAAATCAAGTATATGAGATGGGAAACATTCCAATTAGTAGGTCTAGAATTGAGCCATCGGCCCAAGAACTAGAATTCAGAACCTATGGAAAAAGGTTACCAGCAGAAAGAAACATAACCCTTATGGCCCAAGCAGGTACAGGGTTAATGCTAGACATTGCAGCATTTGATCCTCAGCTCCATAAAGCAGTAATAGACAGATGGGAACAAGCCTTAGTTAGAAAACTTTTGGAAATGACCAATTGGCACTCTTCAGCAGAGATGTGGTCATATTGTGAATCATTTTTAGGAGACACAGCAAAAGGAATTGTAGAAGCCTATAAAAGAGACTTTGAAACCCAGTATGCGGCTTTAGTAGCCCAAGGACCAAATGTTTACAACTTCACCAGTTTAGTTAAAACCTTAATCATAGGAGCAGATCCTAATAGAGGAAATACTACTTACCAGAATGTAGCTATGAGACAGTTAGAACAGCTTAAATTACATAAATGGAAATATATAGTCAGTTTTTGTAATGACTTTATAGCTCTTGCATCTTAGACAGGAAGAGCACTCGATTTAGAAATTAGTAATAAATTCTTTAGAAAACTTCCAGGTCCGTTAGGAGAAGAAATATGGGAGAAATGGAAAGTTACTAATGGAGACGAAAACCAACATTTAGGAATAGGCCCTAGAATTCAGTTTGTTTTCACAGTCTTAAGAGACAAGTGCACTACACTTGAAATCCAGAAAGGCATAAAGAAAAACAGGTTAAACTTCTGTAGCCAGGTCATATATACTCCACAACAGTATGGATATGACAAAGAGAAGAGAAAGAAAAAGAAAAATAAAATTTATAAATATCAGAAAAAAGCCAGTAAATACCATAAGAAAATAGCGCAGAATGAGAAATATAATTATAGATATCAGAAACATGGTTATTATCCTAGAAAGAGATATAGGAAAAGCCAGTCCTACAGTCAAGCACCCAGTAAACAACAATTCAGACCAAGAGCTAGAAAACATTTTAGAAAAAGAGTTCAGCCAACTCAAAATCGTAAATGTAAATGCTTTATATGCGATTCAGAAGATCATTTAGCCAACAAATGCCCTAATAAAGGGAAAAACCAGAAAACCTCAGAAAAGGCAAATCTTATAGCAGAACTAGAAGATTTTGATAACATTGAGTTCATAGAAGTAAAATTAGAAAATAGTGATACTGAGTCAATATATAGTTTGATCAGTACAGAACCAGAAGAAATAAATTTCTTAGAAGTTAATGATAGTAGTAGCAGTAGTAGTTCAGAGGATGAAATTCCCAACTATTTACCAGAATACACTTTTATGATTAAAAGTAGTAGTATAGAATGTACACATCAGTGGCAACATAATATAGGCCAAGATAGTGAACCATGCTCGGAATGCAATGGTTATCCTTTTAGATTATTTAGAAGTATATGTGAACATTGTAAGAAAAATGTTTGCAAGTTTTGTCTCAAAAAGAACCATCAGATAGATAGAGATTTGATAGATTTAAGCGGTAGCATACAGCAACCAGTTTTAAACCAAAACTCAAAATTAGCACTTCAAGAAGCCAAACTAGAAGCAGCTACAGTTAGATTAGATTTGGATAGAACCAGATTTCAGTTTGAAAAGCAAGTAAGTGAGTTAGAAAAGAAGATAGAAATCTTATCCATAGAAATAGAAACATATAGAATAGAAAATTGTAGATTAAGAGGCCAGTTACATGAGAAAAACCAGCCTTTAAAATCAGTCGAGATATTAGAAGATCACTGCAATATAGTTGAGTCGATCAACAGAATAGGAGAAAATAGTCTTATAGAAATAAATTGTGAGATTCTATTACCAGCTAAAGGAAAGAATCCAGGAAAGATCATAGAAACCAAAGCCATGGTAGATACAGGAGCCAGTAAGAGCCATATTAGTCGTGATCTTATTCTAGTAGAATATTTTACAAAACCAGGTTATATAGCTAGAGCAGATCTCATGAACAATACCAGTATTATTTATGATACATGTCTTATGAATAGCAGTATTAGGTTTACTAACAGACTTCAACAGCAGCATACATACCCATTACCCATGGTATGGATAGGAGACATTAATCACAGCTATAAGTTTATCTTAGGATTAAACTTTATAGACAGCATGAATGGAAGCATCACATTTAGTAAACACTTTGTGACGTTTCATAAACGTAGTCTACAGATAGAAACACTTCATGCCCAGAATTTAGAATCAGAGTTGTCAGCTAAGCGTGGTGGAACCATAGATAAAACAGAAAAAATAGCAGAAGAAAATAGGATAGTAAAAGAAAAAACAGAAGCATTAAGAGAAGTACCATTTCCAGATACGCACCTAGATTTATATGAAGAAACCATAGATGATATTGTCGAAACAGAATCTGAATGGTTAATGGAAGAACAGTTAAAAGAACAATTAATCCAAATAGACCATGATATAATAGATTTTTGTCGGATAGAACATTCTTTGTCAGTTCTTGATCGCAAAAAGAGAAAAAGAACGGATAAAGACCAGTTAGATAAATTAATTAGATTAGCAGAAGAAACCCAGATTTTAGGAGAAAATCCAATCAAACATTGGAATAAAACTAAGACTTTAGCACACTTAGAAATCATTAATCCAGACTTTAAGATTAGTACCCAGAAAATAGTATATAGTCCTTTAGATATAAAGGAATTTGAAAAACAGATTAATGAATTACTAGATCTTAAGGTAATTACAGAAAGTATTAGTTCTCACAGAAGTGCAGCTTTTATGGTAAGAAATCATGCAGAAGTCAAAAGAGGAAAAGCGCGAATGGTCATAAACTACAAGCGCCTTAATGATAATATTCAGATAGATAGTTATGACATACCCAGTAAAGAACAGCTTATAAATAGTATTCAAGATGCAACAATCTTTAGTAAGTTTGATTGTAAATCAGGATTTTGACAGATTATGCTAGATCAATCCAGCAGACCATGGACAGCATTCACATGTCCCCAAGGATGTTATGAATGGATTGTCATGCCCTTTGGTTTGAAAACAGCCCCCAGTATTTTTCAAAGAAAAATGGATAGTATATTTAAAAATCATAATTCTTTCATTCTTGTTTATATTGATGACATCCTTGTTTTTAGTAAAACACAGGAAGAACATTACCAGCATCTTAGGATAGCATTCCAGATATTCATTGATAGTGGTTTAATCATTAGTAAAAAGAAAATGGAATTAAATAAAGAATATATAGAGTATTTAGGAGTAAGAATAGGAAAGGGAAAAATCCAGTTACAACCACACATTGCACAAAAGATATTAGAGTTTTCCGACAAAATAGAAGACAAGAAAAAACTCCAGTCATTCTTAGGAACCCTAAATTATGCTAGGCCTTATATAAAAGACCTTAGTAAAATCATAGGACCCTTGTACAGTAAAACGACCCCAACAGGTCAGAAATACTTCAACCAGCAAGATATTGATCTTGTCAGAAAAATCAAAGAAATTTGTAGAAACCTACCAGAACTAGATTTACCATTAGAATCTGATTACATAGTAATAGAGGTAGATGCAAGCGAGAAAGGTTGGGGAGCTATACTCCTTAGCAAACCTACCAAATATTCAGCAAAATCTACAGAAAAAATTTGCAGATACTCCAGTGGAAAATACAAAGAAAAAGGAAATTTAGCTAGTATAGATTGTGAAATATTAGGAGTTATTAACGCTATTAATAGCTTCAAGTTATGGTTGTTCAAACCATTTACAGTCAGAACAGATTGTGAAGCAATTGTTAAATTCCATAAGCTTCTCAATGAGAAAAAGATTAGCACTCGTAGATGGCTTAATTTTGTTGATACAATAACAGGTAATGGTTACACAGTAGAATTTGAACATATTAAAGGAAAAGAAAATACTTTAGCAGATTATTTATCCAGAGAAATAAATGCTAACATTTTCAATTTTTCAGATGACATCTTCAAGCAACACAGCCAGTCTAACCAGAACAGATCAGAGGTTCTTAACCTTTGGGAGTGTGACTCTCAGAGTCTTTCCTGAACAATCCAGATCCAAATTCAGGTACCTCATCCACAATATCAGTGAGGAACAGAAGTGTCTTTTAGATAATCTCTGGGACTCTCACAAAGATGTTCCTAGATTTTTAGGTTGTCTAAACGCTTTAAATATTTTCTTTAACCAACAAAATGGGGCGAACCCAACAAAAAGATTTTCATTTTTCTGCGTAGCCATAGGTCGTGTCCCAGGAATTTATTCTTACTGGCCAGAAGTTTTAAAACAGGTAGACGGAATCCCTTCCTCAACATGGAAAGGTTTTCATACCTTTGCAGAAGCAAATCAATGGGCAAATCGCACCATTGGAAATAATTTTTACATTTCAGAGTCTTCTAGAAGATTGAATACTCAGGCAGCCATTGAAACTGCAGGTTTTGAAAATAATCAAGTTTTTAACCAATCATCTTCTAACCAGCCGTTTTCTCAGCAAATAAGATTTTGTGGTCATTGCGAAACAATGACAAAAAATTTCAGACTTTTAAATAGACGAAATCAAGATTTTGAACAAGCAAATCAACAGTTGATCAATAATCAACAGAAGCTTGAAGAAGAAATAACAACTCTCAAAAAGAAGTTGTTAGAATCAGAAAAAGAGCTCAAGAAAATTAGAAGCCCTTTTACCCCACTGGTAAAAGTGAGAAAGCAGTCTTCCCCACTGGAAGATGAAGAAAAGAGTGAGTGGAGTTAGGAATATGATCCAATAGAGCTTTTGCAAACAAAAGCAAAAACTTTTCTTTCAAGATTTCCCCCAGATGTTATCCATCATATTCAGCACTTAGCCAGACAGGATAGAGCTCATTTCCAAGAATTTTTATTCTCGGAATTGATCAAAATCAACCAGAATGAAGGCTGTATTCCAGGACTCACTATTTCCTGGAAAACTCTTTATTTACAAGAAAAAGATGTTGTTCCATGTCCAAAGATCAAACCAACTTGTATTCAGACACCTTTGGAGCGGATGACCTGTACGTGTCAACTCGTTTACAGCATCCCTATGGCCAACATAGACATGAAGCAGTTTAATCCTTTTTATCTTAATTTCAACGATAAAAGGGTGGAAATCACAGAAGCAACTCTTTTGGATTTTGGATATATTCAACAAATTATATTCCATGACCCAGAAGATACTAACAGAATTGGAAGAAAAATTGCAGCATGCGTTCTTAATTCCATGGCAGAGCAGGGTACAGCAGTAGAAGCGGTAGTGGAATCAAAACTTCCAGAATGGACGTCTACAGGACAACTCATTCCCGCCTACCACAACATCCATATCAATACCAATCCAGCAAATACCATCCTCAGACGAATTTATCATTGCGACAACGATGCTCCATGGGTTTGCGAAACAAACTCTATAAGAAAACAGATCAGACATGCCATTGCCTTCACTATAGCAGAAGGTTTTCACTACGACAGTCTATATGATTATGGAAAGGCGCCATTAGTATGCGAAGATCTATTTCAAAAAATTAGGTCCAATGATCATATCCCAGAATTAAAATTTCATTTTGAAACAGGATATGATAATTTAGTTAGATATTATTTGGAGTAGAAGGATCAGCAGAGAGCAATGTTGACAGGAGAGAATTTATCCAATCCATTTGATCATGGAAGAGACGAAGATTATGATTTTGATGATGAAGCCATCCACAATCTCAACAATGCCATGGAAGGATAAAAAGCAAAGACAAGAGTATCCCACCATGACAGACAGCAATCCTGTCATCACATGGGTCGATACTTTAAGTGATTTGGAAGCATTCACCAAAAGCAGAAATTATTGGTCACCTTTTACTGTTTCAACTACTCTGCACCAGCAAACCAACCACTTTTACTGTTTCACCAGCCAGATAATAATTACTTTTGACATCAGTCTTTGTAATAATAGAGGGTCGGTCTTCTTTTTCAAAAAGAAAGTTGAAAGATGTGACGATGCGGGCCAGCGATCACGCGGCATCTACTATTCTCTTTGAAAACCGGATCACTTTTCTTAATAGGTTGCCAGTCATAAAACTTTAGGACTGTCTATAAATAGAATAGAGTCTTTCGATTGTAAGCACGACTCTCCTAGCACTTGAACACTTGCTATCTGTAAGCATTTGTTGCATTTGCAATTGGTCGAGTCAATCTTCAGCAATTGAGCCTTTGTAAAAACAGTTTGCAGTAATAATATTGTAAGTTTTCTCTTCAGTTCTTTATTGTTCTTTAGGGACACCCGAAAGGGAACACCCCTATGATCATAAATAATATGAACACTGTATGAATTATATGTTTGTATTACCCAAAGAATTTTAATCCAGTTTTTATATCACCAATACCTTAGAACTTCAAAATTTTAAAGGAGAAATAACTTCAGGCCTTTAAACCATAAAGCCTTCTTGAGTCTTGACCCCGTTTTGCCAAGAGTGGCGTTGAGGGAGTAATATTCGGAGGTAGGTTAAGAAGGAAAATAAGAAATTTCTCTAAATAAAATTTTTGACACTTAAGAGGTAAATGATAATAAAAAGAAAGATTAGTCAATGGGTAATATGATGTATACTTTTATACAGTTCTCAGTTTATTTTAAACAGTTTATCTGGATCATGTGGTGGTAAGTACCGAGTAGGATTTAAAAATATTTGATCACAAACCTTTTGTATACATGAACAAGAAAGAACTTATTTTAATTCATATTCATAGATTAAAAGAAGAAATACATTTCCAGAATTTCTTAATAAGTACACTTTTAAGAACACCCATATACACTCACAGACCTAGATATAGCCCCACTCTTACCAGGTTTATAAAAAAGGAACAGGATAAGCTTAAAGAATTAGAAAACCAGTTAGCAGAAGCAAAACTTCAGTATCACAAAGCAAGACCATTCCAGAATTAGAGCTAAACCATAATAGTTAAAAGTTAAAGGTATAAAAGTGTAATTAGTTAGATTTGTCTCTACCAGAATCTCTACCAGTGTCTCTACTCATAGCAGAATTGTTTCAACAATGCTGATAATTAATGGAAAAACAAGTTAGCTGTCAATCATGAACTCCATGGCACTGGACAAAGAGGGGAAACTGAAGTCCCATATAGTACACTTGCCCTGATGTAAGAAAAATAAGGATGGACATCTGGCCAATAAAATTTGAATATAAAAACAGTTGAACAAAAAACGGTGCCTGCAAACTGAAATCTCCAAAATGAATTGCCAAGTGAATCTGGAAAAGCAGGGATCTGCAAAGAGTAGAGAGCATAGAATGAGAACAAGAGGATATTAATCTCAAGAATGACCACGAACATGAGGAGTAAAACCACAGAGAACTCAACCTGGTATGATGCTATGGCTGGCCAAGTCTTCGATGACACCCAAATTATACCTAATAAAACTATATAACATACAAGTGTTTTGGAAAATAAATTTGGTCTATTGTGTTTCCTAGTATGTCTTTGCACGCTGTTAGTGCGAACTCGTCACCTAATTTGAAACTAACGGAACTCGTCGTGGTACTCGTAGTCGTCTTCATCATCTTCATTGAATATGGCACTATAGAAAACATACGGGCTATCAATCATTTCTTTCAAGGTTAAACGCCCATCCTTATCTGCATCTGCCTGCAGAAACACGCAAAATAACTCTGAAATAGTCAGGTAAGGCACACATTAAATTTCACAACATGATTTGATAATGTCATGTTTGTTGATTTCATAGTGTTATGACACAGTACTGGACAAGCAGCAAAGAGCCATGCCAAGCAAAGCATCCACCCACATGAAAATGTCACTGCATTTGTGTTTTTTTGCCTAAGTCCCAAAATTCTGGACATCGCCAAGAGATGGGAAAATGAACAAATATTGGAATAGTAACTTTCCCTTGAGAACATTTCTTCATCCCTAGATGGCACAAATGGTAAAGCCAAAAACAAGTTGCTTTGAGCTTTTCCTTGCTATCATAGCTACTCAGATAAGACAACTACAAAGATTGCATGCCGGGCGCATGGGACAGGGAGTGCAAGGATTCACATCAGACGAGCAGAGGGTTAATCACCTATGAAGTCACGATTTTCTTTTTAGTGGTTGGTCCAAAGAACGAGAGTCGGCTTCCTTAAGTCCGTTCTTCCTCAGTAGCTTAGTGGTAGAGCGGTCGACTGTTAACTGACAGGTCGTAGGTTCAAATCCTACTTGGGGAGAATTCATAGTGTTCGCTTTTCTGACCTAGCGACCTGATTGATTGCCTTTTTATTGATTTTGACGATTGGATTTCTCTATGAATGGAATGCCCCTTCATTTGAAATAGTGCTTCCTTTTCTTCTAATGGTGTCACTAGCCACAAACTCGCGCAACCTCTCTGTGCGTGACTGGCAAAAAGAGATGCATATATTCCCTATTTTGGTATTAGGGTTGAAGAAATAAATATAAGAGAAATATCACATTACCCGAACAATATATTATAGGGGGGATATCAGTGGGAAAACCCTCAGAATTTTTCCAGACTTGTACATGGACAAGGTAATATAATGTCAGAGCTAGCCAGCTAGGGTCCCTGAGTTTTCAAAATGCAAGACAATGTGATAATACAATTAGGAGTGGACAAGAATACCATGACAAGTAACCATCTATCTCCCTAACTCTCTAATGTACTGTGTACATTAACTCGAAAAAACTGACATAGTTCATCTAATCAAACCAAACCAAACCTTATGTCTCAATCAATTGGGGTCGGCTACATAAATCCTTTTTTTCCATTGAGCTCTGTCAAGGGCCACTTGTTCACTCAAACCTATTAGACTCATATCTTTGCGCACCATAGCATCTAATGTCAATTTAGGTCTTCCCCTCCCCGTCTACTGCATCTCCATGTCTACGGTAGACATGCCCAAACCACCTTAGCCTATTTTCTCTCAACTTCTCCTCTATAGGTACTACACCTACCATTTCATGAACCGTTTCGTTTCTAATCCTGTCTCGTCTAGTCTTACCACACATTCACCTCAACATTCTTATTTCCGCTAAACTCATCTTACTCACCTGTTGTTTCTCAATAGGCCAACATTCTGTCCCGTAAAGCATCATTGGTCTTGTGACAGTTCTATAGAATTTTCCCTCAAATTTTGTGGGTACCCTTTTGTCACATAGTACACCAATAGCACTCCTCCACTTGAGCCACCCCACTTGGATCCTATGAGTCACATCATCAGCAATCTCTCCATCTTTAATAATTGAGCCCAAATACCTAAAATGGTCACTTTTTAGTATCTCCTGTTCTTGGATCACCACTCTTTCTTCATGCGCACAGCTGGTACCACTAAACTTGCACACCATATACTCAGTTTTCCTCTTACTTATCCGAAAACCCTTTGACTCTGATGCTTCCCTCCAAATTTCTAATTTCGTATTAACACCTCTAGTGGTTTCAACCACGAGGACAATATCATTTGCAAACATCATACACTATGGGATATCCTCCTGAAACTGTCTAGTCAACTCATCCATAACTAAGGCAAAGAGGTACGGGCTCGCTCAAGGTCTTGTAATCATATTTGGATACATGCCATAAAGATCTGACGGGTTTTTTAAGTGCTGGCTGTTAGCTACCTAATGCACAACCCTTCTCCTTTATCAGGGCTTGGGATCGGCTGAGAAAGAAAGTTAAGCTCTAAGCACATACCAGGCGGAGTTAAAATTGACATAGTTCATCTATAGTGCAAAAAGCATAACACACCCTTAAAATAAGTCAATTAAACCCCATCAATAGTACTTGAGATTTATTCATTCATACTACAAAAGCATTGTTGAAGTCTTTTATAAAATCACAAGAATAGTTTCCAACTCTACATTGGAATCATAAGAACCAATTCATTTCATTTCATTTATTCAAACTAATTCCTCTTCAGTTAAAGGAATACCTGTGATATGATGTAATCTGCCTGTTGCTTTGCATAGTAACGCTCTGATGGATGAAGTTTATCAATGATTGGTAGCAGTTCTGCATCTGACAAGTACCTAAAAGGCAAGGCACAACTTCAAGTAATTCACCATATTATCAAGCAAATCCTCAGCCATCAAGGGAGATAAAATAAAAGGTGAAACAGTAATCACATATGAACCATATTGGCATCATAATAAATACCCATCGCCATCTTTGTCGAGCTCAGCAAATATCTTCTGAGCGGGGGCCTCCCCTGAATCATCAGACTCATGTGAAGGACTGTGGTGTTCTTTGTCATAGTTTCTTACGAAGTCAAACAGCCCATGAAAAAATTCTTTGAAATTGACTTTCCTGTCTTTATCAGAATCTCTTTCCCTAAGATGAAAGCAGGTGGATCAGGCAGCAAGTTAAGCAACTTACATGTCAAGCATCCCTCCAAATAATCAAATAACAGGAAGAGGACGAACTAGCAAGCAACTGGCTAAAGTCTCTAAGTAGAGGGAGTCACTAAACCAACTATCCCTTTTAGGTACCATGGAAAGATAAGGTCTCCTTCTAGATATACAACAAATTACTTCAAACATCCATAGAAGCGCAATGAATCTCTAGTGATGACATGCCAAGTGATAACATTTAAGTAATTCCAGTGCCAATTGATTCTTGCAAAACAAACAAAAAGTTGTAATTGTGTATCACAAGAATTTCTGCACGCCTTTTCCAAGATGAAGTCAAAAGATTGGCCAAGATTTCATATGGAGTTTGTTCAATAAAAATTGAATTATGCACTTTTCAGTGTTGCGATAGGTTGTAATCCTGGGAACTAAGGTACAAGGTACTCCACTGAAAACTTTAGAAGCAGGTTTACTGTCTTCGGAGGGTTTCGTAGCATGTATAAGGTTAGCAATTTCAGTTTGAAACACAGTGAAGCAAACTTTGCCAATGGTCACACATTGAAAGTCAATCTCGGACACAAGTAAGATGTTCTAGATTTTTCCTGAGAGATTGATGCCACGTTTGTTGGCTTTGTTACCGACAACGAAACTATATGGAAAACTCTCATTTGCCAAGGCCTGTTCCATACAGAGCAGGATTCTGAAATAGAGACCCCTACACAAGTTGTACCAATGTGTATCAATAAGAACAGAAGGTTACCACGTTTACCATTCTCGTCTAAATTTTGGTTATCATACAAGTTGTATAGGTCGTGACTCGGTACGATAGGAAGGGTTATTGGCCCCAGCATTGTAGCATGGATTTGAATAGTGGGAATCCTTCTCTTCAAAGGTGGGTGTAAGTTGTCTGCATACTACCTCTTCCAAACCCTGGTGTATGCAGAAGCTTTAAGTACTTACTGGATACGACCTTTTATAGGCTCTACATCATATTCCGAATACCATCACAAAAAGACACCTACTTCTATCACCCAATATCATATTCCTTCTTTCCCTGGATTATAGTCCACATCCCTTTTCTTCAATGTCCCAAAGTGAGCGTCCGATGTCAAAAATCAATTTGAAACTTTCATTGATTTTTAACTTTTGCTTGTCCAAATTTTTCCGCCTCAGTTAAGGTCTTAATCACAAGTTCCTAATCTGAGGTAATAGAATGTATAAATGGGGGTACTTTAATGCCACTCTAGTAATACGTTCAACCTCGAAGTGGACAATTTTTAAGCCATAGTCTTGTTCCTGTTGTTTTTTACCTCTCATTTCTTCCAAAGGTGTGTAAATCGTAGGAAACAATGAAACCACTTTACACCTACAATACAGTAGATAGGCGATGAACAACAAATGATGTAACCTATAAAAAAGACATGGTTGTAATCAACTACAATTTTTACCATCTACCCCCATGCTCGCCAAAATTTCCACAATCAGTCTGTTCCAAGTGTTATATAACGGCCACAATATATGACCATTAATGGGGAAGTATCTTGTTAAATGATACATATTCATCACAAAGAAATAATAATGAGGAAGAGTGTACACCAAACACATGTTGAAGTGTAAGAACCACTACTCAACAATAGGTGAGTAGCTGCAGTAGTCCCGATCCCATTCGATTTTCTTAATTAAGCATTCCATACGATTTAGTACATCCATATCTGTTGTTACATTGTTGTCCATTTGTCAAGCCATTTCAGCTTGTATTGCATTAGATTACCAAACTCTAAGTTGAAAGAGATCTTGCATTGCACACGTTTTACCAAACTCTGTTTGCCAGAGAGCAAAGTCAGTAAATGTAGCTTTTAAGGTTAGAAGTGATACTGTTATTTCGAATCGAAGGAGACTAAGAAGGCAAGGTTCGAAGCCTTCACCTTGCGATTGAGAAAGAACACAAAAGTGATATGCCACATACTCTAAAATGGGGTACGATAGGTGTAGACTTGCATAAATGACACTATAAGAATGTATGGTACTCCTAAACAGATCAATTTTCTTTTGAGTTTTAGGCACAAAATAAGTTCTTTATTATTCTTCAAAACATTCAAGTCATATTAAATTTTTAGGAGCCTTAAAGCCCATTATTTGCTACAATACCTGTCAAAAGTTCAATCCTCACGTATCCGACTTTGGTTGTCCTGTAAGTTTTTCTTTCTTCATAAGGAAACAAATCAGCCCAAACCAACCCAAGACCCATTTCTTAAACAGGTTTTCTTTTTCTTTCTAAGGAAATAAATCAACACAAACCAACCTAATCCTTGTGTCTCAACAAATTGTGTGCAACTACTTGAATTAGCCCAACAGAGGAATGGTGGATGCATACGAGGCTTTTACTGATGTATTTATTTGGAAGGATAATTTTTGGTGCAGTTTTCCCTACTAACATCCTTAGTTGACATGAAGCAGGAGGAAGGATGGACGGAAATAAGCGTAGAAATTGGAAATGCAATTAGCAACTGTACAAGAGAATTACAACAAAACTGTATGGTAAGAGAACCGTGCATCAATTTATAAGTACAATGACACCTAGATACCTTATCTCCTCCTGGCACAACCAATGAAGTAGCTTTGGGTTCTTGCTGTCAACCGGATGATGAAAGCTATAGTCCATCAACAAAATCATCAAAAAGAATTAGCATCAATGAAGAGAGCAACATGTAAGTCGTAACAAACAATAGAGGGGGAAATGAAGGGAAGAACACTTTGGCTAATTGAATAAGTATAAGCTTACTCATTGAACTCAGCTATATTAAGAAGGCCATCTCCATCTACATCTGACGCATTGAAATGTTCCTCCCTCCACCAACCCATTTCATATCCAAGTGACGTATTATCTGACAGCCAAAATCAGAACCGAGAACGTCACTCAAGGACAAGGTGTGACATAACAATCCTATAAGTCAATATTGCATCTAACCAATAACTTGAATGTTGAATTATAAAGATGCTGCATTTTTTGTTCAGCTGAATTTTGTTTTCCTTCAAAAAAATTGGCATTAGTAAATAACATTATCCTAGGGACCTTTCCAAATTATGCCTGCTGTCAAACATTCTCATTGCAAAAAAAGATGGCGTTAGATATAAGCTTACTGTGGTTTTGCTAATATACCCACTAGACAATAAGCTGCCACAGCCAAAACATTCGCACTTAAAGACTTTGACATAAGATAGAGAACGCCAAAGAATAGAATATATTTTTAGCAAAACCCGGAGAACAAGGACTCATAGAACAGGTAAAAATTACAATAATTTCTGTTGCGTTTAAATTAATCATTCATAGGCAGGGGCAGAGGCAGCGGTGTATGTTGTGTGTGTGTGTTAGAGAGAGAGAGAGAGAGAGAGAGAGAGAGTGAGTTTATGTCGGTTAGAAGGCCACTTCACGATACCGAATGTTGAGCCATCAAACATTTGCTTTAATTGAGGGGATAAATGTTGCTTCATCAAAGCAATCATTACAGACTAAAGTAAATTCCGAGACTTTAGTGTTCCCAAAATAGGCCATGTGACAACCACATGACTAATGCCAGTCAAATTTCTGAGAAATCATTGACCGTCAGGACTTGACCAAAAGTGTAAGATTTTGACTGTCCCAATTGAATTTACAGGGAGTGAGGTGAGATTTGAGGCAAAGTGCAGAAGTATAAAGTGTTGATCAACAAAATTTAAATAACTGCATACATGACAATAACCAATGTAACTAAAAACAAAGCACTAAGAAGACTATCATCGAGCACCTGATTGTACAACTAGGAATGAAGTACATAAGCTACAATGACATGGAAACAATCAAACCACCAAGAGAATGGTAGCCAACACTACTGTTTGTCTCCTCAAAAGGAAAAATAGCAAAGGATGCATGCTAGCAGCCCTAGAATAGTTTGGAAAAAATTCTCTTCTAGTCAAATTTATTCCAACATTCTTTTTCTTCTGTTTCAATTTTTTGGTAATGGAGGCAGATGTAGGGAGCTAAGATCCATAGTGGGAGACTCGAGGAGGCATTAATAGATTATTACATACAGAAATAAGCCCAACCTTAGTTGCAGGAACCTCCAATGTGGGTGGCGAATCCACCTTGGAACCTCGCTCCCGTGCCCCAAGTCAGGAACCTCGCTCCCATTGAGAAGGAACCCACTCCCAACTAGGATTACCTCTTAGGTATATAAATCCCAAAAGAAACAAAAATAAAAGATACCAAGCAAGATAAAAGACAAAGTAATGATAAGATATTAGGAAAATATTAACTTAAATTTGCTCAATTGCATAATATAACCATAATATTACTTAGTCACTAAGACAATCTTTGCAATTGACATGAATGACGCATAATAATATTTACTTGCATTACATATTTTCATGTATTATTCCCAAACCGATCCCGCTCCCGCCCCTGCTTTGTGCAACTAAGATAGGAGAACAACTAGAATCATGTATTAAAACTATAAATATTTTTATGTTTTGCATTTTAAGTGGTAGAATAATATTTTCTTTTTGACATCTAACTACATAAAAATAAATAATTTTTCCTCAACGCTCTCGACGGTGCTCCCACACTTCTATGATCATCCGCTCCCTCGCCGTCGCTCCTGCTTTGTGCAACTAAGAGCCCAACTACTCAATGTCTCGGGCCTCTTGGTAGAATACCAAATGCTATCAAAAAACCAAGAAACAAGTAAACTCTACCCATCTTGAGCTGTACACCTAAGAACTTAAATAACTGGCTTGCTAGCTCTCTGTTCCGCAAAACCAGGTCTTCATCTCGTTTCCACTAACAAAAATATTTCAGCATTTTACCATCTCGTTTTCACTAAAAAAAAAATTGTCAACAAAAAAAAAAATTTGCTACACTAACTCTACTCACAAACCTATCAACAACTTATTCGCTACCGGAAACAACTTGACATTTCTCAACAACTTATTCATCACTGGAAACACCTAACAACTTCTCAACCACAAATTAAAATCTACAAATTTTTCACTACCGGAAACACCATTAGAGCATGGTGGACAAATATCATATGGAAGAATACAACTGGAGACGTATGAGTGAAGTATATTGCAAAACGAAAGCTAAGACTTCAGGGAGAGAAAGATAAGTAACCCACATTAATAGGGAGGCAAGACAGCTGAAGACACGCAGGTGAACAATACGTAGTCCATTGGGAGAGATAAGTATATACCACAGAGGCACAGAGCAAAAGAGGAAATAGAGAATTGTAAAATTCTACCGATTATAAAAGGGAACCAATCATATTTTGGGGGCAGGGCCGGCCCTAGGGTGAAGCTTGAGGTGCGGCCACTTTAGGCCTCCGGAACTTAAGTAAAAACAAGGCCCCATTTTCTATATAACACATGTATATATTATATATAATTTGTTCCATATTCTGACACAAGACGTTTTCTGGCAAAGTTGGTGCGTGCATTCCCTTGGATTCCATATGTCCTTGGTTCGACTCCCAGGGCTTTCTTTCTATGAACCATTTTTTAAACTTATTTTCCTATTGGATCTAGGTGTAATAAGGCCTCTTGCACCTCTTGTATGGCGTATAAATTAGTGATGCTTTAGTGGTTGTAGATGTTATGCAAATTTTTTGCACACAATAAATGTTTTGATAAGTTTTATATTATGTTCTTGGGAACTGATTTTCACACTTCCTTTTTTTATATCCTCACTCCCTTTTTGTCTTTTAGCAAAAAATTTACATACACTTTCAACACTAAAAAAACAAAAAAGCGAGTGTGGATATCAAAAAGGGGAGTATGAAAATCACTCCGCATGTTCTTTTGCTTATTTAAAAATTACTTTTACCTTTTACATCACATTCACAAATAAAATACTATTGACTAAAAAAAACCAAAATAATTTATTTTTACACAACAAACTTCGATAAAAAAAATGTTTAACATAAATAATAACTCCTCTTATTGTTAAAAATAAAATTCATACAATTAAAGTTAATAACATGATTAAATAGAGAAAATGATGAGCCATACTTTGTTGTGTTTGATTCATCTTTTTCTAATGCTTTAAATTTTTTCAAAAGTTTATTTTACAAAGTTAAAATACCATGTTTAATCTTTTTATCTCATATTAGCCACCTATATTAAAAAACAAAGGTTAAAAGAACTAAGGCCACATTTTCAAATTCGCTTTAGGCTTCCAAATTACTAGAGCTGGCCTTGTTTGGGAGCTAGTATCGCCATTAAGTACCATCTCAAGCATGACCATCCCTCCCACATACAAGGAAATCCCAGCGACCAAGAAAGGAAGCTCATTAGTCTAAGTTTAGCGCAATGCTGGACTTCTTATGTAGGCTGCCTATGAAGCACGGATACTATATTTTGGCCTCCATATCACGTATCATATCCGTATTGGATACCGATACACTCCGAATACGTATCCGATACGTTTTTTAAAGTATCCTGCTTTTAGAATTATTTTTTGGTATTCCGATACGTTTCGGATATGTGAGGAACGTGTTGGATACGTTCGGATACGTCATTGGATACAGATTTTTACCTCTACGTACAGAAAAGTGAAACTTAATTCCCATTAAGGAGAGATGAAATACTTAATTACCACTAGGTCCATCTTTACAAAAATACATTTACCATTAATGGAAGTGTCAACCTAGGGTTTTAAGGTACCCTAGTGGGTAGGGCGTTTGAGGGTTTTAGAGTACCTTAGGGTTTTAGGATACCTTAGGGTTTTAGGGTTTAAGATACCCAAGGGTTTAGGGTACCCTAGGGTTTAGGTTTAGGCGCTTTCATAGAGCCCTAGGGTTTAGGTTTAGGTTTTTAGGGTGCACTTTCCTATTATAGGGTTTTAGCGGTTTAGGTACTTCATAGGGTACCCTAGGGGTTTAGGCATTTTTATAGGGTACCCTAGGATTTAGGCACTTTCATAGGGTACCCTAAAGTATAGACACTTTCAGGATCTAGAGTTTTAGGCACTTTCATAGGGTTTCAGTGTTTCATTAATTAGAGGAGACGTGGTGGGAATTACTTTCTATTTTCTGGATCTAGAGGTAAAAAGCCCTTTTGGATATGCGCGAGATAAATATGTTATTACTTAAAATATAGGGGTTAAAATTGCAATTAAGACTATTTGGATATGCGCGAGGTAAATATGTTATTACTTAAAATATAGGGGTTAAAATTGCAATTAGGACTATATTTTTCTTTTTCCCCCACCGATCGACACCAGAAACACACCGACAATATCCTCTCTTGTCTCTCATCTCTCTTGACAACCTTGTAAGTCTCTCGTCTCTCTCTCCTCTCGCAGTGTGTATGTATGTATATATATAACTGTGTGTAAACATAAATCTCTTGGCATGTGAAATGGTGAACTTATGTAATGGAAAACTTTAATCATTAATGAAATTTTAGGAATTAAAAATCACATATATATATATATATATATATATAATTTTTTTTTGACATTTATGTTCTACATATCCCCCAACGTATCATATCCTTCTTTTTGAAAAAATCACGTATCCGCAAATCCGTATCATATCCATATCCCGCATTTGCATCTGCATCCGTGCTTCTTAGGTAGCCGCTAATGACAAAGTCAACTTCCAATGAATTTCCCTATCGGAAAAGCCTCAGATATAAGCTAAGTTCAACAACCAGTAAATGCAGTACCAAAAATGAACCCCAAACAAAACTTCCATAATCTTCGTCACGAGAGAGTACAAATCATATCGAAAGCATTAGATTCTCAGAATAATCTTTAACTAACTAGCCCTCCATCACATGCGGGCTCAATAAATAGTTCAGGATACTACAACTATTAACACCCAATTAAGGGTTTATCAGAAATTGACGGATAGACTCTTCAAGAACGCATACAACAAATAAGGTATAAACTGGGGCTTCATATTCAAACCATAAACCTCTCAAACATATTATCATGAATTCTTTCTTTCCAGCACACCACATATTTCCTCAATAAATAGCAACTACGAGCAAGTAATCAAAACCAGACGATCAATGGGTAATTAATATCAATGTTCAAAACCAGACGACTAGTTGGTTGCATAAGTGCCCAGGCGCCGAACTAGTCGGCTACCTAATAGGCTTTGGACCACCTCCTAGCGCCTAGGCAGGGAGTAGGCAGCCGACTTTTAGAACACTGATTAACATACAACCATAGTTTACAGGGTAAAAAGATGATATTTTTGGACCTAGGTCACATGATCCGCCAAGACTCCCTGCTCCCACTCTCAACCCTCTCTCTTCAAATTTCAGTAATGTTTTCAAAATGCACTTTCACCCTGACCTTGGTTTGGTCTCTTACCCTATTATTGCACTAGAGAGACATACACACATCCAATTATGCTTTAAAATGCAATAGATGAACATAACTGCCAAATATCAACTCTCTACTACAAATCACAACTTCATTAACACACAAACAAATGAACAAGTTAGCAAATCAGGAGATTTCTCAGAAGAAGATCACATCACAGCAGACCTGATTTATGAACCCAAGCGGGGGGCTCGTACTCGGCGAAGGAGACGAAGCCGTCCCGATTCTTATCATGAATCTCCATCTCCCTCTGAGTCCTGTGCATCACTTCCCTCTGCGAGTTCTTCAAAATCCACTCCAACAATTCCCCCTCCGTCGCGTACCCGTCCGTGGGGTCCACATCGATTTTCGGGAAGAGCAAAACCAATCGATCGGTCACGTTGAACTTCTCCTCGTCGTTCAAGTAATCCTCGGCGTTCATGAAGTCCTCCCACTCGGGCTGAGACTCGGCCCCGGGGGCTGCTGATTCAAGTCGTTCATTTGACATGATGAATTTCTCCTTCACCCATTGCTTGTCCTCTATCTGACGCTCGATGTCGGCGATTAGAGGGTCGAATGGGACGGGGTCGTGGTGATGGGGAGGGCGTTGGGGATGGTCGGCGGCGGAGAAGTTGGAGCGGAGCTTGAGGCGGCGGTGGCGGTGGGAGGAGGGTTTATTGGGAGAGTGGGAGATGAGGAGTAGGAATAGTAGGGCTAGTGTGATGTAGATGATTACGGAGGTCTTGCTCCCCATCTCATCCGAGAGAGAAGGAGAAATAGATGTGTATGTTAGTAGTATATATTGTTGATAGAGACTGGGGTGAGTATATATGTTTCTCTCTCGAGAGAGAAAAGTGTGGTGTTGACGATTTGGACTGGAGATGTGAAAGGAGATGATTGGAGGGGACCCGGTCTGCTGCTGAGCACCCCGTGCCGAGCGGGGTGTCAAACGGCACCGCTACCAAGTACTTATATTTGGTTGCATCTCTCGTTCCGCTTGGAGGTGGTGCGTCAGTTTTAGATTTTTTTAGTGGAAGAATAAGAAATTCATTGATGAATACGATAATTACAATCTATCGAGGCAATTAATACAGCTGTTACAAAGACCTATTATACTCAAGAAGAGAGATAACACATCCAACCAATGAAGGATTCAAGTCCAGCGTAAAATTGATTAGACTGTCAGGTGTCAAAGCCGCGCATGTTGGACACTTTTGGCAGACAATAATAAAAAATCTACAAACACAATTTTAGAACGAAACCCTGAAACATAATTGCATCAAACGATTCCGGACGCAGCTCTGTTCGAAATTATATTTTAAAATTGCGTTGGTTGCATTTCTCAAAAATAATAGGGCAAATATCTCGTTAATTCCTAATTATTCCAAATAAGAATTTTTTTGATTCATCCCTCAATTGTCAATTGAGCTTATGTAGTACCTCAACTGTCTGATTGATTTCAATATTGTCCAATTACTAACATGGTTAACAATTCAATAACTATTTGGATGATAGTTACAACAACAAAAAAGATGTTGCTCAAAAAAGATTTTGCTTGCCAGGAGCACAGGGCTTGTCCCCTCTAAATTCATTGGGCTTGAAATGCCTTCCACTTCGTATCAAATGTGTTAAACCATATCACCCCTTGGATCAACAGGCTTTATCTCATCTAGAGCCTCATGTGCTTCTTCCCACCACCGTTTGTTAATTAATTTGTCGTTCTTCCATTCAAAGTGATCTCTAATGGTAATCATGCAGGTGTGTAACATCTCATACACAATGGCTCGGGGCTCAGGTTTAGGTTCATTGATACGGACAACAATCTGAGCGGGTTGAAGCGTTCGTGCCGCCTCATTTG
Organism: Rhododendron vialii; assembly: GCF_030253575.1. Taxonomy (NCBI): domain Eukaryota; kingdom Viridiplantae; phylum Streptophyta; class Magnoliopsida; order Ericales; family Ericaceae; genus Rhododendron; species Rhododendron vialii. Next base: position 13,541,753 of record NC_080568.1, read on the forward strand.
GATAATAACTATGTCCTTCTCCTGCTTCCTCTTTTCAAACCACAGGCGAAGCCATTCATCATCCTTGAAAAAAAGGGATGTCGAGCTCCTCAAGGTTATGCTTTGCCCAAGAGTGTTCTTTCTATTTCTGGATTTCCTTCTCCTTTTCATCTTCACCTTCACTTTCACTCAGGGTATCAGGATTTATCACTTTTGAATGGCCAGAATCACTTTCCTCCTCGATTAAGACACAGAGGTCGTCTTCAGGCAAGACAACATTGGTTTAGATAGGTGAGACGAGATAATGTATTAGCTAGGATCATATGTGGAGTTGTAGAACAAGCTGATGTGGTTGGTACTTGGTGGTGGCACATTTTGGTAGTTAGGAAGTGGGATGGCTTGGACATTGGGTTTTTAGGTGGTTTGATGGTTTGGTTGTCAATGAGATATTGGATATCGTGCTTAAGGCGGATGCAACGATCAGTTTCATGACCAGGTTGTTGGTGATAAACATAGTGCTTATCAAGGTCGAAGTTGGGGCCATGTGGTGGCTAAGGGGGTTGGGTTTCAAGAGGCTTGAGGTACCCTTACTTGACTAATGTGGCCAAAGCTTAGTGGGAGACATGTGGAGTGGGTGAAAGTTACAGCGTGGCCATGGGTTTTTAGGTGTATAGGAAGTGGAGCTTTGGAAAGGGTTTGTGGAGAAATGGCATTTATGGAGTTAATGGTGTTGGTTGAGGTGGAGCTACGGTTTGGGAAGGTTTGCGGGCTTGAGGTGGTTCATTCTTGTCAAAAAGACCCAAATTGAAGCCATCTTCCACTTATGCCCAACAACATGAAGACGTTTGAAGCCGAAGACAACTTGTGGATGGAAATGCCTAAGATAGTGAGGTTGTAGGTTCTTGATGACCATTCGAACTTGATTCTCCTCAGAGGGACGGTTCTTCATCCCGGCTAAGGTGAAATTCTCCTTTGGTTCTTCTGTGGTCATCTCCAGATCCCGAGTAGTGAACTCAATCTGGACTTTGTAAGCATATTGCTTGATGAAAGGATCGGCAATCTCCTTCCATTCTTTGAACTTAGTGAAATCCAGGGTAATGAACCAATCAAGAGCCTTTAAGGGTTCTTTAGAAGAGTTGGGCGATGAGTTCGTCGCTTAGCCCCATGGGCTTAAGGGTATTGATGATGAGGCGAATATGTCTGGTTGGATTACTAGTGCCATCAAACTTCTCAATGTCAAGCATCTTGAACTTGTCAGGGAGCTTGGCTTCTAGAAAGAGGCAGAATCCCTCAAAATCAAGGATTGTGTCTACTTGAGTGCGAGCTAAGGTAGCCTTGATCTCCTTAACTTATTGAGTAATTTCTGGATTCATGATGACTGCAATGTCTATAGTAGGGAGGACAAGATCCACAGGGTTTTGTTGGTTAGTTGAGACCTCACCTGACAGACCATATTGGGCTCGAAAAGCATCAAAATTGGCCTTGAGCTTATCAAAGGCTAGCTGGAGTTCTAAAGGTTCGGCCATGGATTCTATGTCGAATTTTGGATCAAAAAGGGGGTTAGATGTCAGATTAGGCTCAGATGAAGTGTGGAATTCAAGTCGTCGGCGAGCTTATAATTGAGGTACTGGATTGAGCGACTGAGATTTTTGTTTAGCAAGACTTTGGAGATTGTAGTTTGAAACTACCTTTGATTCTCGTTTACCTATGATTACCTGTGGAGAATGCCATGGTCAGAATGGTAACTCAAAGATTTTAGGGCTAGGACCTTGGGTAGGTCCAAACCCTCCTACACACACAAGGGTTAGCACAATAATGGTGTAAACGAGGAGATTTTGGAAAGAAAAACTAAGTATAAACAAGACGTGGGGTTAGAATACACAATAAAAGAGAGAAAATGCACAATTTAGACCTTAACCTCCGAGTTTCAATCCTAATTTGGATAGTTCTATGACTTGACTAAATATGCAAAGGTTGGTAGTCTCAAGGTCCCTGTTGTCAGGGAGGGCTAGCGATATACCACGACAAGTACTACATAGTTGGTCCCTCCTTTTGATACACCCGAAGGTACTGGACTTTTGGAGTTGCTTGACTTCTCGACATAGCTCATGTCATCAGCCCCTTTATAGAAATCGGCCGAGATACTGGTAGGTATAAGCAAGGTCAAACTTCAAGTTATGAATCCCAAGAAAACTGTAGATGCTCCCTACAGCCCGAGGCATTACCACACAGTTTGGAGGCATTTGAAGTAAAAGAGTGTGCGGCTTGTTCATGGGACTGAATTGTATGATCATTCATCATGGACACTTTTGTGGTTAGAGGTGCCTCCACACGATAAAGAGTGATGAGTGAATGGGGACACTACTTGGTTTTAGGAACCAAGAAACTAAAAGGGACAAGATTCTGAGTTCGAGATTCATGGATACGGTGAGGGGAAGGTGTTAAGCATCCTTTTTTTCCCAACCATAAGGTTAGCCTCTACTTGTTTGACATAAAATAGTTTAATGCATTTTAGGTGATTTCACAAATATTGGTTAATTAAGCCTTTACACAAAATACAGGTGAGAACAGGAAACAAGCAAGCACAAGGCCATGGAGAAGTAAAACAACATGTTAATAGCAGTAGCAGAGTCTCTGGTCATCAGAGACTTTGGCGATTGTCACAGTCACTCACGATCGCTGGAATTAAACTAACGATTGCCACAAGCACTGTCGATCGTCATACTAAACTGGTAATCGCCACTTAACGTTGAATGAATACCACATGCATATACAATATACTAACTTAAGGTCATCACTCCTCATTACACCAGAACAGAAAGCAAAGTATGAACTACGTTAAAAACAGGGAGTTTAGAATGGACCGATTACGTAATATTTAACCCGTTGGGGTTATCCCACCTTGTTCCTTCAATGCTTAGTAGGATATCAGAGCGTGGTTTGGCGGGCTTTTACGGGCAAAAAGAACGAAGAATAGCTTGCTTGGTTGTGGACTTCAGTTGATGGTGGAGGGATGAATAATACTTGGAGTATTCTTGACTTCGGGATTGAAGGAGCTTTTGCTGGATTTTTAGGAGTGTTAGGAGAGTATTTCTGCATAGGTTTGAGGTATTTTGGGTGTACAAAAGCATATTTCACTCAGATATAAAGGCCCTCTATTTATAAGGAGAGAGTGGTAAAGCTTGGAGATTACCACTTGGAATTAATTTTAATCCGAATAGGAGAGTTTAATCCGGTTGTAACTCAAACAAGTAGAGTTGTATGAGTTTTGGAGCGTGTAACCAGCATTAGTTTTCAGAGTTCAAAAAGGATTCAAACTCCTACGCCTGTTGTTATGTTCTGGAATGCTCTACTGGAGAAAAGAAGATCAAAGATCACCAGAAATGGTGAAAGGTTCTAAATCTGGACCAGAAGGAGAGTGACGATCATTAAAAAAAGTGATAACAAAGGTGGGAAAAGGTGAGAAATGGTAAGGAAAGAGATATGGAATGATATTCCAACAACTTAGGTTCATAACCACTCTAGCAGGACTTTGTACTCCTAGTTGCGTAGCACCACGATAACCTGTTCATTATTAGGAAATGCTCAAGGTGGGGCTTAAATACTTGTCAAGCCAAATTAGTGTGTCTACATAGCTCATGGGTAACACATTATATATATGAGAGCCTAACTAAGGTACACACATCCAATCATAATGCAATGATCCACCTGTTGAGTAAAAACATAGCAAATAAGGACTACCAATATAATTACTTCTGCAAGTCAGGTTTGAACTAGTTACAAGCAAAGCCACCCCCTCCTGATTGTGCGCACTATCTCACCTGACATACACAACCACCAACAATACATTATATCCATTGACAGACTACATGCAAAACTGGATAAGCATTTACAAATGAAAATAAGCCAACAAACTGTTACATAGACACATTCCATTCCCTTTCAAGCCAACTGACCTGAGCACCTCGTGGGAGCTTAGCTAGAGACAGAAGCCTAAATCTGACCTTTGTGAGAGCTTAGCTAGAGACATAAGCCTAAATCTAAACTCTGTACAAATTTCATATTTATCAAAAAATTGGTCTTAGGTCCATTATGTGAATTTCATAAACTCACAAGTTCCACCTATTAATTTTGTAAGGTATCAAGTCCATTTTTAAAAGTTCCTAGTAGGCCTAGTCCACTCCCTAGAGTAGAACACCCTAGGGTCTAGGCATTTTTATAGGGTTTAAGGTTTTAGGCACTTTTGATAGGGTACCCTAAGGTTTAGGTTATGCGTATGGACTTGTGAGCTTACAAAATATTGGGTTGGACTTGTAGGCTTATGAAATCTCTATAATGAGCCTATCACCAAATCTCCCTTTTATTTATCATCACACTAGCTAGGAGGGCAGCCAATGCTTTGAAATTTCCTAAAGTTTCTTTCATTCCAGATTTGATATACAGCTAATTTAGTTATAGTGACTCTCAAAGATTTTCCCTTCAGAGAGGAGAGCAATTGAATTCAACCAGACTAGGTTTGTGCAGTCCAATGGACATCTAGTTTTGCAGTTATACTGCTCTACACCTATGCAGAGAATGGGCAGTTAAAGAATAGGTGGTCATGGCTTTCAACATCAGTACAAAGGAAGCAACAAGAGGAAGGCTTGATCCCAAATATTACAAGTCTATCCTCAGTAGATAATCTATTCAAAATAGCAATACATGTAATGACACTGCATTTAGGAATGTGGCCAGGGAACCAAACAATATGATGCCAAAGAACTTTTGGAAATTGAGATATGAGATTGTCCCATAGAGATGAGATTGTGAACTTGCCATTAGATGACATAGTCCAAACAATGTTGTCAATTGGACTATCACCCGAAATGGGAAGATGGGGAAGTGAATTCCTAACCTCATTCAACTCAAAGGTTTGATTGATCGGAAAAGGCCCATTCACTGTCGTGTATAATGGTGGATACCATAGAGTCACTAGGAAGTCCAGAGTCATAAAGAATTCTGGAACCAAATCTCAAAGCTAAAGGACCCAGTGGATGCCAATTATCATACTATAAGGATATTGATTGACCATTCCCAACAAGATATTTGATGGTTTGTGGGTTGTTCCTCTTCAGTTCAAGTTTTGGACTTGAGGAAACAGTTCTAATATGGACCGCACAATGGAAAAATCAAGGGCTTTTTACCACTCGGTACAAAATATTTCACCTTAATTTCCATTAAGGTATAACACTCTTTTAATTACCATTAAGTCTAGGCATGTGTTGAGAACGTTAGAGAATAAATTACCTTTAAGTCTAGGTGTGTGTTGAGAGTGTTCTCAATATTGAGAACGTTTGAGAATGTTCTCAGAACTAAAAATGTCTGAGAATGAATTACCTCTAAGTCTAGGCGGGTGCAGAGAATGTTCTCAATGTTGAGATGAGAATGTTCTTAGTGTTGAGAATGTATGAGAATATTCTTAGAATTGAGAATGTTTGAGAATGAATTAGCACTAAGTCTAGGCATGTGCTGAGAATGTTCGAAGAGTATGCTCTGAGAACATTCTCAGCTTTGAAATATCCAGAGCTGTCAGTATTACCATTAAGTTTAGACATGTGCTGAGAATATTCTTAAATCTGAGAACTTTTTCAATGGTTAACGTTGGGGGTCAACGGTCAACGCTGATATTTAGTCAACAATCATCAATAGTGGTGGAGGAGTATTTTTATTATAAATTTCTTACTTATCTTAAGGGTGTATTTAATGATTTGGGCTTGACCTGGTGGCTGGTGGGAATTACTTTAAATTTTTTGTACCTACACGTAAATGGCCCAAAACTCATTGGCTCAGATCTGCTCACAAACTCTTCGCGAGAAGAAATCAATGGCTCAGTCTGTGAGCAGATCCAAACCATTGATTGTAGCATTGGATGGTCAAAATAATGATTGGGAAGGGCTTCATCAGAACAGTTTTTGTTTGTATTTTATTGAACAGTTCAATAAAAAACTGCTCAAATCAAGCCCTTCCCGGTGTCTTTTTTTTTGCCGATTTTTGGCGAGTACCCTTAAAATCACGTTCTGAACACATTGAGCGGCTCGGATCATCGAAATTTGATCGAGAGGAGGTGTGGACGGGAAGAGGTGTGGATAGGAACTGGACTCTGTGTGTGTGTGTGTGTGTATAAGGAGAGCACCCGTTTGGTGTCTCCCTTTTTTTTTAAAGCCCTGTCACTATTTTTCATTTCCAAAAAAAAACTTCAAAACATGTTTTTACACCCTATTAGGGGGGTGAAGAAATTAATCGCGGGACATAACAGACAATTTACAACACATAACCGTCTGGATTTCAGTTTCTTTTTCCACAACATGCCCACTTCACACGGGCTCCAGCTACCATGCCCCAAAGTGGTATTGGGGCATCATGCCCCCTTTTTACTTTTCACCCTTGGATCTCATCTTTTAATCACAGCCCTAGTGTAACGCCTCGAATTTTGGGAACGTTAAATAGACAATTTTATTGAAAACTTAAATAGAGTCTGGCTCAATATTACATCATAACCTTACAAAAGTACTTTTATTCAAATAAGGGAGGGAACTAGGGTTCCTATCTACTGCTCCGCTTCCTCCTCCATCCTGGCTAGCTCTTCGGCTCCAAAGGCTTCCAAGGTGTAGAGTTCACCCTATTCATCTATAAGATCTGACACATTATACCGGCGTCGCCACCAATATAGTATGTCAGGGTCACCAAAGGTAACACCATGAGCTACAAAGGCTCAATAGATTAACCCATACCCACTAACCCTTAACTTACAAGTAATAGACCAACGATTCCCACATAAGACATGCCAATGTTATAAGACAGTTAACAATATCACATTCACATTCGCTATTCAAACTAACGTTGGTGTCCAAGATTTCGGAGTTTCTCCTACGCAACTCGTCGTAGACCGTGTCATCGTTTTCACCTTTTTTTTTTCAAATCAACATTTTCCAAAATAGTTTTTAACACACCCATCCTCGGTTCCGCCGCTCTGGGTTCCCGAGTATCCACACAATGGTTCCGCCGCTCCGGGTTCCCATTGGCACACTTTGCATTGGCACCTCTCCGCGGTAACCAAGCCACACACCCTACCTTGGTTCCGCCGCTCCGGGTTCCCGGGTATCCGCACAATGGTTCCGCCGCTCTGGGTTCCCATTGGCACACACACACACCCCCAACTCACATAATGCCACCAAAATTGGTCATTATGTAGTTTCAAAATATTTCCTTCTTCGAACACTTTTTCCTTGTTAACCACACCCTAGGTGCCATGTTTCTAACTTTCTTGATTTTTGTGTCTCGTTTTCATGCAATGACTCCGCGGTAGGACTTTCCACACAAGTAAATCATACAACATTCATTGAAATCTTGAAACTAAACTAGCAAGATCATCCAACTCTATATTATTTAGCATGTTCAAATCACAACTTAAAGCATAACGCCACATGTACGGACGCCTTTGGAGTGAAAAATCACTTATGCTTTATCGTGCATCTCAAACATTATAGGTGACAGATAACCTTATATACTTAGAGTTAGAGTGCAAGAATAATCTACTTTTCAAGATACGGTTCTATAATATACGTAGAGTTAGTAGACTAGGGATTCTACCTTTCTTCTTGGCGGTAGGGTGGCTATGAAAAGAACGTCAGTGGTTGGGCGGAGTAACTTCTGTAGGGAGGTATTCCCGAGCAGGTACATTTAGTTACCGAACACGTGATGTTTAGGAACACGTGGTAAATACGACTAGACTTACCGCCGGGCAGTTCGGTGAACAGTGATATGAGAAGTCATGGCTATAAATAGACTGTTCGGTTATGATACAGCCGAACAGATGTTGTAAAGAACCTAGCACGTGATACGAGTGATCACGGGTTGAAAGCAATGCAATCGATGTCCGAATAAATGGTACGTGGGACCATAGTTTGAATATAGACAGGACGGTCATCGTGCTAAACAAGTGTTCGGCAATATGGACCAGTGACATGAGAAGTCAACGGTCCAGGAAGGTTGTATGGGCTCAAGGACCAGTTACATGTGAAGTGAACTGGTCCAAGCCGTCTGTTTGGCCATGAGACGGCCGAACAAAGAAGGAGCTCCAATCGAGAGCAGGAGCAGAAGGAATACTCTGGAAGATTCCAGAATAGTCATATCCCGTAAAGGAATAAGATTCCAAGAATATAGGATCTGAGAAAGATACCCAACGAGTATGGGATGTTCGGCTTGTTATGGAAAAGAGTCCTACAAGGATTAAAGTAATGAACTGATAAAGGAAACGAGAATCCTTGATATCCTGGGATTCCTATACGATTTAGGAATCCTAGGGCAACACGGATGCTTGGCCAGCAAGCATACGTGAATCTATAAATAAGAGGAAAACCTAGAGGTAAAAGGTACGCAATACATTGCATTATTATTGCTTTCCTACTGATAATTAGGGTTGAGTTTTCTAGTACGAGATACTAACAAAGGCATCGGAGGGCCTTTGCCACGAGAGGCAAAGGTGCACTCACCCCCTGTCTATTTTGCAGATTAGGGTTCAGACGTCGAGCTAGGGTTCCGGTGAAGAGGCACGAATAAGCCGTTGCAATCCAGTTGATAGGAAGCATCAATTGTTTTCATCCCCTTACAATTGGCGCCGTCTGTGGGAAACGAAAGAATTCCCTTTTAAAATACGACCATGGTGGAAGTAACTCCAGCAACACCGCATGAACCAAAAGATGTGTAAGATGAAGGAAGGGACAAATCACCACCTGGGGCTCCGAGAAAGCCCCAGGGTGGGCACGGGAGGAACACGAGTAAGGACCGCCCCCTTACCGTGCATCATAACTCCAGAACTAGAGGAGATGGAGAGACGGCTTCGAGATCCACGAGAAGGAGTAAATCCCACCAAAGGGATGAATCGATCGCGCACTCCAGGAGTGTGCACCATAGCGACGACGTTCTTGATAGGAAGAGGCAAGAAGTCGAGGAGTATGCTCGTCTGATTAAAAAACGAGAGCATGAGATCAGAGAATTGGAAAGAATTAGGGAACATCCGGAGGATTCTGGACTGTCTCGAAGAAATTCTAGAGGCAGTAGGTATGCTGTAATACAATACAGAAAAGCTCCTTCACGAGGAAGAAGGAGCAGAAGCAAGAGCAGAAGTCCTGTTATAGGGCATCATGAGGCTTCTCCACGAAAAAGGGGAAGAAAAAGTAGAAGCCGAACACCAGAGAGAAGGACTTCTTCACGAAAAAGGAGGGGCAGAGACCGAAGTTCTACCCTCGAGGAAGAGGATACGAGAAAGCATCATCGAGACAGGTACGAGAGGCCTGATGCTGACTGGGTCAAGGCTTCGGCCCACAAGTCAAAGGAGCAAGAGGATGGGACGGTGACTGCACGAGAAGCAGCACGCAAGGCCCTGAGTAATATTGCAGCCTCTCCCTTTACAAAGAGGCTACAAGAAGCAAGGTTGCCGAGCAGAGTGAAGCACGGAGCGTTCGTACTTTATGAGACAAATACGGATCCCGTGGCTCACATACAGCATTATCAACAGGCCATGTTTATGCATGAAGGGGATGATTCTATCTTGTGCAAGATGTTTCCCTCCAGTCTTGGCAAGGTGGCTTTATCCTGGTTTCATAAGTTGGCCCCACGATCCATACGAGGATGGAGGCAGTTAGCAGAGGAATTCACTGCTCGGTTTTTAACGAGCAGAAAGGCCCCAAAGACTTTTGAGAGTCTTTCCACCATGAAGCAGGAGGAGAACGAGCAAATTAGAGATTATGCAAAGAAGTACTGGGAAACTTTCAACGAGATTGAAAGTTGCAGTGAGGAGTACGCAATTGCTACGTTCAAAACTGGTTTGCCTGTTCGGGGAGAGCTGCGCCGTTCATTGAATAAACATCCAGTAGCCACCTTGGCTAAATTGATGGAACGGATAGAGCAACACGCCAGAATGGAGGATGACATACTCCGTGAGGATGGCAGGGCGGTTGCCGAACAGCCGAAGGCACCTGCCAAAAAAGTGGATAAGCCAGAACCCAAGTCCTACAAAGACAGAAGGGAGTACGGGCAGGCTAAGAAAGAGCCATACAAGGACAAGCAAGCTCCTGACCCCAAGTCCTTCTTTTCTATCACTACGGTTTGGAAGGAGCCAATATACAGGATTCTTTATCGAATAAAGAATCAGCCATATTTTAAATGGCCCCCAAGTCTAGGCGGAGACAAAGATGCAAAACGTGCTACGAATCAGCACTGCAGTTATCACAAAGATTGGGGCCATATGACCGAGGATTGTGAGGTATACAAGAGGCACCTTGATGATTTGGTCTCTCGGGGCTATCTCAAGGAGTTTATCCAGGAGGACCCTAAAGAGAAAGGGAAGGCTATGGAGCTGGGTTACGAGCAACACCCTAAAGGCGTGATCCATATGATACATGGGTTGGCTGCACCTTATACGAGGAGTGAGGTGAGGCTGTTGCAAAGACAGGTCAAACACGATCAGCACGTGATGTGATTGGGAAACAAGAGGGGGAGAGAGACTGATGTATGCAAAGAGAGCATGGCATTCAGTGATGATGATTTGGGGGAGGTCCAAATACCCCACAATGATGCATTGGTCGTAACCCTGCGAGTTGGGGAATACGACATCGAAAGAATTCTAGTGGACTCAGGCAGTTGTACAGAGGTATTGTACTATGATGCATTCAAAAAGATGGGGCTGGCCCAATCAGACTTAGAACAGTCTACAACACCTCTTATTGGGTTCGGTGCAGGAGCAGTCTGGCCCCTTGGAAAGGTGACGTTACCTGTTCGGGCCGGATCAGTAGTGTTGAGAACGGACTTTTTGGTAGTTGATGTCCCATCTTCCTATAACGCGATTATAGGGAGGACGTGGTTACACAAAATGAGAGCAGTCTCCTCGACTTATCACCAGATGGTAAAATTCCCAGGTTCAAATGGGATTGAAATCCTTAAAGGAAACCAGAAGGTGGCACAGCAATGCTTGATTTCCATCATTAAAACAGCCCCGAAGGTCCACCATGTTCACACATTAGAAATACCAGACCAACCAACCATCGAGGATGTTGGAAGAAGCCCGGCTGAAAAAGTGGTTGAGGGCCTAGAGAAGATTCAGATCAACGAGATTGATCCTGAAAGTTATTTTTTGATTGGGGAATCATTACCAGCAAACGAAAAGGCTGAGTCGATAAGATTTCTGAAAGAATATATTGATGTTTTTGCATGGGTACCTGAGGAAATGCCTGGGGTGGATGCAGATGTGATCTGTCATCATTTAAACATTGATCCTCTGCATAAGCCGATCATTCAGAAGAAACGAAGGGCAGCCGTACAGCATGTAGATGCTGTGATCGAAGAGGTCGATCGTTTATTGGAGGCCAAGGCAATACGTGAAGTCTATTACCCAGAGTGGTTATCCAACACTGTTGTGGTAAAGAAGAAGAATGGGAAGTGGCGTGTCTGTGTGGACTTCACAGACCTGAACAAAGCATGTCCTAAGGACAGTTTTCCTTTGCCTAGGATCGACCAATTGGTTGATGCAACCTCTGGTTACGAGCGAATGAGTTTTCTTGATGCATATCGAGGATATCATCAGATTGCTATGTTTGAACCTGATCAAGAGAAGACTTCGTTCATCACACCACGAGGGTTATACTGTTACAGTGTCATGCCATTTGGGCTGAGGAATGCTGGGGCTACATACCAAAGACTTGCAACCATTATGTTCAAGAAGCTCATCGGGAAGACATTGGAAGTTTACATAGATGATATGGTGGTAAAGAGTCGAGAAAAGGGAGGGCATATTTCTGATCTAAAGGAAGTGTTCGAAATCCTGAGGAAGTATAAACTAAAACTCAACGCCTCGAAGTGTGCGTTTGGAGTTGGTTCAGGAAAATTCCTGGGCCATTTGGTAACTTTGAGAGGGATAGAGGCAAATCCCGATCAGATTGATGCCTTACAGAGACTACAGAGTCCCAAAACCACCAAGGAAATCCAGAGGCTGACTGGAATGGCAGCAGCACTTAACAGATTCATCAGCAGGTCAAGCGACAAATGTAGACCCTTTTTTCAGCTATTGAAAAAGAGGGAGGGATTTGAATGGGGAGCAGAATGTGAACAAGCTTTCCAGGACCTGAAGAAGTACCTGGCCGAGCCTCCACTGTTGTCAACTCCACAGCCTGGTGAGTCTTTAATTCTGTACTTATCTGTTTCCGAGCATGCAGTAAGTGCAGTCTTGTTGAGGGATTTGGGGATCGAATAAATCCCCATTTATTATGTTAGCAAGACATTGTTGGATGCAGAGACGAGATATCTGCCTTTAGAAAAACTTGTCCTGGCACTTAGGACAGCAACCAGGAAATTACCACACTACTTCCAAAGCCATAAGGTTGTGATTTATACTGAGTATCCATTAAAATCACTGCTTCGAAAGGCAGATTTCTCGGGAAGGATCTCGACGTGGTCCGTGGAGTTAAGTCAGTATGATCTCGAGTATCAGCCACGTACAGCAATTAAAGGCCAGGTATTGGCTGATTTTGTGGCAGAGTTTTCCCCCACTGTTGCTCCCTTGCCTCCTACGAGAAAGGAACAGGCAGCTAAGACATCATCCTTGAAGGATCAACCCGTAGCCGAACAGGATCCCAAAGAATGGAAGTTATTCGTTGATGGATCAGCGTGCAATACTGGTTCTGGAATTGGAGTTGTCCTCTTTCCTCCTCAAGGAGTTCTCATTGAACTCTCTGTTCGGCTTGGATTCAGTGCATCGAATAATGTGGCTGAATATGAAGCACTCTTGGCAGGATTGAGAAGTGCGAAGACCATTAAAGCAGAACGGGTCAGGGTGTATTGTGATTCTCAGCTCGTTGTGAATCAACTGTCCGGCGAGTACGAGACTCGGAATGAAAAGATGGTGGCCTACGTGCAGGCAGCCAAGGACTTGCTTGATACCTTCGAGAGGGTATATATTGAGCATATAAGTTCAGGACAGAATGCTCATGCGGATTCCTTAGCTTGGTTGGCTGCAGCTGTACCAACTGAGTTCAAAAGAAGGGTGGCAGTAGAATATCTAAATGAGCCGAGCATTGGGAGGAGTATAGACTTGGTCTTGGACGTGAACCAAGGACCAAGTTGGATGGACCCAATCATGGAGTTCTTACGAGACGAGATACTCCCTTCTGATAAAAAGGAGGCCCACAAGATAAGGGTCAAATCTGCTAGGTTTTGGCTGTCCCCAGAGGGTAAGTTGTATAGGAAATCCTTTACGGGTCCCTATTTGCTATGCGTACATCCTGAGATGGTACAGAAGTTCCTTCATGAAATCCACGAGGGAACGTGTGGGAGCCATGCTGGAGGCAGATCTATTGCCCACCGAGCAATTACGCAAGGCTATTGGTGGCCACACATGCAAGAAGATGCAAAGGTGTATGTAAAGATTTGTGAGAAGTGTCAAAAGTTCTCACCAATGATTCGAACGCCCGCCGAAGATCTGGTGCCATTGACAAGTCTCTGGCCTTTTGCTCAATGGGGGATGGATATCGTGGGTCCATTGCACAAAGCAACTGGGAATCGAAAGTTCCTGCTTGTTGCAACTGACTATTTTACAAAGTGGATTGAGGCAGAACCACTGGCCAAAATCACCGAGCCTATGATAGAAAGGTTCGTGTGGAAAAGCATCATCACTCGTTTTGGGGTCCCTTATTCATTGATCACAGACAATAGATCCCAATTCCAGAAGAAATTCAAGGCTTTTTGTGTCCATAGCAGAGGCGTCTAATAAAACTATCCTTGATGGAATCAAGAAAAGGCTTGACAAAGCTAAGGGGAAGTGGCCTGACGAGTTACCATTGGTCCTGTGGGCTCATCGAACAACGCCTAGGAGGTCTACGGGAGAGACCCCCTATTCGTTGGCCTATGGAACGGAGGCTGTCATACCTCTGGAGGTAGGCCTGCCGACCAATAGGACCGTTTTGGTTGAAAGTGGAGGCAATGACAGGGCCCTACAAATCGAGCTTGACCTTGCCGAGGAAAGGAGAGAAAAAGCCTTGGTACATCTTGCTTCTTACCAAGAACAGCTGATGAAAAGCTACAACAAGCATGTTCACCCTCGAGAATTTGGTGTTGGGGACCTCGTGTTACGAAAAGTGCTCGGCAACACCAAGGTGGCTAACGAAGGCAAGCTGGGGGCCAACTGGGAAGGCCCATATAGAGTAACTGAGATTGTGGGCATAGGAGCCTACAGATTGGCAGATCTGGATGGTGATCCAATTCCGAGGCCTTGGAATGTTCATAATTTACGAAAGTTCTTTGTTTAAAAGAAGCATTCAGTTCTTTGTTTAGAAGTATTAAAAACTGTTTTGAGTTTACACTACGTGATTGTGTGGGAATTACGAATATAATTCCTTTGTTCTAGTTTTTATTACTTTTGCAACAGGTACGAATAATGCCCTCTTGCGTTTTACAGATTATGAATAAAATCACTTCTTTCAGATAACTGTTGTGGTATCTAAATACGAATTACGAGTTTGGTTCTCCTTATTTCGTATTGGGGAGCCGGGTATACCTTTTGAGTATGTGAAACTTAAAAGTTTTATACATTTTTAAGTACGTGACACTTAACGAATACAAGTACGAAACACTTGTATAGAATTTCAAGTATGTGAAACTTGGGTATACATTTGAACGCAAGTACGAAAACACTTGTATGTTTTCTTTTAAAAAAGTATACATTTTTAAGTACGTGACACTTAACGAATACAAGTACGAAACACTTGTATAGAATTTCAAGTATGTGAAACTTGGGTATACATTTGAACGCAAGTATGAAAACACTTGTATGTTTTCTTTTAAAAAAGTACAAGTACGAAATACTTGTATGGACGTTCAAAGTACGAGATACTTATATGGTATTTTAAGTACGTGATACTTGAGAAACTATATTGGCTTGACTTATATGTAAGCCACATTTAGTTTAAGTATGTGGAACTGATGTTCCTAAGTATGTGAAACTTGAGGAAAACCTTTATGATCAAGTGTTTGTATGACAACACTTGAAAGACTTTTAAAACATAACGAGTATATGTTAGCCACATTTGTTCAAGTACGAGAAACTTAAAAACATTAAGTACGTGATACTTAAACACAAGTACGAGAAACTTAAAAACATTAAGTACGTGATACTTAAACACAAGTATGAAACACTTGTGTGATTTCCAAACGGTTGAGTACGTGACACTTAAACACAAGTATGAAACACTTGTGTGATTAAGTATGAGCACACTTATATGCCTTAAAAACCATTCAAGGTGGAACGCTTTTAAGTACGTGAAACTTAGAATTCCGAACAGAAAATCTTGTGTGAAAGATTTGCTAAAAGTACGACATACTTATGCAAACAAATGATGCTTAAACAGTACGAAATACTTGAGATTAAAACAGAGGCGAGCCGAGCAAAGTGCCACGAAAGGCCGAATACCTGTATTATCCAGAGTATTACCAAATAAAAAGTACTGGTACCACGCAGGGTTTGAAAGCTACGGTCACGCAGGACCAGCTCAACTGTTCTAAAGAAAGTCTTTTTCCAAAAACCTACCAAAGGTTTAGTCCAGGTTTTGGACATCTGAGTTTGCCCTGACAGGTTCTTCAGTCGTGACATCACCTACAGTCACATTCTCCTCCAAGTTGATAGGTTCAGGATTTGAATCTCGAACAGGAGATTGGACAGTCTGAGATCCAGAGGGAATATCTTCTTCCATTCCAGTAAAGTCTTCAATTTGTTGTTCAACGTCATCTTCCAGAGGAACTTCTTGCTCTTGGGAAGCTGCAGCACGGATGCTCGGTAGTTCATTGTCAGTCCAGAGAGGAGAGTCCTCAGCAACGCCAACTTTCGTTAGACAAGTTTCCCAGCAAGCAATCCAAATCTGATCTTGGATAGCAGGAATCTGTTCAACATAGTTAGCAGTTGTGGTGTCGAATCCCTTCTGGTACCCTTCTTCATATGCAGCTTTCTTGGCATTGTCAATCTCTGATAGAGCCTGGTTGAGACTCTCTTCGGCAACTTCAAGTTTTTCTTTGGTTTGGTTGAAATCAGACTTGGCTTTGTCTCTTTCTCTTTCCAACCTGGCGATTGTTCTGAGCATTCGGGTGTTGTCATTCATCAGCCTGACTCTTTCAGCATCAGCTTCTTGGTATTTCTTACCCAGAGTAACCATCTTTTGAATAAACTGACAAAAGGATTAAATAAGTCAGAAACAGTTGTAGCAAATACACGTATCGACCTTACAAAGAAAAAACAAGTACCAAATACCTTGATGCCGCTGACAAGTCCGGTAGAAACGAGCCGATCAGGTACAGATGCATTTTCTTTTTGCATATCTACTGGGAGCAGCAACCCTTGAGCTAAGGCAAGTGCGGTTTCAGATGAACCAGCACTATCCCCGACGTGAACGGGACGGTCCCCCCTAGTGAACGGAGGAGTCCACGTCTGAGGGAGGACTTGAGTGGTTGGTGAGATGGGATGATGAGTTTCGGTATCTGCTTGTGAGGCAGTACCATCTTGGTTATCAACTCTTGGGCGTTTGTCCCGATGAAGGTCAGTGGCCTCTGTAGCGGTATCAACTTCCCGAGGAGAAGATGATGACCGTGCAGATCCCCCCCTATTACGACGAGATCGTGGGGGAGGGGCCCCAGTCGAGGCCACTCGCCCAGTCCCACGTCCCCGAGAAGAGACGGTAACGAGGGAGCTGAGATTTAGGGGCTGGCGTGTCATAATGTCTGAGATAGGAGGAGATGAAGAATAACCTGAAGACGAGGATTGGCTAGTCACACAGATCAGAGCTGGTTGTTCGGGTAATGAGAGGGAGGAGGCCTGACTTCGTGAGGATCTTCGAATTCTCACTCGGGGTAATGGAATTCCTTCAGAGATTGGGATTTCGCCCAATTGACCAGCCACAGTTACTCCTGCGTTAGTTCTTGTGCTCCTAGGCTGAGGAGCAGTTGATGTAGAGGCAGTACTGGTGCTAGGATGAGCAAGCCGCCTGTCGATGACACCTCTGTACGCAGGATCGTATCCCAGAAGCACGTCAGCGTCACGACCCCGACCAGCTGTTCGGGTACCAGGCACGCCTTTATATTTGAGGACTTTGTTAATGTCCTCTGTTCGGATGTTGCTTGGTGTACGTCTGGGACGATGATTAACGTTTTCAGCTGCAAGTTTCAAATTGAAAAACCAAACTTAGTTCATGAGAAAGCTACGAGAAAGCAGTAAATGAAGAATTGTAAAAGAGGAAAATCAAGAGCATACGTGGGTAGCCCCATATGTGGGGACAATGGAGCCCCAGCACTTGGCCATCTTCCCCTAAAGGCTCGAATGCTCCAGTCACATAGAGGAAGTCGATCTCATGGTCACGAGCAGAATCTGGCAGATTGAGCACGAAGCGCTTCTCTGCCCTCCTAACTTTGAAGTAGTAAGTATTGTACTCAGGGTTTAGTACTATACTATACCACCACTGGATGTCCCAGATTCCTAAATTGGTCTCTAGAATCCCATTTAGGGCTATAGTCCCCATTATTAGTCTAAAAACGTTCGTAGAAACTTGCATGGGTGTAAGACGATACAAGCTCAAAATCTGGCGAAGTAATGGATGAAGGGGGAAACGGACCCCTCCTTCGACAATGGACACGATTGGGATACACATTCTATCCCATGATCCAGCATCCCTATCCGCTCCTAAAGGGGCAAGTTCAAGCCCTACGTTTTCAGGAATATTGTATTTTTCTCTAAATGCCGCCATGGCAGCAGGGGTATCACAAAGCTTCCTAAACTTACTGGGTCTAGGAGGGTTGTCATCCGCCATGAGTATATTCAGAAACGGAGAAATAATGGAAATGGATACGAATCGAAACCCTAGAAACGACCCACGAATCTGAGAAATGAGATCTCAGATGGAAAACTAAGCAGGTGAAATGAAGTGAGAACGAGAAATCTTACAAGAGTACTGTGACGATTCCCCGGTTTGCAATCAAGTTTGCAGAAGGCGGCGATGGCGGAAAGCTTAGAGAGAGAGAATGAAAGTTCGAATGTTTTGGGTAAACAACCAAAAAGAGCCTTTTCAGGGGTTTATGGTTAGGGGACGGAGACGAAACGTTTCCTCTCACGCCGTTACGGGTAAAAGTAACGGAAAGAAGAAACTGTTCTGACGCCGTTTCATAGAACGTCAGTTCGAATTTAATGCTAGGCATATGAAACATGCCACGTGGAGTCATTACCTCGAGATGGTATAATGACAGAGGCGCCAAAAGGCATCAATGAGATATTGAAATTATGACTGCACGGGATCAAAAGAGTTTGGTCTTGATAGAATTCTGTTTCTAAGCATCATATATTGCCCCCGAACAGTGGTAAATACATGAAGCTGGGGAGCAATTGTAGGGAGGTATTCCCGAGCAGGTACATTTAGTTACCGAACACGTGATGTTTAGGAACACGTGGTAAATACGACTAGACTTACCGCCGGGCAGTTCGGTGAACAGTGATATGAGAAGTCATGGCTATAAATAGACTGTTCGGCAGTTAGAGACATTTTGATTACATTGGACCAAGATACATGTGAAGTAGTTGGTCCAAGCAGACTGTTCGGTTATGATACAGCCGAACAGATGTTGTAAAGAACCTAGCACGTGATACGAGTGATCACGAGTTGAAAGCAATGCAATCGATGTCCGAATAAATGGTACGTGGGACCATAGTTTGAATATAGACAGGACGGTCATCGTGCTAAACAAGTGTTCGGCAATATGGACCAGTGACATGAGAAGTCAACGGTCCAGGAAGGTTGTATGGGCTCAAGGACCAGTTACATGTGAAGTGAACTGGTCCAAGCCGTCTGTTTGGCCATGAGACGGCCGAACAAAGAAGGAGCTCCAATCGAGAGCAGGAGCAGAAGGAATACTCTGGAAGATTCCAGAATAGTCATATCCCGTAAAGGAATAAGATTCCAAGAAAATAGGATCTGAGAAAGATACCCAACGAGTATGGGATGTTCGGCTTGTTATGGAAAAGAGTCCTACAAGGATTAAAGTAATGAACTGATAAAGGAAACGAGAATCCTTGATATCCTGGGATTCCTATACGATTTAGGAATCCTAGGGCAACACGGATGCTTGGCCAGCAAGCATACGTGAATCTATAAATAAGAGGAAAACCTAGAGGTAAAAGGTACGCAATACATTGCATTATTATTGCTTTCCTACTGATAATTAGGGTTGAGTTTTCTAGTACGAGATACTAACAAAGGCATCGGAGGGCCTTTGCCACGAGAGGCAAAGGTGCACTCACCCCCTGTCTATTTTGCAGATTAGGGTTCAGACGTCGAGCTAGGGTTCCGGTGAAGAGGCACGAATAAGCCGTTGCAATCCAGTTGATAGGAAGCATCAATTGTTTTCATCCCCCTACAACTTCATACGGAACGCTTATGGTAGCTTCGAAAAAGAAAGATTTCTCTCGAAACTAAGTCTTGACTATTACTACTACAACTTTTGGATTGAGACGGTGGTCGGGTGGCGGTTTAGTGGCAGCCTTGGATGAGTTTCTTGAAGAACACAAGAAGAACTAAGCAAGAAGAAAGGAAGAATACAAGTTTTTCTATAGAGAGAAGTTGTTAGGTGAAGGTGTGAGTTGAATGACAAGAATGGAGTGCTATTTATAGCAAAAGTCTTGGCTATTACCCAATGAATAAAATTTTCCCTAGCAATTATTATCCAATGGGTAAAGATTTTCCTAGAAAAATAATAGGCCAAAAGGTACAAGGTACTAGATTTCCAAATCAAATATCCCATTAAAGTAATCTAATTATGCACATGTTCTTATTAAACTATTGGATCATGTACTTTAGGAAATCTAGGGCTTTATATAACATGATATATATGTACTCATGTCCACATAGTTAAATATATAGGTAGGTACTAAGTATCCAATAAAATGTAAGGCTAGGATTTTCTTATTAATAAAATTCACAAGGTGCTAGTACTAATTTATTTATTATAGTACTTAGCAATCTAGGATTTGGATACACCCCCTTTTTTTTTTTATTATGCAAATAAGCACATGGAAAACCTAAGAAAATGATTTATTTAATGAACCCTAGTACTTGTTGAAAGATTTATCCTATTATCCAATGGATAATAAATCCCCTAGTAATTATCGAACAATGGACAAAAGTAATAAAGAAATTTTCATAATTAAATAACCAAAATGTCCTTTTAAGCATGTATAAAAATCTATATTTAACTATATAATAGTACTTAACCAAATCTAGCAATGAATATCTTTAGAAAATTTAGGATTTCTATTGTCCAATGGATAAAAGTTTTCCTAACTTTTATTGACCAATGAATAAAAGGTAATATGTACTTGAATAATATTTTAAATAACCAAATGTCCTTTAGTCATGTGAATATGAGTACTTTATCAAATCTAGTACAAAATATTTTTGATGAAAAATCTAGGTAGTAAATCCATGGTACATTTATATACATATATAATCACATGGTGGATCTAGGAAAATATTTATTTAGTCCATCTTAGTACTTGCTAGTAAGACTACTCTATTATCCAATGGGTAATATCCACCCTTGTAGTCATTGACCAATGGTTAAAGAAATAAAGTAATATATATACTTGAATAATATATACATGTACTTTTAGGCATGTGTATATAAGACTATATATAACTAAATATATGTACCTTTAACAAAATCTAGAATAGTACCTTAGGTGAAAAAAATCTAGTTTTCCTATTGTCCAATGGACAAAAGTTTTCCTAACTTTTATTGTCCAATGGGTAAAGAAAAGAACTACAATGATTTTTTTGTCTAGGGTTAGAAAGGTTCACAAGGCTCAAAGATGGTCAAAAAGGTCCATCTAGGGTTAGGGAATTGTAACTAGGTGAATTGGTAGTTTGGTTTCTCCAACTGGTCGGTTAGAAGCTAACTAGACTTGCTAAGTAGGGTTTCTAGCCAAGAAATATGATTTTAAAGATTTTATTTCACTCACTAGGAAAATATACAAGTGCTTTTACAAGCATACTTGTCTTTAGAAAAAGACCATATTGTCTGGGGTTAAAAGATTCAATTTTTGTAAGACTCAAATCTAATTATGACGGATTATTAGAAAGGAATTTTAAAAGTAATACCAAATAATTTAAAATAAAATTCAAATATTTAACAAAATTTTTATTTACCAAAAATCAGGGCCGTTACACCTAGGATCCATTACACTTTTTCTCCTACCCACCAACTTCTCTCTCATGTTAACCTAATACCACCGATTAAAAAAAAATTGAACACACCAAAATATTTTGGCGGCCTTCTTTTGTCACACCACACCTCTCTCTTCCTGTCCTCCTCCATAGCAGCTCTTCCACAGCATCTCCTCCACAGAGTGGGTCGCTAGAGAAGAAGGGGACCGAGGGAGTTGTTGTGTGCAGGGGTGGAACCCAAAGGAAGAAAGGCTAGACAGCCTTTGTGCTTTAGTGATCTTAGGAGCGGACGGAGCCAGAGGGCGGCGATCTTGATTTTTTCCATTCAGTCCATAGCAGTTCAGTTCGGGGCCGTGTGAGTCAGTCCATGGCTTTGGCTTTCCGTCCGATTCTGACACTTCGATCTCGACAAAGTGCGACAAGTTGATGACCCCGATCGAGGAAAAGCTCGAAGAACTAATGGATTGTAACGGTGGCCTTGTTATTGTGGTGGTAGGGGTACACTAATCACACCCAGAGCCATACCATTTTGTGTAAACAAATATTATGGATTTATTAATGTTTTGTAGTGAGGATAAGTTGCCTCATGTGATTATTCTTTAGAGAGAAACTTCTTTAAGGTTTTTGGACTGTGTTTAGTGTACAAATATGTCATAATTTGTAGATACCCATCTGATTGTTCATTAGTTTGTGTACGAGAAACATAAATGAATGGATGCAATTTTTAATGCTATTACATCTTGCGGTTACCAGTCCATAGACTTGACTTTGTTCCTAAATTTCGGTTTTATTTGTTAAATGTTGCTGAAGTTCAATTCAGAAGAGAGTAGAATCGGGTTGGTTTTGGACTTGATCGTTTTTTAGAATAACATGCTTACCACAGGCATTTGAAAATTTGTTACTTGGTAACTTGAGTCTGGAGGTACTTACCATGTCAATGAACATACTTACCACAAATAGTGGATGTGATTACTTAAAATTGAACATACTTACCACATACTTTGGAAAATTTGTTACTTAGTAATTGAAGTCTGGAGGTACTTACCATGGAAAATTTGTTACTTAGTAATTGAAGTCTGGAGGTACTTACCATGTCAGTGAACATACTTACCACGAACATTGGAGAAATTATTGCTTATGAAAGACTCGACACAAACCTATTACTTAGCATCCTAAGTAGCAGCGAGGATCAACCTTATATAACAATTTGATTTCACAAAATAGACGTCTTTCCTAGTTCGTGTACCTTACTGCGACAAAGGACACAATTACATATGCGCATCATCATCGCTACGTCCGCGCGTCATCATTGCTAGCGTCATCGCTAATGTCTATCACTACATTCTTCCCTTTCAAGCTGTCATCCTTCTCCCCGAATCTCCTCATCATCCCTTTCAGCTCGCTCAGCTTGCTTCTCCGGGTCTGGGTGTTTCATGTAAGTTGTTTTACTAGAGCTGTCGACTGACCTAATTGCATCCCCCAAAAGCTTCTTGGACCTCCCCATCTTCAATTTCCTCACAAAATAGAGCAACAACACAAAGCAAACCCAAAAGTCAAACTAATCTACCAACTCCAGTATAACAATCAACTCCTTACTACAGGCAGAATATCAGATTCCCATAGAAATTTTCACCCCAGAAGTTGAATAACACCAACAGTTCAATAGCAGAAATTAAATACCAATTCCCAAAATCAAACCAGTGATGTAGCAAATATCACAAATTCAGCCTGGAACTGCAATCCACTCAATAACAACATTTACAAATAAAAACCCAATTTCAGGTCCCAAACGCAGCAAAATTTTAAAAATCCAGGCTAGGGGTTCAGGTGATTTTCGAAACTTGGGGTCTTGGTATGTGGGAAACCGGTTTTGAACATGTAGTGGATGGTCAATGGTAGGAAATCAAGGAGAAATACGAAGAATGGTGAGAGAAAGGGAGAAATTTTGGATTACCCTTGATAATGGGAGATCTAGGGCTAGAAACATGAAATACTCCTCATAAACATGAAAATCTTTGATTTTACAGGATAAACATGAAGAAAGATGGAAGAATATGCAAGAATTTCATGGGGGAGAGTTGGGATTTTCGGATTACCTTTGCAATGGGTGAATTTCGGACTGTAGAAGAACATCCCCACCTTGAAACCTTTGATTTCCTCCTTGAATCTCCAAGATTGAATAATCTTTCGAAGATTTATGAAGGTTTGAAAGAGATTTGGTGGAGATTTGAGGGAGAAATTGGTTTTGGGATGGTAGGGTTTGTTTTTTAGGTCGAGGGGTATAGAATGGAGAAGGGCTTTGGTTTATATAGTGGACCAAGAGGAGAGAGAAAATCGACCAAAAATTTTGAAATCTGCCAACCGGGTACCGGTACTAGAAAATTCTCAGTACCGGTACTGGGCTACCAAAAATATGATTTTTTCCCACTTCACCCGTTTGACCTCCGCTCATTCCCAACACTTTCTAAACATCCCCAAAACACCTCAGAGCAGTAGAATACCACTCTCAACAACCCTCCATACTCTGGCTCCCTAAGTTATTGAACAAATGGTAGGACACGGACTAGGATACGAAATCGGACGAGGGGACACATTAGTGGTTTAATCAATCAAAGAATGCCTTGTATCATTTCCTAAGTACGCCATAGATTCCAAAATGATTCAATAACGATATTAAACACACTTAGGCATGACATGAAATTATTTACCTAACTACGAATGTACGATGAAAAATGAACGGGATATGGGTAAAACTTGCTCAAAACACACTCAACACCTAATTGCTCATCCTTAACCATGCTTATGAGTTGAAATGTACTAAATTACTGAAAATCAAACACCGAACTCTTGCCAATTAAGAAACAATAAGCATGTGCCAAGTTGTTTTAATCCACTAATTTTGTAATAACGGAAGGATTACCCACTAAAAAAAATGAAATTTTTTACTGAAAACATAAACATAAATACAAAAATATATAGCGTAACTATATCCCTCCCCCCAACTTAAAATATGCTATGTCCCCACAGCACGGAGAACAACAGTAAGGAAAAGGGAACAAAAGATCGTACCAACGGGGGAATGTCAACCCCCTTATACCTCAACCAAGTTGGAGGCTTTTGCGCCACCGGCTCTTTTCGTCATCCGAACGGCTTCCAAGGTCAACTCCTTCGGCTCCTCCAACGGAACCACAGCTAGTCACACAGGATCATGGCTAAAGCTTTGTTGGACTAACAACCGCGACACGTAATCGCACCCATGCTTAGGGCTCCTGAATGCCTCAATCACTCTGATGTTAGATCCAATCCACCAAGGCTGGTGTGGTAGCACGTACACCCTGCAAAAAATTGAAGCTCGAACTACCTACTAAGAGCCAAATGACATTAAAACCGCCTAGCTCATGTTATCCAGGCTTCAACAAACATATATACAAAGAAAAACAAGTAACACCTCCCGATTTTCACGCAATCTCATGAGTCATACTTTTCTTCCCGAGTCTCACTAGGAGATAAGACACGGGTGGCTATACTAGACCGTCGAAACTTGTTACATCATGCCCGAAGTAAAATTCACCGCTTGACCTCGCCAAGCAATTAAGCCCAGCATTCCCTATGATCGAAACAAAGTGAGACAAGACAGAGCCTAGCGCCAAAGCACGGGAATATCAAGCCGCCCCCAAAGACCTAAATTGCCGCCGATAGGGACATATCTGGAAGGCATGGATCATTAACGGCAAACTCCTACAAAGAGAGCTCATGAAAGCCCGAAACAATGATGCATTAGTGAAATCTCTTAATGAGAAAATCCCAAAACTAAACAAACATGCAAATATGTACAAGAAACGAAACATTGCCCTTACTAACCGGAGCTGGGCACATGATCCTTTTTTTAGTAGCGGCGTGCGGAGCTACAAATACCCAAGTCAATGAAGGGTACCCCCTACTCGGGGGCCGGGTCCGACAAACAGTTAAGTTCAGCGGTTACACTTTCGCTCCCCGTGCAAACATAGATAAGAAAGAACAATCAAACAACAAGGTCAACCGGATACACCGGTGCGACCAACTCCTCCTCG
Organism: Rhododendron vialii; assembly: GCF_030253575.1. Lineage (NCBI taxonomy): Eukaryota > Viridiplantae > Streptophyta > Magnoliopsida > Ericales > Ericaceae > Rhododendron > Rhododendron vialii. The sequence goes on from NC_080568.1 coordinate 13,567,080, forward strand.
ATATCCTCTACCGGGAAATTTTCCAAAAATGGCTTAAGCCTTTGCCCATTTACCTTAAAAACATTACCATTCACGGGATTAACAACTTCAATTGCCCCATGAGGGAAAATGGTTTGCACAATGTAAGGGCCTATCCATCGGGAACGCAACTTCCCTCGGAAAAAGATGAAGTTTCGAATTGTAAAGAAGTATTTTTTGACCTACTTCAAAATTTTTCCTTTGAATATGCTTGTCATGAAAATCCTTAACCTTAGACTTGTAAATATTTGTGCTATCATATGCATCTCTATGGATTTCTTCAAGCTCATTCAATTGGAGTTTACGGTGAACTCCAGCATCGGGCAAACGATAGTTCAATTGCTTAATGGCCCAATACGCCTTATGTTCTAACTCCACCGGAAGGTGGTATGCCTTACCATATACAAGCCGATAGGGTGAAGCACCCAAAACGGTCTTGTATGCGGTACAATATGCCCAAAGAGCATCGGTGAGCCTTAAAGACCAATCCTTCCGATTAGGATTTACTGTTTTCTCAAGAATGCGTTTTACCTCACGGTTTGCGAGCTCGGCTTGACCGTTGGTTTGAGGATGATATGCGAGGGAGACCTTGTGCGTAATGCAGTATTTCCTCATCAAAGCTTAAAAGGCCAATTGCAAAAATGAGACCCTTGGTCGCTGATAATTGCACGGGGCACCCCAAACCGCTCCAAGATGTGCTCCTTAAGAAAATCAAGCACTACCTTGTGATCATTTGTACGAGTTGCAATGGCTTCAACCCATCTTGACACATAATCGACCGCCAAGAGGATGTACAAGTTGCCAAAAGACATCGGAAACGGCCCCATAAAGTCGATACCCCAACAGTCAAATACCTCAACAACAAGAAACTTGGCTTGGGGCATTTCATTCCTCCGGGTCACACTGCCCAACTGTTGGCAACGGTCACATGATTTGCAAAAGGCATAAGCATCTTGGTTCAGAGTGGGCCAATAAAAACCGCATTGGAGTATCTTGGCGGTGGTCTTCCTTGCAGAGAAGTGCCCACCACATGCTTAGAGTGACAAAACTGTAGAATACCACGGTGGTCAGAATCAGGGACACAACAGCGAATGATCTGGTTGGGACAGTATTTGAACAAGTACGGATCATCGTAGGAAAAAAATGCTTCACTTCCGATAGGAACCGCTGACGCTCATAAGAGGACCAATGTGTTGGAATCAGCCCCGTAACTGTTGGAATCAGCCCCGTAACCAAATAGTTAACAATGTCAGCAAACCATGGAGCTTGTGATACACCAAAAAGTTGCTCTCAGGGAAAGTATCTCCAATAGGGATATGTGAAGTACAATCCTCAAACTCCAAGCACGACAAATGGTCGGCCACCACATTTTTCACCCTTTTCTTGTCCTTGATGGTGATGTCAAATTCTTGCAACAGAAGGATCCACCTGATCAAACGGGCCTTCACATCCTACTTGGTGAATAGGTATTTGAGTGCCGAGTGATCGGTATAAATCGTGATCGGAGCACCAACTAGGTAAGACTGAAATTTGTCCAAGGCAAACACTATGGCAAGAAGCTCCTTCTCCATAGTGGAATAGTTCATCTGAGCGTCATTGAGGGTCTTGTTGGCACAGTAAATCACCCACGGATGCTTGTCTTTCTTTTGGCCAAGAACGGCCTCGACGGCATAATCGCTTGCGTCGCACATCAACTCAAATGGAAGATTCCAATCGGGCGTTTGAGCAATGGGAGGCATGGTGAGACTAGCTTTGAGTTTAAGAAACGCTAACTCACATGCGGCGGTCCATTCAAAGGGAACGTCTTTGGATAAGAGGTGGCAAAGCGGCCTTGAGATTGCGCTAAAGTCTTTGATGAAACGCCGATAGAAACTAGCATGGCCAAGGAAAGATCGGATGTCTTTGACGCACTTCAAGGTAGGGAGGTTTGAAATGAGGTCAATCTTGGCCTTGTCTACCTCGATACCCTTTGCCGATACATTATGCCCGAGCACAATCTCTTGAGTGACCATAAAATGGCACTTCTCCTAATTTAGAACCAAATTCTTCTCCTCGCATCTCGTTAAGACTTTCTCCAAGTTGGCAAGACAAGACTCGAAAGAGTCACCAAACACGGAGAAGTCATCCATAAAAACTTCTATAATTTTTTCAACCATATCACTAAAAATTCCCATCATACACCTAGAAAAGGTGCTGGGAGCATTACACAAGCCGAATGGCAAGTGTCTATAAGCAAAGGTCCCGAATGGGCATGTGAACGTTGTTTTCTCTTGGTCGGACAAGGCCACTTCTATTTGGTTATAGCCCGAATAACCATCAAGGAAGTAGTAAAAGGCATGACCGGTTACTCTCTCCAAAATTTGATCAATGAAGGGGAGAGGAAAGTGATCTTTGCGTGTGCTCGCATTCAACTTGCGACAGTCTATGCATACTCGCCAACTGGTAGTCACACGGGTCGAAACAAGCTCGCCTTTGTCATTGCACACTACGGTCACCCCTGCCTTCTTAGGAACAACTTGGATAGGGCTTACCCATTTAGAGTCGGCGATGGGATAGATAATCCCAATGTCAAGCAACTTGAGAATTTTAGCTCGAACAACATCCTTCATGATTGGATTGAGCCGGCGCTGAGGTTGTCGAGATGGTTTATTGTCGTCCTCCAAGTAAATATGATAAGAGAATAAAGAGGGAGAGATGCCCTGAATATCTGCAATAGTCCATCCTATTGCCTTTGTATGCCTCAACAAAATTTCCAACAATCTCTCTTCTTGAAGTTTCTCCAGGGAAGACGAAATGACCACCGGAAATGTATTGTGCTCGCCAAGGAACGCATATTTCAACGTGTCTAGTAATGCTTTCAACTCAAGAATAGGCGGTTCGACGCTAGAAGGTACTATTTTCCGCTCAAGAGGAGGCAACTCTTCAAACTTTGGAAACCACGGTGCAACTCCACAAATTTCCTCGACGCCGCCTTCTCCATTAAGCAAGGAATAGAGGGATTCCATCTCCTCGGATTCAAGAAAGGTGGCCTCTTCAGAGGTAAGAGCTACCTCCAAAGAGTCCGTATACAAGAATTCATCCACATGCTCTTGAACCAATGTATCCACAAGATAGACATTTTGACAATCATCATCGTCACCCATTTGCACTCCAACGTTGAACATATTAACCTCCATCTTCATGTTACCGAAAGACATGTTCAAGAGTCCATTCCGGCAATTGATTACGGCATCCGAGGTTGCTAGAAACGGCCGCCCATGGATAACGGGAGTAGACAATGGTGATGAAGACGACAGACAAGTATCCAAGATAACAAAGTCTACAAGATATACAAATTGATCAACTTGGACCAATACATCTTCCACCATGCCACGAGGAATTCAGACACTCCTATCCGCCAATTGAAGAATAACTCGCGTAGGCTTCATCTCCCCCAAACCGAGCTCTTGGTACACCGAGTACGGTAGAAAATTCACACTTGCCCCCAAATCCAAGAGAGCTTGCTCCACTCGCTTACCCCCAATAGTAATCGCAATTATAGGACATCCAGGGTCTTTGTATTTAGGAGCAAGGTTCGTTTGGATAATTTGGCTAACTTGCTCGGTAAGAAGCACCTTCTTGTGCACATTAAGCTTGCGTTTTTGGGTGCATAAGTCCTTCAAAAACTTGGCATGAGAAAGAATTTGCTTGATGGCATCCATCAAAGGGATGTTAACATTTACCTTTTTGAACACGTCAAGAATATCGGCATCCTTGGATGGGTGAGCCGGCATTTTCAGTCGAGAAGGATAGGGTGCTAGAACGGGGGAGACTTGTGGGCTTGGAGTGGTCTCAGCTTCCTTTGAACCTTGCACCGGAGATTCCTCGTCTTCCTCCGGAGCTTGCTCGATACGTTCCTCCGTTGAAGTAGAACTTGTTGATATCGATGATGGCACTAGAATAGGAGTAAGCGGCGGGTTGATCACAAGATTGTCGACTGCCTTGCCACTCTTTAGAGTAATTATTGCTTGAGCTTGCTCGGGCGGTGGTACGGAAGAACTACCAATGAGGAGTTGGCCTTGTGGGTTGGCTTGTGGCTGAGTAGGAAACTTGCCCCTTTCTTGTTGGAGAATCCCGATAGATGTGGTTATCTTTCCCATTTGGTTCTTCAACTCTCCCATCATTTGGGTGTTATTCTCGTTGTAATTCGATTGATCTTGCATGAAGGATTGAAGAGTATCTTCCAAAGATCGCCTTGGCGGAGGTTGAAATTGATTGGGTGCCTGGAATGGTCTGGACGGTACAAAACCTGGTGGTCCTTGTGAAAAACGAGGCTACCCTTGGCCTTGAGTAGGTCGCCATGGTTGCATTTAAGAGCTGGGAGGGGCTTGAGAGGGTCCTCCTTCAATCTGATTGTTCCAACGGAATCCCGAATGTTGTCTCTGACCTTGGTTGAAATTTTGGGGAAACGGTTCAAACCTTTGGTTGACCGCACTAACTTCTTCAATCGAAATGTTGAGGTTGCTATAGTGCTGCTTGAGAGTGGGAATGGATAAACAGTTGTCGGTTGAATGACCCGTCGTTTCACAAATAACACAAAGTTCCTCCATTGCTCTCACCGCTTTAACTTCCTTCACCCTTTTTAATTCTAATTTCTCCAACTTTTGTGCCAATTGTTCCATCCGTGTTTCAATAGCTTGGTGCTCATTGATAGAAAACTTCCCGGAACCTTCGAGGCCTTGGTTAGCCATAGCTCTGTCCCCAACATCCTCGAAACTCCAAGTCAAAGACTTCTTAGCCAACTCATCCAAATAATCCCAGCCTTCATCAGGAGATTTATTCATAAAACCCCCGAAGCACATGGTGTCGAGCAGTTGCTTGCTTTGTTGTGAGCAGCCCATATGGAAGTAGTGAATTAGTTGATACAAAGCAAAGTTGTGGTGAGGAACTGTAGCAAGCAAATCTTTGTAACGCTCCCAATATTGGTGGAAAGATTCTCCGTCACGTTGTTTGAAGGTCTGGATTTGATCCATCAAGAGTTTGGTTCAGCTAGCCGGAAAGAACTTCTTGTGAAAAATGTCTTGAACCTCCTCCCATGTGGTCAACGATTGAGGCTTCAACGAGTGAAACCATGTCTTGGCCTTGTCCTTCAAAGTGAACTGGAAAAGCCTCAGTCTTGCTTGGTTGAGATGCGCATCCACAATAACAAACGATTGGAAGGTTTCTTCAAATTCTCGGATATGTTGGTACGGATCCTCGCGCTCTATACCATGGAAGAAGGGAATGCAACGATGATAGTCTGATTTGAACACGAATGTAATTGCAACAGTTGTGGGGCGTGGGAACACAATTGGTGACCGTTGAGTGACTCTTTTCGGATTCAAATAGTCCTTAAGAGTCCTAACTGGAGCAGCTTCCTCATCCGCCATTGATGTTCTTGGTGGAGAGTAGGGCCGGGAGTACCTACTTGGTGAAGAATAAGCTCGAAGATTGCTTCGTACACGAGGTGGAGAGCTAGATCGATGCAGTCGGTCCGAGCGAGGACTACGATAAACCACAAGCATGAACCTCTGCTTTTAACGATTAAGAACTATGGAACCGCTCTGCAATAAGAAAAATAGACTGGTGGGGCTATGCCGCCACCTCTCCCTCAAGACAATTCTGAGGGGCTATGTCGCCGCCTCAATATACATGTACAAGAAAACAAAACAAAATGCAATAGATACCAACACTAGCTTCGTTACACCTCAAGTTGATAGTATGATCGGTTAGAGGTATCCACTAGAATTAGTATGCAATGCACAAAGGAAAATTAAATGGAATACTTACAATGGTTTGTCGAACCTCCCAATAAGCTATATAAGAAAGATCCCCGGCAACGGCGCCAAAATATGCTTCGCCACAACCTAACCATTGAAATAGGTTGATTTACCCCGAGTGTAGGGCTAGGTCGTTGTCAACATAAATACTGGAAAGTCCGAGATTGTACCCACAGAGATAATTCTTTATAGCTAATTCGGATTTATAGATGTAAGGGTTTTCGGCGTTCAGACGGCCAACTTCGATTTTGCTTTGAAAGGTGATAAACACTTATGAAAACGGCTAGAAAATGAGTTTAAACTTAATTTAACAAGCGGCAAGGTGTAGAAGTTCATAACGCCCGTAACTTAGTCCGACTAACCCTTCTCAACGAAAACTCAGTTCAATCGCACGGCATAGGCTATCAACCGGAAGATTTAGCTAGGAAACCATTAAAGACTAGAAATGAACTATAGAAAATGAGGAAGTTCTTTGGTTCTTTTGGCAAACACGAGGCGAGACATAGCTCGCAGAATCATATGTGCAAGCATATGATCACCAGAGGTTAACATCGACAAGTTTTGTTACATAAAAGGTGAACCACGCACATCTTCCATACCGAACTTCAAGTATTTAGTTGAGAAAGGCAAGATTAACATAAGTCACATGGCGTTAATCACTCCATGGCCAAGCCTAATCGACTACTCACACATAACTAAAAGACTAGAAATTATGCTCGAATTGGAAAACATGTTTAACCGATAGAACCAAAATTAAACTTGATATTGTAAAAGATCCAACGCATACAAACAACTTTAATACTCGAGAAATTAACGTAACGTAAATACCTTAATGAGTTCTTGAGGAATTACAAATTGAAAAGCTTGAAAAGCTATGGAGGAGTTCTTAGATCTAAAGACTTAAAGTAGTTTGTTATCTAGGTAATGAATAAGAGAGAGAGAGAGAGAGTGTGGTATTTATACAACCCAACCCTTCTCTCACAATAAATATCTCAGAACTTGCCAAAAGTGGCAAGTATTCTATAAAAGGAAAGTTGAAAAAGCAAACAAAATGTGAAAAATTTATGCAGGAAGTACCGATACTGGCAAACTCCCAATACCGGTACCGGGTCTTCAATTTGCTGCGTGCTTGAAACTTCTGGAGAGTGGGTACCGGTACTGGCAAACTCCTAGTACCGGTACCGGGTTGGCAGAAAATTGCTTTTGGCCTCGCCTTGGTCTGAACGGCCGGACAATGACCCGACGCCCACTCGACACTCATTTAATCACCCAATGAGACTTGGTGGGGAGCTGCCACACGGCCTTGGACACTTGGATGCTTCCATGAGCGATCCTTGATGATAAAAACCGCCTTTAAATCACGTTCTACCTGAAACTTAACAAAAACAATCTTCCTCGCAATATCAAATAAAAATGATCATTTAAATACTTAAACGCTACAAAGCGGAGACTTTAAGCACCAAGAATAAGCAATCTTGGCCGCTTATCACCCTCTATGCCTTGACCATCGCCGGCTACCCCTCTGCTACCGTCGTCGTCGCCGCACACCACAGTGGCCGAGGCCATGGCCCCCTCAGCCAAGGCTGTCGAAACTAAAACCCTTGGGGTCTCCGGAACATCCCCAGTCACCACGTCACCCTCTGAAGGGGCTGGGGGCGGTGTAACCTCGGCCCTTGGTGGTTGATCACCACCAGGCACGTCTATATCGTCCATGATCGCAATGTGTGAGAGAGAGTGTGATTGTGAGAGAGAGAGAGAGAGAGAGAGAGAGAGAGAGAGAGAGAGAGAGAGAGAGAGAGAGAGAGAGAGAGAGAAAGAGAGCAGAGACGAAAGAGGGAAAAAGTAGAGACAAGAGAGAGCGAGAGCAGAGGGAGAGAGAGCAGAGGGAGATGATCGGGAGAGAGAGAGATGATTGGTAGAGAGAGAGAAGCGCGAGATTTCAAATGGTGGGGCGTACTGTGTACGCCTCACCCATTTATACCCCTCGAACCAGCTCATCTGGAATTGAATTTGGACCGGGTTCGAAACACATAGCGCCGCACGGCATTCCAAGACGCACGCACGGCATATCTACCTAACATGAAGAATTCTTGAGTCCTGAGCCCTATTCAAAAGTTATTTGGGTTTCTAAAATTCATTATTGGGCCCTGTCCCCATTAAATGGGGCATTTTCCGAGAACCAAACTGGATTTAATATGCTGTGCGCCGTTTGGTAGCCCCGCGACAGTTCAAATTCTAAGAATGGTTTCTTAGTGTTCAAGGATGTGATATCTTGTTCGAGTTCTATGCAATAGCAGTAAAAAAAGAAAAGAAAAGGAGATGAAGGTAGACGAGAAGGGAAGCATTCATTTCATTAAGAAACCACGGTAACCCCCAGTGATTCATTACATCCATTCAAAGAGAGAGAGAGAGAGAGAGAGAGAGAGAGAGAGAGAGAGAAACAAAAACAAAAAGATCCTACTACCCCCCTGCTGTTTCTTTTTCTTTTTTTTTTCATCCTCATCCTCAGTTGCACCCCTCACCGGAAGCATCATTTGCACCATCCGAACGGTCGTCGGAACTATTCGGATTCCCCTCGGAATCCTTGGCGGTATCGTTGGACTCGCGCCCCGGTGTGAAGTCGGGGTCATGCTTTTCGTCCTACGCATTGAAGGCGAGGTTCTGAAGATTGGAGACCGCACGACGGAGGTTGCGGATAGTCGAAATCAACCTCGCAATCTACGTGTTGAGTTGCTCGATCTCCTCTCGGTAGCAGGCCATTTCGGCCTCGAGAGAAATCACATGTGCCACGAGGCTATTGTCTGCCATGCTCGGGTATAACCTGCTCTTAAAAGTGTAGAAGGGATATGAAGAGGCTTGAGAGAATTTTGATGGTGGTGCTTAGAATGAGGCACCACCATCCTTATAAAGGCACGTTAGCCGTCGAAAGGGCACGCCTGTATTAATGGGCACCGTTAAACCAACCGACTGTTCTTGGAAATTGAAAAATTGCATGGAAAGTCGAAACGCTGTGCGTTATCATGTTGAGCCGCATGACATTTTGGCTCCACGGGATTAATTCCTTTTCCTTGAAACACGATCAATCCAGCCACCAATATCCTCATCAGAAATCAAATATTCTAGCCGTTTTGCAGTAAAATCCGTTAGAATGTTGTGCCATGGTCAAAAGGAAAATTTCGTCCCCCGAGACCCGCCATATTCATGTCTATCGCCGTGTTTGCGTCCCCCGGGACTCGTAGTATTAGGAACTCATTATGAATTTTTGCCTTTTTGGGGCTTGTCTCGCCTCAAATTTTGCCTTCCCGAGGCTCGTCTCAAATTTTTGCCTCTTTAGGGCTCGTCTCGTCTCAAATTTCGCCCCCCGAAAGCTCGTCTCCAATTTTCGCCTCTTTAGGACTCGTCTCGTCTCAAATTTCGCCCCCCAATGGCTCGTCTCGAATTTTTGCCCACGAGGGCTCGTCTCAATTTTCGCTGGGCTCGTCTCCAATTTCGGCCCCCGATGGTTCATCTCAATCTTCGCCCCCCGAGGGCTCGTCTCAAATTTTGCCCCCCGAAGGCTCGTCTCCAATTTCGCCCCCCGAGGGCTCGTCTCAAATTTTGCCCCTCAAGGGCTCGTCTCAATCTTTGCCCCCCGAGGGCTCGTCTCCAATTTCGCCCCCCCGAGGGCTCGTCTTGAATTTTTGCCATTTTAGGGCTTGTCTCATCTCAATTTTAGTCCCAAGAAGGACTCCTCTCAATTTTTGTCCCCCGGGGACTTGTCTCAATTTTAGTTCCCCAAAGACTCGTTTCACGAATTTTTGAAACATATAGCGTTACAGGCACTCAATCTTTTCAACTTTATTGCATGATTTCGCAATTTGCCCTCTCGGACTCATTTTGCTTACATTGTCCCGATTGAACTACGTTGATCTGATTCCTACAAAAAGGGTACGTAGGCAGCTCCACGAGCGCGACCACCATCGTCATTTGCTTGCATTTTGGTTTTTCATGCGTTTTTGTCTTTGTTCAAAGACTTTAGAGCAATGGATTGGGATGCCTATTCATTAAACGTCACTTGCACCAACCAATGATTTTCGAGTTCCATTAAAGAGGGACTACTGTACACACCCCAATCCGCACCTCGGAGGTTCTTTGGACGCCCCGATTATGAAATAAAGGAAACAATACCTTTGAGGGCTTGAATAAAGGACTTCCTTAGCCCAATGGCCCAGACAAACCAAAAGCCCAAAAAATCCAAAAACCCAGATAAGCCCAAAAGGCCCTGAACTGAACCTAGAATATAGCACGGAACACTTCTACACTGCGCGGCGTAATAAAACTTATTATGCCGCACGCGGTCATGAGGTTAACCGCACGGCATTTTGTGGAAAAGTTTTGACTGGCTTAGTAAGCTGTCGGCCACGCCTGTTTGAGCCACAGCTGCAAAATGGCTTAACTGAAAAAGCACTTCTAGCCCGCCTAGAAAGCACCTCCATCATTTGAATTCAAAATCTTTGGCCTTTTGGCTATAAATACACCTCTCTACTCAAGAAAAAGGGCCCCTGAATTCCCAATCTCTCTCTCTTACCTGGTCCATACACCCATTCCATTTCCAAGCCTTGAGAAGTGTTGTTTTAAAAGGCATTATCTAGGCACTTTCCTCCTCAAAGTGCTCCATTTTTCTCCTTACTATTAAAGTTAGTCTTTTACTCACTTTGAGACCTTACCAACCAAAACACCTAACAACCACTCACACCCACACTCATTCATTCTTACCCGCTCTTGCCCACACTCATCCATCGTCATCTGTCTTCTTTCAAGCTCAAGACCAAAGGTAAAAACTAAGTTTCCTTGGGTTAGGCCCTGTCCTGGCCCCTAAGGGAACTTTCCAATAGTCAGGTTTAACCCCTTTTGGTTAAGGACTGACTTCAAAATTATTTTCAAAAACAAAAACAGTTACTGTACTGGACATATCACGCCGCGCGGCATTCTGATGCATTGCGTGGCATAGTATGTTCAGGTGCATGATTTTTTATTAGTTATTGTTTGTTTGTCTAAACAGTTTAGGTCTTGGCTATCTTTCATTAAGCCTGTCTGTATTGTTAAAATAATGTTATCAATACTTTTCAGAATAAGACTATATCTACAAGCCATGTTTTACGTCCAAAACAGGTTTTCTTGATCATCCCAAGTGATCAAATGCACCAAAAATTATTTTATGTTCATGGCTTGAAGAGATGGTACTATTCCAAGACGGATCAGCGGTTGTGCATTTTCTGATATCTCTAAGGAATAACGTACGGGAAATATAACACACCGCGCGCTATTCTGGGTATTGATGATAATCTAATAGCAAAGCAGGTAGACCGCACGGCATACTATAAGACCGTGCGTGACATTATGATAAGCCGTGTGAGAATGGTTATGATCTAAACAGTTTATTGGTTAGTTGTTTCATCTCATAACATCATACTCTTATCATTTCTGTACAGGTAGCACCACATGCACGCCAATGTGATATATTTCCCCATGACCCTTCCCCTTTTACTTGTTTATTAAAATAGTTCCGTTCTCCAAAAAGATGTATGAAATTTTCCCCCTTTAAAAATGTTTAGTAGAGACCGGTTTTACCGGGCAAATGGGGTGCTTTTTCAACATAACCTTCCCCATTTGTAACGTGTCTCACGGACCCAAAGTCTCGACGTTTTCGCTAGATCAAAAGCCTTTTTCAAACAAGTTCTCGGTTTCTCGGATCATCCATCTCAAAAATTCGGGTGGCGACTCTTCAAGGGCGCGCCGGGTGGGGAGACCATAGCTTTGTAATTTGTATATTTTTCGTTCAGATTAGATGTTACCCTTGCATTACAATTGTCATCTCATCTTTCGGAGCCGAGGTGAGTGATTAAGCATGTGATCCCTTCTTTTGAATTCTCTTGAGCCTATCTATTCTTGACAATTCGTTTATCCGCTGTGATCCGATAAATATTATTTTTATTCGTTGCTCTCATAACTATTGATGATTGATGTACCCTTTGGCATACAAGGTTCATTGATAAAATTTATGATTGATTGATTGTCCTTATTTTCATTGACGTCGACCCGTTGTTCTTATGTGTTTGAGACCATGTTTATATTTGTGAAAGTCCAGGGAAAATACCCGAGTAAAGCTGTGGTGACTCTGGCCGCTAGGGAAAAGACTCGGGTAAAACTGTAGTGACTCTAGTGCTCAACAGATTAGGGAAATGACCTGGGTTAAGCCATAGTGACTCTCTTCTAGACCCACTTAGGGAAAAGACCCAGATAAAGCTGTGGTGACTCTAAGGGCGGTGTTGGATCCAACAGGCTAAGCCTTGAGAAAACATTTGACAATTGGTACTGGTAATTATGGTTTCCACTTTGGTTCAGACTACCTGTTCATCATTCTGATATGATAGTGCAAGACTGTTGGTATAAAATGTTTATTATCGTTGTTCGATTATTGTGGTGATAAATCTTTAATAAATGATTCATGATCTCCTGGATTATATTTGTTGAGCTGTTGACCTCTTTGTTTAATATTTGATTAGTGGATAATATTCGCTGAATCATCGACCTCCATTATTAATTTGAAACCATTTCTTCGAAGCCCTCAGTTATCTTTCATTTATACATGTGCCACTTTGTATTTTTTACCCTTAGTATGTTTAACTACTCACTGAGTTTTCAGCTGACGAATTTACTCCACTTTTTTTTTTTTTTTTTCAGGTTAGTTCATGAAGTATTATAGTGGACTCTGTGGCATTGTCGGAATCTTCTGTTTGGACCTCTAGGGTGTTTGCGTTTTTATTTCTTCTCTCATGTCAAGCAGCTTTCTCACTTTTATTTATTAGCTTCCGCACTTTTATTTATGGGCAATTCATTGTGAAATTTGGAGTTGGAGAATATCGGATATTGTACCCATCTTGCTTAATAAAAATATTGGTTTTAAGTTTGCACATTTTGCTTTAAAAAATATCTAATTTTTCTTTTATTAATTTTGAGTTGTTAAAATATTTTTAATTAGGTTTCGTATTCCATGATTACTTCATGGTACACGGTCGGTCACGTTCCCGAATTTGGGATGTGACATCAACAGATGAAAACTGAATTATCACTCAAAGTTGGCTCAGATATAATGTAATAGAAATTATCATCATTGCTAAGAATATGAACATGTAACAAATTAGTTACACACACTTGCAGCCAACAATCACATACTTTTGATGACACACTCACACAAATACCTGCAGCAAACACACCCCTCCATAGCTCAACACAGTCACACACAACACAATATTCATTACTTCAAGTAACTCACTTACTTATTTAGTTTTAGCTCAAATAATTTTTCATCATAGCCAACAATGCGTTTGTCATATTATTTCTCCTTTTGGCTCAAATAATTTATCATCATAGCCTTGCGTTTGTCATTCATAACCAATTTTGATGAACACAGCTTAAAATTGGAAGTAATGTCTCATATTATTTCTCCTTTTGGCTCATAAAATTAATCATCATAGCCGACAATATATGCCACAATATGGAAATGCATCAAATTACAAGAATACAAGGCTGATAACTGATGACTGTGTGTGCTAATTGCAAGTGTGAGTAACACAATAGCTTATGAGTACAACACACACACACACACATTTAAAGTCTAGATGAGGTTTGGAGTGGGCTCAAACAATAATTAATGAACCATAGGGTTACTCTTGGTAGCAACCAAGGTTACCCTGCCAAGGTAAACTACCTTCATTAATATTTGAATTGATTTATCATCGCCCCTGTGAACAGTACACATCCACCCATAACCTATCATGGGAACATATTTTCAATTTACATTTCAAATTTTGCCAAAAAATGCATGAAAAATAACAATACACATAATAAGAGTTTATCCACCATCGTAAATGGATTAGGTTAGGGTTTCGAAATCATTAATGGATTAGGTTAGGGTTTTGAAAATCAGAAAGGGATTAGGTTAGGGTTTAAAAAATCAGAGGGGGGATTAGGTTAGGGTTTCCATCACAGCCAACACACAGACAAACCCAAGCCCTAAATCCATACCAGAAATCGCACCAAATCGACGAAACCACAAAACTAGATCCAGAAATCGCAAGAAATCAAACACATTCATACATGAGATGAAAATCACAACAAATAACTGAAATCAAGTACTATGAACCAGACAAAACCACAAACCACAGAATCCTAGTCCCTCTCGTTGCACAGCTTAAGAAGGTGGATGAAGAGGGGCAAATAAGTCAAAAATCTAGGGGATAAGGATGGCATAATTTTGCCTACTTCAAAACCCATCCATATTTGTGCCCTTAAAACCGGATAAGGAGGGGGAAAAATTAGGAGCCAAACAGAGAGAGAAGTGTCACATCATCTTCTCATCTGCCCGGCTGAGCTATGGAGGGAGCGTATGGCCACATCCAATCGGGCTCTTAGTTTTGCACATCCACATCACAGAGTGTATAATAGCATAGTCTATGAGGAGCATATGTAAAAAATTTGTAGTAAAATTAGAATTGTTGCCATTTTTTTAGTCGTTATCCCTATCCCAAAGAAACGGAAAAAGAAAAACAAAAAATAGCTCCGGCTGGCTCTTTCTATGCTGTTTGAGCCTCCAACAATTTTCAAAACTGGAAAAGGTGAAGATAGTTTGGGGGTCCTACTTTTTGGCTTTTTAGCCTTTGCTTATTCACTTTTTGGTTTTCGTATTATGGTCAAAATGTGTTTTGAGTTTGGTGGAGTGTTTGAGAGATATATGCAAATGCTTTTTAGAATAGAAGTAGTGTTTGAAAGATGTGTGCAAAATACATTCTATATGTGTTTATGTTAACCAAAATAGAAAAAGTCAAAAAGCTCCTCTTACTCTCTTTCTCACTTCTCTTCTTTAAACATCAAACCACATAACTCATTCTTTCACTTTCACAATCAGTTTGCCAAATGATAAGAAGTGAAAAATGTGATACTGAAAAGTGCAAAAATTACCTGCCAAATACCCTCTAATACTCACTTTTTTTTTTGGGGTCAAAACGATAACTGATGATATTATGACGACGAAACCCATACATCAAGAGGAAACCCCATTCCTACACAGGGGATCGAGAAGCCAAACCGGGGGGGGGGGGGGGGGGGGGGGGAGACTTAGTCCAAAGACTATACCCTACCCCAAATAAACTCTTACTAACCAAAAGATACGCAACTGAATTAGAGGACCTACGGCTATAAGAGAAAATACAAGAAGCAAAACATTTACTAAGAGTCTGGATATCATTAACGATAATCTTCACTTCTTGGTTCACCGTAACTGCACCATTGATCATATTCACAACGGCCTGTGAATCTCCTTCCACGAACACTTCCCTTCAACCCAGATGTTGGCCCAATTGGGTCCCCTTCGAAAAGCTAGTGCTTCAGCCACCAAAGGCCCTATGCACCATTCCAAATTGCCATTTGCCGCAGCCTAAAACTGCCTCAAATCATTCCTGAGAATTACCCCAAAAGCTCCATGCCCATATTCCCTTTTCCAAGCTCCATCTACATTGATTTAAAAAAAACCACCAAACGGCCTTATCCAACGGGCCTCAACTTACTTACTATTCAAGGCCGGCGATTGTAACGCCCCCAATTTCTGGGTACGTTAATGAGACATTTTATTACAAAAACAAAGTGAGTCTTGGCTCATTATTACATCATAAAGTCTTTACAAGAGTACTTTTATTCAACAAGGGAGGGAACTAGGGTTCCTAACTACTGCTCCGCCTGCTCTTCCATCCTAGCAAGCTTCTCGGCTCCGAAGGCCTCCAACGTGTACAACTCTCCCTGTTCATCTAAGAGGTCTGACACATTATACCGGTGTCGCCACCAATATAATATGTCAGGGTCACCAAAAGGTAACACCGTGAGCTACAAAAGCTCAATAGAGTAACCCATACCCTCTAACCCTTAACTTACAAACATTAACCATAAAATCAACGATTTCCACATAGTTCAAACATATTTGACAAACAATGACACATCCACATTCATTATTCAAACTAACGTTGGTATCCATGATTTTCTAAGTTTCGCCTACGCGACTCCTCGTAGACTGTGTCAACATTTTCCACATTACATAACCATGTAATCATTTTCAAAATCATTTTTAGCACACCCAACCTTGGTTCCGTCATTCCGGTCTCCCGAGTATCCTCACAATGGTTCCGCCATCCCGGGTTTCCATTGGCACACAAAACTTTGCATTGGCTCCTCTTCGCAGATAACCAACCCATATTACCAACGAAGCTACCACGTCCGGCCCCATTGGCAATCTTCACAATGGGCTACCACGTCCGGCCACATTGCGGTTTTCACAAACAGTAAATCACCTCCAATGAGACTACCACGTCCAGTCCCATGGCAACACACACCACACAACGGGCTACCAAGTCCGGCCACATTGCGGTTTTCAAAATCCTTACACATAATGGGCTACCACGTCCGGCCACATTGCGGTATCAAAACACATCTTTTCATTATCTACACCCTAGGTGTCATGTTTCTAATTTTCTCGATTTTCGTGTCTCGTTTTCATGCATAGACTCCGCGGTAGGATTTTTCACAAAAGTAATCATAAACCATTCATTGTAATCTTGAAACTAAACTAGCAAGATCATCCAACTTAATATTATACCACAAGTAATACAAGCAATTCATGTAAGCATGCTCATAACCATTTTTAAAGATCAAAATACGAATGCTTCCGATCAAGTAGTAACATTCTAATCCTTTTAAAATCCGTCCTTTCTTCCTTTCAAATAAACATATGTTTAATGGAGTAACAATCGATTTATTCATCATGTTCATACTTCCTCTAGCGAAAATAAGTCGTTGCCTATCATGCAATCCAAACACAAAGATAGATAACCTTATCTACTTAGACATATTCCATGTTATACTTTGAACTAAAGAGTAAAGACATTCTACTTTCTAACATACGGTTCTATACGTAGAGCTGGTGAACAAGGAATCCTACATATACTTAGGGATAGGGGATAAGATGATTCTACATATACTTAGAGATAGATGATAAGATGATTCTACAAGATCGTAATTTCATTTCAAGATTTTAGTAAAACGAGCTTGCTAACTATTTCTAACACACTAACTTGCCTTATCATAAGCAAAAATAACTAAAGTTATACTAGGGAGAATGAGTAGAGATTAATCTACCTTGATCTGAAACTAGTTGGGGCCGAATAAGCTAGTTGGAAAATTCTACGGGTGGTGAAACTCGCAAATTTGGACCAAACTTTGGATGGCAGTAACTCGGTCAATCTTTGGCCGAATATGATCGTTCTTGGGTCGAAATCAAAGCTCTAGAAGCGCTCTACAACTTTTGTGAAGGACGTTGATCCTAGAAATTACTTTAGGTAGGAGAAAAATGGTGATAAAGGAAGAGACAGTAAGCTGTCAGGAACTGGAAATTCGAGATTTTTACTGAACTTCGGATGTCAGTATCTTTGTCATTTCTTGACCGATTAGGATGGTTCTTGGGTCTAACTTAAAGGTCTCGAAGTGCTCTACAACTTTCCCGAAGAAAGTTAGTTCTAAGAACTACTTTAAGCAGGAGAAAAATGAGGATTTGCAAAGGGCAGTAGTTTGTCTAGAAAACGAAAATGGTTTCTAGAGAGAAGTGAGAGCAAAGGAGTGAAGGTGTGAGAATGGCTTGGAATGGCCTTGTATTTATAGGCAAGGCATGTCCCTCTCTCTCTCTCAACCGAAAACTCTCTCTCTCTCTCTCTCTCTCTCTCTATATATATATATATGTATATATATATCTCATCTTTTTCTCACTTTTAAATCTTGATTGAAAGCTTGATGGGTTAGATTTTGGTACTTTGGATTGGATTTGGAAGGATTTTGTGTAAGAAGATCAAATCTCTCCCATATCTCTCCCTCTCTTTCTCGGCCCATCTCTCTCTCTCTCTCTCTCTCTCTCATGTACTAGCAAGAAAGCGATCCAACTGCACCTTGACATTATCTCGGCCAGACCTTTTGTTATTCCAAGGGAATGGATATCCCACATACCCCAAATCAATTAAATTGCTATCACAAACAAAGCCCTGGAAATCCACAAGATTTGAAGCTTGCTGGGCTACACCTCTTACCTTCTCATCAGCATGGAGAGTAGCATTAAAATCCCCACCAAGTAGCCAATCCAAAGATTCATTTCTGGCCATGCCTAGTAACTCAGCCCACAACCCCCGCCTCTCCAGAGATGAGTAGGGGGCATGGACAAAGGTCACTCGACACCGGTACTGCTCCTTTGTCACATACCCATCAATTAAAAAATATGAACTATTAATTAACTGAAAAGACACCCCCTTCCTCCAAAAAATACACAGACCCCTAGCCAATCCAATAGGATTAACAAAAGAACATCCACCATCTACACCCAGGTGTTTCTGAAGCCAAACCAAATACTTATCTACATTTTTGGTTTCCATCAAAAACACCAAATCAGGGGAATGGAGTCTCCAAAACTCCCTCAACTGGAAAACTATCAGAGGGTTCCCTGCACCCTGACAGTTCCACACCAGGACCTTCATTGACGGGTGGGGTGCCCCTTGGGTTGGCCACCTCCACCCTGGAATTCGTAACATCTTCGAGAAAAATCCGCTTACCATCTGGACCTGCCACCACGTCCACGTCGCCCTTCTCCAGTCGCCGGTTCCCCACACCCTGATAGTTCCACACCAGGACCTTCAATGACGGGTGGGGGGACCCTTTTGGGTTGGGCACCTGCACGCTGGAATTCGTAACATCTCCGAGAAAAATCTACTTACCATCTGGACCCGCCACCACGTCCACGTCGCCCTTCTCCAATCGCTGCTTACCCAACCCAGTAAAGCAATATTCTTTCTCACTCCCCTTCTTGATTTGTGAAGCCTTTGGTTGACTCCTCTGTGAGCCGACCCCCACTTTCCCATTTTTTCCAGTTGACCCACGCTTCTGCCTTGCCCCACCTTTATTAGTTTGGCCTGTACCATTAGTATTTGTATTGAATATCTGAATATCCACCAACTGGTCAAGCCCAATCAACATATTATCCCCATGGCCTACATCCATCGCTTGGGAGTTTAAGAAAGGATCAGGCCCAACAACACTCACATGGCCCAAATCCATAGAATTTAAAACCCCATCCGATTGTTGTTGAAATTGGGTTGTAACGGGATGGGAACCCAATCGCACAATAGTCCCCTCCTTATCACGTATGCCCACACCGTTAAGTTTTTCCACCAAATCTGGCCCAATTATTGCCCTCTTTGAAATTTGCGGAGATCTGGCCACCAAATCCCCCATCCGAAACTGATTACCATTGATAGCAATTAAAGCATGATCATCAATCTCGTTGAGCCAAGATCATAGGCACCAATCTCATTCTGATCCTTGCCTTGCCCAGAGCCCGCGCCACCGACACTCCAGTCATCAACACAGGAGAACCCATCGAAAAAACCCAAAGTAGGCCAAGACCCCGAGTCATCCCTACCATGCCTCTGTGAATGTCATCCCCCGTCTGTCCCCTTCCAACTAAAACCCCTCTGAAATCCTCCCGCCGCAGCCATCCATGCCCCATACCCATTATCCGTAATGATTCCGTCCAGCTGGTCTTTACCCTAGATCACACACTCCTTAACCTCATTGTCGAGTTTCCCACAATAATGACAAAAGATGGGTAGTCTCTCATACTTGTAATCCACCCAATATTTGGTCCCTTCTCCTAGAACAATATTACCCCCCTCTGGAGAGGTCGATCCACCGGAAGCCTGACCCGCACCCGGATGTATCGACCCCAACTTCCGGTCTCCGACAATCTACCAACCTCAAGAGCAGCACCAATCCATTTTCCAATCACCTCCCTAATCTCCTGGGAAATACATTCAAACGGCAAACCCCATAGTTGGATTCAAAAATATACCTCGTGAAACTCAATACAATCCGCTCGCATTCCGACCTCCCATTTTTCAAAAGAAAGAGCATATTATCGAAACACCACAGACTTCCATTCAAGACCCGTTGCATTTCCACAATACTCGTGAACCGAAAATGGAACAGATTGTCACCAACATCCAAAATCCTTAGCCCTTCCGCCAAACCCCACACCTTTCTCATCGTCTCTTTCAACGCTGCCTTACTAAAACTTCTCCTAGAGAGAAGCTTCCCAACCAGACTGAAAGCACAAGCCTCAACTGCTCGTGCATGCGTACTTGTATCAATGACGATAGCATCCTCCTCATCCAGAGTAAGCGAAAACCTCCTTAAACGCTCCGCCATGTCCTTCACCATAACCCTACAAACTCCCACCCCAAGCCAAAACCCGAAGGGAAGAGCACTGTCGAAACACCCATTAACAACACCGATACCTACGCCTAATAGAACCATAGTCAAGGGATGACTCCAATAGCTTCTAGGACGGGTAGAGGAAATCCTAGAGAGAAAAATCCCTAGAGAGAGAAGCTCTCAAGATGAGAGAGAAATATTGGTCACTTTGTTACTTTGAAGTTAAAATTGATCAAATTTTACATTTCTCTAATACTCAAAATACTCACTAAAACCTTGAAATTTGCATGATTTTCAAAACTGATCGAAAACAGGAAAAGGTGAGGACTCAATTTTCACGTACATGCACACACTAATATCACACATCCTTTCTTGGTTTCCTTCCCCAATTTTTATTTGGGAGATTTAGCGAAAAATTTCTTATGTTTATATTTTTTGAGCTCAAGAATATACACATTTTGCAATCAAATATAAGGATAAATGTGCTGCATGATTACTAAAATACACTTTCTGCAAAACTAATGAACTTGATAGGATATGGATCGATTGATACTTGATAGGAACATATAAATTTGAAACCAAAGGGTTCCTATCCAGTGTGCCCGACACCATTTTTAATAAATAAATGTGTTCCGATCAGGCATCAATACATATTCAACGAACGTGATTTTTGTTATGGGCATTCGTTTCAATGAGATCTATATGATGAACAGTTCTAATCATCGACGTGAGCCCTACATGGCCCTAAAAAATGCAAACTGAAAAGGAAATTGGAGGGAAACACTGGAGGGTAGCCGAGTCCATCCGATCATCACAATCCGGACATCTCAACTCCGAATTTTGTTGTTTTCCCACCAACCAACCCCCCCCCCCCCCCCCCCTAGAGGTGTCAAACGTTCCTGTCGTGCCATGCCGTGCCATTTTATTCCGTGCCAACCGTGCTTCCGTGTCATGCCGTACCGTGCCTGTTTACTTCATTGTGTCGTGCCGTGCTCGTGCCGTGTCGTGGTGGGCCATTTTACTTTGTCGGGCCATATCGGGCCGTGCCTTTTTAAAATCGTGTCATGTCGTGCCATGCCCGATTAATCAATCGTGCCGCGTCGTGCCGTGCCTTGCCTTTTTTTGTCAGGTTGTGTCGTGCCGTGCTTTTTTTTATCGGGTTGTGTCGTGCTGTGCCTTTTTTTGTCGTGTCGTGTCGTGCCAGCCATTAATGGGTTGTGTCGTGCCGTGCCTTTTTTTGTCGTGTCGTACCGTGCTTTATTTTGTCCGGTCAAGTCGTGGCGTGCCTTTTTTGTCGGTTCGTGTCGCGGTGTCGTGCCATGCCGGTCCTTAATCGTGCGCCTGCCGTGCCATGTTGCGCCTGCCGTGCTGATACCGTTTCATAGTTCTGCTGCTCCCCTCAAATTTGCCTGCTGGATTTCTCTGCTTCCTTATGGTACAAACCGAAATTACATGTGAGCTTCAAACTTTGGAAGCAACTAAATATAAAACACTGCAAACCACTTGATTCACAATCCCGGCCCGCCGCAATAGAATCACCACACAAAAATGAGTGGTGAATTTATGTTTGAAGTTCAGAATGTTAAAAATGAATAGTACACAACATAAACGATTCTAAGACCATCGGTAATGGTGTTTCAAAAATTCATTTCGCAGAACGAGGAACAGTAAATCAGGCATATGCTTGATACAATCTACAAATAAATCTCTCCACAAAATAAGAACTACATAGGAGAGGAACATCCTCACACCAAGTCAAGACTGCTATGCATATTCATCTCATAGCCGGTGGGTCTTGTGGCACCCATAAATTTCCAATCCCATTCACAAAAGAAAAAAGGAAAGACGGTAATACGGTATAGTTGACTGAAAAAAAAAACCCTCCCAAGTATCCAACTAGCCGCTTGCTACAATTTCGTGAATAGCATGGCTGGCAGATTCATCCTCGGATCTAACGGCAAGTTTCATTGCAACTTCTTTTGGCCCGTCAATGTTGAACGAGAGCCAAACTAGAACCTTTAAGTTGCACATGTAAACACCAGACAATAAGCAAGTGTGCGATCTTGAGTTTGGTGGGACCACCTCTGTGCCCTGAAAGACACCATCAACGAACAGGAGAGATTTATTCAATTTTAGACACAAAGAAGTATAAAACAATACTGCCATTGTTCCTAGTTCCTACTCACTATGCAACTTTTTCATTTTCAATTCCTTTCAAGTCTTGCCTGCTGCAGTCAGTGCAGTGCAGCCCTTGGGTTTTTCTATCATGTTTTTAACTTTAAATTTAAAACTTTCAGAACATAATTTTGCTCTTCATTACGGAAGGGGAACTAATGACTACAACCCCTGACCGAAAAGGAAGGAGCACAATGTTCGAAAATACACACACAAAAAATAAAAATAAAAATGAAGCTACGTTACTGTAGAAAGAAAGACAGTTGAAGAAAGGAAAGGACAACGCTGGTCGCTGGATCAAAACTCCAATGTGATAAAATGGGATAAACACCAAATATCATTGCATTTTCCTCATAAAAATCTTGAATCCCCTTTTGCTTCGTTTTATTTCAAGGCCCTAGCATCTTTAACTTGTGAACTAATTCAAGGACAAGAATTATTTGGACCATTCGTAACTTTAATGAGAAACTCACCTCACAGGGCTGCATGCCAAGAAGGTCTATGACCGTATTGATGGCTTCTGCCAAGCTTTCCCTTGCACCGAGACCATATTCATCCACTCGCTCATAATCTGGGCCATGCTTTCCCAAGCATTCCTGAAATTAGAGACCCCGACTTTTAATACATAATCCGCTGCAACAACCTCAAGGTCCTCCAGCTGGTATTCATCATCCACACCATCGTCCTCAGCATTGCCCGTGGTTGGATCAACCTGGCAATACCCACTAATAAGTAAGAGAGTGATAGGCGTGTATCCTGTGAATATTTCAAAGCATGTCTAAGCTTTGTAGGTTTGAAGTAATAGGACACAAGAAAACTTTTTATGGAAGTCCAGAAACTAGGTCTACTGATCTTTGTTCTCTAATTTATGCAGTTGTAATAGGCTATAAATCATCCTGGCATGGTAATAATAATGTATAAATCGTCCTCAAATGTTTGGGGATAGATTCTTGTCCAATTGATTATTTATCATCGTGCAGTCTACATGTAATTGCTTGAGCTATTCACTTTTCTTGTTGGTCGCAAAAATGAGCATACAAACAGGGTTTCTATCGGAGTACTCCCACATGGTTTTGGTTCAGACTGATAAAGGAAAGCAAGCTTCTGATTCAATGTCAAAACAAGAGGTATGATTTTGGCAGGGGTACTAGGAAATCATCCTTTCCGGTAAACATCCTACCGCGGTGACATGGCTTAAGTTACCCATAAGTCTCTGTGACTTGCAAGCAGAAAACTAAACACTTCATACTCCATAAGTTGCAAAGGTACAAACTCCCTGCACTGGGTGAACAAAAATATTAATACAACCTTTTTGTCAAGTCTAGTCAACCTAAGTCTACCGTGGCCAATGTATCAGTTCTTTTCCGTATAATTACTCGATAATTGAAGCACGTTACTCCATTCCTTGAAATTGGGTATCCAATCTCAATCCCGGCATCATTCGTTTTATACCCAGATCTTGGAAAGATAGCTAAAAGAATTGGTGAACGAAGCCATTTTCCATCCCTTTTGGGTGGGAGAGGATATGAGAAGGAAACAAATATATGTTTATGAGATAAGTTTTACCGTTCTGTTATGCGCGATACTATGTGTGAGTAAATCATTTCACTTGACAAATCCAAGAGCAGTAAATTTGTTGCGTTGCTTATAAAGCTTGTTTTTACATGAAGGATAGTCATTAGGAATCTTCATAGACTTCATTCAAAATACATAGACTTCATTCAAAATATATGTGATTGTTTTCTTTTTACTCTGTGAGATCAAATTCGCCTCATTAATAGGTCGTATCTAATTGCATACGGTGTAGAAGCAAACAATCTAATGAAGTAAACACTCCAAGTATTGACCAAGTGATCCAGACAATTGAAAGGAACTAGCATACTATCCAGTTCTGGTTTGATAGTGTCAAGCACTTGGATTGTATCTTCCTACGAGTCTAGGGCGATGTTTGGGGCAGTATAAGTGATGAGGCAATAACTTCCGTCAGAGTATGAAACCTAACTCGGGCTTCCATTCCTATCAATGGGGGGACCACTTCACTCAGTAAGCTAAAGAAGAACGCCACCACAGAATGAACCCAGGCGTCTTCAGGAAGAGGAGAAACAGTACCTCTTTTACAACAAACTTCAACATGTTAGAAAACTTTCCGACAGCAGGGACTCCATCTGGCTTCTCAAATGCTACAAAACAGCAGGTTGCAAAACTACAGCAACAACCTGGACATGTTCAGATTGCAAAAACAGCAGTCTTCAAGCTGCAACCTAGACAGGATCAGATTCAAAACAAGCTGCCACAACAGCAGTAGAAAGCTGCCATAGCAGTACCAGCAGAGACAACAACAGTAGTATAAAAAAACAGTAGCAGCTCCACAATGCAGTAAGCCACAACAGTGCAAAAAATCAACACTCATGCAATGCAATCAAATAAATAGCTAACAGACTAGCAACAAACTAGCAACAAACTACCAGACTGGAGGGGCTAGGCCACCACCTCAACTCAGCAAACAGAATATGCGAGGGTTATGTCACCACCTCGGCTAAGCAATGCAATCAAATAAAACTAACTATACTAACTAAAAACAAACTCAATATTTAGCCTGGCTTCGTTACACCTCAGGTTTGGCATAAAACCAGGTTAAAGGTATCCACCAAGCTAAATACGAGCTAATAACACATCAAGATCAAGAACAAAAGTTAAAAAATCCCAACAAAGTTTTGAAGAAAACTGAAATAAGGTCCACAACACGTAAAGCCAATTAACGACAAACCTCCGAAGAAAACACAATTCACCACAAACCTGATTGACTTGATCAAGTTTGCTGATAATGTTGAGGCGCACATCTGGAAATTCATTCTTCAGAAGGGAAAGGAATATTGGCAGAAGCTGCTCAATAGTTGTGTCCTGCATAAACCACCAAACCAAAGTATGAAAATCTTAAAACTTACACCACCCTGTGCAGGATTAATGGAAACAATTCTAATATAAAGAATCAATAAGGAACCCAATAGTAGGTAGTGGACTACCATCATAGATGAAAACAAGAACCAGCAAGCCAGGTATGCACCAACAGCAGCAGAAAATAGGATTATGAAAGCCAAATGAACAAGAAAATAGAATTCTGCTCAGATATAATCATCATAGCAGAAAATTGAAATGGATGCAACATTAAGTTGCCAATAAGACCTTCATAAGTTGCAACACCACTTCGTAGAATTATAGTTCATAACAATACCACTACGGCTCAGACATTACTTTTTTTTTTTAATCATCATAGCCGAAAATTTAAATGGACGCGGCAACGTTAAGTTGTCGTTAAGGCCTTCATAAGTTGCAACACAATCACACTTCGCTTAGCCAAAAACTAGGGCTGTGTCTGTGGCTTATTTATTTCAGACTAAAGGAGACACACACACACACACCAGTACACCACACTAAAGGAGACACACACACACACCAGTACACCACACTAAAGGAGACACACACACACACCAGTACACCACACTGGCGGCCCCCCCCCCCCCCCCCCCCCCCCCCCACACACACACACACACCATAACGCATGCAGGCAACATCCATTTCAGTTAAGTGAAGCTAAACAGACCACAAGGCATGCAGCAAAACTTAGGCTCAGCATATTAGTTAAGAAAATACATCATAGCCAAAAACTGAAGCGGGGGCAACATCATGTTGCCATTTAAGGCCTTCATAAATTGCCACAACATCCACTTCAGCCCACTTACTGAAATGAATAAGCCACAGAACACCACACTGCCACACACACACACACCACACTACCACACACACACACACACCCCACAACGCATGCAGGCAACATCCACTTTAGTTAAGTGAAGCTAAACAGACCACAAGGCATGCAACATAAAACTGAAGCGGGGGCAACATCATGTTGCCATTTAAGGCCTTCATAAGTTGCCACAACACAATACTGAAATGAATAAGCCATAGACACAACCCCAACAGAATAAATGAATAATAGAATCAAACCAAATGCCAGCAGGTGAGCAGCAGAGCAGGTCCCCTAATCACTGTCTATATCAGAATCTGCAAAATAGCCTCTGAATTCATCTTTAGCTGAGCGTTTTTGAATTCCAAGGCGTGCATCCTCCCAATCTTTCAAGCATATGAGACAATCCAAAATGTCTGGAGCTAGTCTGCTCCTCCTTTCATCCAACACTCTTTTACCTGCACTAAAAGCAGATTCGGATGCCACTTTAGACACAGGAGGGGTTAGTAGATCACGGGCCATGATTGAAAGAACGGGATATTTATCTTCATTTTTTCCCCACCAAGCTAAGACATCAAAATCACGCCTATCATTCACGTCAATAGATTCTAGGTCCAAATATTTCTCAAGTTCAATATGTGAAGTTATAGTGCTACTTCCTATTCCTAAATTTGAACTAACAAAATCCCAAAATTCATCATTGGTACTTGTAGAAGATGTTAAAGGAGCAGCAGTACAGACAACATTAGAACGAAACTTAGATTCATATTTAGCATACATGGTAGTCAATAAATCATTCACATTAGCAAAAGAAGGTAAAGTAGTAATCCCTAAATTCCTACCAATCTCTCTTAAGAGCAAGCTAACACCTTGTAACTTCATCCTAGGGTCCATTACTGCAGCTAACATAAATATTGGTGGCATTTCCTCATAATATTTTCTGAATTTTACTTCCATATCTATACAAGCATGTGCAAAATTTGGATGTTCCTTATGTTTACGAAAATTGACACTGATATTGAAAAGATGACGAAGCACAATACAAGAAGTAGGATAACGAACACCCGAACAAGCTACGGTAGCAACATAAAACACTTTCAAAAATTTCATGAACTCAAAGCCAATTTCCCAATCAGCTAGAGTTAAAGGATTACCACGACACGGTCGATATCTCTGATTAACAAAAGCAGATATTGCATCACTATATTTCCTACAAGACTTTAACATAAGGTAGGTCGAATTCCAACGATTTTGAACATCAGAGTTCATATTTTTTGGTTTAAGATTGTATAATGATGTGCACAATTTATCAAATTCTTGTTGCCTAGATGGGGAAGTAGCAATAAAAACAACAGCATTTCTAATTTTTGAAATCTGTGGAGCTATATGTGTCAAACCATCTTGCACAACTAAGTTAATGACATGACATACACATCGCAAATGCAATAATTGACCAAAATAAGGAGTCATCAAATTTCTTATAAACAATGGAAGTGTAGCAGTATTGGCGCTATGGTTGTCAAAAGTAATGCTATAAACTTTATCAACAACTTCAAAATCCCTAAAAACACCCATAATACTTTCAAAAATCTGTTCAGCATCATGAGGAAACTCCACTAAACGGAAAGCAATAATTTTTTTTCGCAAAGTCCAACTAGAGTCTATATAATGAGCAGTCACACAAATATAACCACGATTATTTATACCAGACCACATATCAGAAGTAAAACCAATTGCACCAATAGTTGCAAGTTCACTAATCAAATCTGTTTTAACTTCACTATGAGCTTTCTTCGTATCACTACGGGTTGAATTTCTAGAAACTTTAGCAAAAGTAGGATTCAGACAATTTTGGACAAAATATTCAAATCTAATATCATCACCAAAAGTAAATGGTTGTTCTGCTGCAGCTACATAAAGGGCTAGTCCACGTCTCATTTTTTCTTTTGAATAAACAAAATTACTATCAGATGCACCACCAATTTTATCGGCATGTTTACTTCTTAGATGTCTACCATGTGGCCCTACACCATTATTAGTAAAGCATTTATAATTTGTGTCACAATAATGGCATACAGCCCTATTTCCTATGTCAACACCCTTTTCATCCTTGAAGTTGTTCACTATAGAGAAATGATTCCATACCCATGAGTAGCGTCGTGACCTTTTTGAATCACTAAGGCCTGAATTTGCAGCTGCAGAATCTGATGGAGTAGCAGTAGAACCTAAAGGTCCTGTTCCACTTCCACCACCAACAATGTTTGAAGCGGCCTCCTCACCTACAGAACCCATACCCTGTGGTGCAATAGGGTTTCGTGGTACTTCATCAGAAGAACCTGAGTGGGAGTCAGTAGCCATCTACAAAAAAACACCATAACATTATTAAAGGGGAAACACGAAAGCCCTAATTTTGTAACCCTAAATGCAATATTCAAGTAAATAACTTCACAGACCCTACTTAGTGGCTCAATGGCTGTGGGTACAATAATATAACAGCAGACTGACAAAATCACATGCAACAGCAGCAACAATAGACTGATTAATCACATGGGCAGTGATTAATCACACTAGACTGATTATAACACTAGACTGATTAATCACTGCAAAATCAGTTTGGACAAACATGCTTGCATGCTACGAGTCTCACTGCAATGGCTTTGTGGAAGAAGAACATAGAATGGAAAAAGTATTCAAGAGAGATTCAGAATTTACCCTCTTGTTTCTTTAAAGGTCAAACACATATTCAAATCAAGTTATTTTCATGAGTCTAGAAAGTGAAAAGCAGGTAGTTTCAATTTTTATCAGGAAGACAGCAATACCACGGCCTTTCCAACCATAATTAGCTATCAAATCATTTACGACTTGGACTAATTGGGTCTCTAGAGTCGAATCTTCTCATAATTTTAGTACTATTTTGTTTTTGACGAAAAGGGATACAATGGTTTGCGATGCATGATTCTTGGGCATATCATATCAGTCTCCAACTTCGAAACTCTAAAGTAAAGACCCACTGACCCACATATATTTTTTCAGACTGAAGCTTCAGAATATCAGGGAAAACTGAAGATATAAAAAGCAAGGGAAAAACAGATCATCGAGTGAAAAACATCAGGCCAATGCTTTTCACCGTATTTAGAATAAAACTTAAAAAAGCAACAGCATCGAGTGAAAAACAGATCATTAATTGAATTAACATGTTTTCACGTTAAAACCCCAAGTACTTGCAGTAAAACGGGCCAAATGCAACGACCGTGTACAAAAACGGGCCAAGGTTGTAAATACTCACCGTTTGAGAGTTGTGTGTCGCTGGAAATGAAGAGAGACAGAGGTGAGTCAGGCTAACTCAGATCTAGTTGTAGATCTAGGGTTTGAGTTGTCTGACTTAGGGTTTGAGTTAATGAACGGCAACAGCAACGGAACGGAAACCGCAATCGCTAAATGGTCACCGACTCACCGCTGGAAACGGAAACGGCAAGGCAGTCACCACGGTCACCGACTAGGGCTTGGCCGCAGGCCGCTTGGGCTTCATTGTATCAGAGTTAAGAGGGAAAGAGAGAGAGAGAGAGAGAGAGAGAGAGAGAGCCTTAGGTGCTTGATCAGATCTGTGAGTGAGAGAGAAACGTTGAGAGTGAGAGAGAGAGAGAGACGTTGAGAGTCAGAGACAGACGTTGAGTGAGAGACGAGAGAGAGACTAGTCAAATGAGATGAAAGGGCTGCTAGGGCTCTGGCTCCACTCATCTCTTTCTATTTATACCAGTGCCGTGCTTAATCATGTGCAACAGTCTCACCATAATCCATATGCACTCAATAAAGAAAATTCTCGTAAAGTCTTATAATGCATCAATCGAGGGCCGCCCGAGCTGTTTTTTGAAAATTGGAACCGTCTATCTTTTATGTGGGAGTGGTTATATCATTTGTGCAAAAAATGAAGTCAATTGGTTATCGTTATATACTTGATTGCACATAACAAAAAATTTCATATTAATGAATTTACGTCTCGATGAAAGGGTTTCCAAAATCCGATAGACCCGAAATTTTGCGAGAGTGATTAAAACACCAAGAACAACAAAATGAATGGAATGGATCGTTATAGTTGTGGTAATCGTGTGGCTAACGTATTTTGGACTGTAGCAGAGTACATTGATATAGAACCAGAGAAGTTGGATGTATAGATTTGAAAGGTAGCTGCAGACTTATTTTTTCGAATGTTCGATCTAAACCGTTACGATTTAAGTTCTTATCAAATTCATCATTCTCCCCTAAATAGGTGATAATCGGATGTCGAAAACCACATGATCGGAACACATTCGGGGCTTCCAAAGTTGTTAAAGTCCTATAATGCATCACTCGAGGGCTGCCCGAGCAACCGAGCTGTTTTTTGAAAATCGAATCCGTCCACCTTTTACATGGGAGTGATTATATCATTCGTGCGAAACATGAAGTAAATTGGTTATCGTTATATACTTAATCGCACATAACAAAAAAAATTCTATTAATAAATCTACGTCCCGATGAAAGGGCTTCCAAAACCCAATAGATCCGAAAATTTGCGAGAGTGATTAAAACATCAAGAACAACAAAATGAACGGTATGGATCATCATACTTGTGTCGCAATCGTGTGGCTAGCGTACAAGAGGCTCGTTTTTATAAAATAGAATTATGTAATATATATTACTTGTTCTAATTATAAGCACAGAAAGATTGTTGGCCTTGGTGGTTTGAGATGTGTGTCAACTGTCAAGTCCCCAAGAACTTGGGTTCGAACCCCATAGAGATTATTTTTTTAAAACCGTTTTTTTAAAATAGTTTTTTTTCTTATTTTTTTCTATGTATTTTTTAAAAATCTTTATTAGATAAAACATAATGTATATTAGTATATGTGTAGTAATTGATATATTTTATTATTATCATATTTGGATTTTGATTCAAAATTTCTTAATCATATAAAATATTTTAAAAGCTTATTTTACTTAAATAAAAGGAAAAGATTAATAAATTATTGGATTATCAAAAAATACATACAAATAAAGTAAACTATAATCTAAAATCCTTTGTTTATTTAATAACATATTTTTTTTTGGTTTTTCCATGCCTAGTGCCGTGCTGTGCCCGACGAGAACCGACACCGTATTGTGTCGTGCCTGTGCTGTGCCGTGCCCGACTAAAATTGTGTTGTGTCATGCCATGCCCATTCTACTTCCGTGCTCGTACCCATGCCCGTGTCGTGCCTGGTTAGAACCATGTCGTGACTCGTGCCCCATCCTACTTCCGTGCCGTGCCCGTCTAAGACCGTGTCGTGCCAGACCAACTTCTGTGCCGTGTCCGTGCCGTGCCCCCTCATTTCCGTGCCCGTGCCGTGCCTGTCTAGAACCGTGTCGTGCCGTGCCGTGACTCGTGCCCCATTCCACTTCCGTCCCGTGCCCGTCTAAGACCGTGTCGTGCCGTGCCGTACCAGGCCAATTTTCGTGCTGTGCTCGTGTCGTTCCCGCTCACTTCCGTGCCCTTGTCGTACCGTGTGCCCACTACGACCGTGCCAGGATTAAATCCCTGCCTGTGCCGTGCCGTGCCGCCTTCAAACGTGCCGTGCCCGTGCCGATCCGGCCCATTTGACACCTCTGCCCCCACCCAATTTGGAAATTGTTCCCCCGTCTCTCTCTCTATCCAATTTCGATTTTGTTTGCTCTCTTTCTCCATTTATCTTAACGACTTTGGGCGTCAGATATTAACGGGTTCCTAGCAGATTCCAGCCTTTTATAATCAATCACCAATCCCCAGCTGTCACCTTCAGTTGTTGCAATTTGCAAGTGGTTGCTCAGTAGGGACCCAACCGACTCACACCCATATGATCCGTCCCCACCCTCTTTCTGCACTTGCTGTTGATTTTTTCAGAATACCCGTCAACATCAGTACATCACACGAAATTTCATTGCTTACTCCTGTAATTTTTGCCCCGCATTTGTACTTTTCCCCAAAATGTTATCTTGTTCTGATTATGGGGTTTTCTCGGGTTGTTTAAATAGCTTCTGTGGTGGTACCCACAGGTTGTTCATTATTAGGGTTTAGTCTATCGGGCTTTTTACTGGGGTCTGGTTTGAACTTCCAAGGGGCTGTTAAAATGTTGGAAATTTGTATCCAATTAATCTATTTCTAATTCGACTTACTTGGGTTTTGCTCTTTTTTGGGAGAATCCACTGATTATCATCAGAGAGGGATTCAGAAGAAGATTTTGCCAGAGTAAGGTTTGGTCCCAAGATACATTTTTTTCCATTATTACTAGTGTTGAGTATACAGTCAAAATTTTGGTGGAAGTACTATGAATTGTTGGTTACATGTTACTATCTCACTTTTTTATGTGATTGCTGTAGTCTCTCTATATTTCCCTATATCAAAGATTAAAGTTGGTTCTCTGCAAGAATTACCCATGTTTAATTGAACTTTTGAAGAAAATAATGAAATTTGTTTGTGGTTAATGTATTTGTCTGGCAGCTAAATTTGGAAGTTTGGCTACTGCAATCTCATGAAATTACTCCCATATGTAGTGCCCTACTGAATGTAAATGGTGGTGTTTTTACTGTCTGGTTAATCAGAGCAGAAGAAAACAAAGAATTAGGAGGCCACCGCTATGTATAAGCTGTAAAAGTGTGTTGTAGTACAGTTGGTATATATACTGTTTGTGTGTTGCAGTGGGGCTGTGCTGTCAAAACTGTTGTTATCAATAAGGACTTTTGGTTATTGGGATTTTTTTTCCCTTGTTGGAATAGGAAATGTCAATTGGAAATCTGTTTTTACCCGTTTCTGATTTCTGGGTCTTTCCTTTTTGTTTGGTTTTTATCATACAGTCTCTTTCCTCTCTCACAGTCCAAAACCCTAATTACGTCAGAATTTAATTCACCGTCGCCTTTAATTTCAGCACTTTATCTTGTTTCCCTCAGCCATTTATTGCATCTTATGGTTTTATGGGTTTCAGATACTTCTCATGGTCTAACTGAACCTGCTGCTTCCTTCTTCATCAATAGGTCAGCAATTTGCTAGTGTCCAATTTATGAATTTTGAAGCAAATAACCATTGAAATCATCAGTTTCTTGTTTACCTCAGGTTTTTGGTGATATTTATTGGCTCTGGTCACTGGTGGAGCTCACTTGGGCTATTTCTAGGGTTGGTTTGTTTCTTTCCTGCCTACTTTTTGGTCTGACATATCCTCTTCGCATAACCAGTCTACCAAATACCGATTAGGTAGTTGTCACTGATACCCTTTCTTGGAAATAATCCAGATCCAATTTTCGAGAAGAATTGTAGATAATTCCATGGTTGTGGAGATGGGTGTTTAAGCTTTTAAGCTATAGGAGTGTTTGGTAGATTCTTTTTGTTATTCGTCTTCTTGTTCCTGTCGGTGAAACACTTGATACCAGAATCAAACAAGGCTAGATGACAGCTGATGAAACGGACTATAGCTCCGAGTGGAGTAGAGAGCAGGACAAGGCTTTTGAGAATGCCATAGCAACTTATCGTGAGGATTCTTTAGATCGGTGGGAGAAGATTACAGCAGATGTTGAAGGGAAATCCTTCAAAGAGATTAAACATCATTATGAGCTATTAGTTGAGGACATTAACCAGATTGAGTCCGGCTGTGTACCTCTACCTTGCTATAAGTCCTCCTCAGATGGTGGTTCTACAAGCCACACGGCTGAAGAAGGACCAAGTAAAAAGAGTGGCCATTTTGGGAATTTTAACAGTGATTCAAATCACGGAGGAAAGGGTTCAAAAGCAGATCAGGAGCGCCGCAAGGGTATTGCTTGGACAGAGGATGAGCACCGGTGAGACTAAACTCTTTGATTATTTTAACATCTTAACTCTTTATTTATGCTTCTTTACATGATGATTGATGGGTTATGCATGTGTAAGCGTGTTTCTGCCTTGAATTATTGGGTTATGCTTTGACTTAAAAGAAGAATTAGCATACTATTGATTCTGTTTTACAGGCACAAAATGTGGATAAATTTGTTCTTTTCTTTTTTGGATTGAAGAAAAGAAACCCTACATTCTGCCCAGGATCTTATTTTGAATGTAGTTTGTTTGTGTCTAAAAGGAAAAGAACAAATTATTTCTAGAGAGGATTGATGTGGTCTATTTTCTCATGCATGAGTTTGGGTTAAGGCATTTTCTGTTTTCATCTGGGGGAGCTGCCCATGGTGGTTTATGGTGTTGTTATGATACTTGATTGCCATCTGGTCTGTCTCTTTAGATTTGCGTCATACTCAACCTAGTCCTATTACATACCGTATTTCAAAACCTGGGGTAACAGGCTTTTAGTTAGTACTAATGACAGCGAAATATCAGTAGGAATGGCAATTTGGATTGAACCGATGAGTACCCGAACTGATAACCGAAATTTCCCCCGAACCATAACCGAAATTTTCCCCGTGAATATAGTTGAGGTCTTGGCTACCCGAACGGGTATCGGTTATGGTTTAGCTGTTACTCGAACCGTTACCCAAACCGAATATTAAATTACAAAAATACCCTATGTATACATAAGTATAACATTGGCGTGTAGGGTTTTCCAAATCACACTCGCCTCCCTTTCATATAATCGCCTCTCTCCCCATAATCACGCTGATCATC
The DNA here is from genome assembly GCF_030253575.1 of Rhododendron vialii. Lineage (NCBI taxonomy): Eukaryota > Viridiplantae > Streptophyta > Magnoliopsida > Ericales > Ericaceae > Rhododendron > Rhododendron vialii. The sequence goes on from NC_080568.1 coordinate 13,601,773, forward strand.
ATCACTCCTCTCGCCGTCGATCATCATCAGGTTTCATCGACCTCAGTTCCACTCCTCTCCTCCATTCTTTTCTGTTCCTCTTCTCCGTCCGACATCGACCTCAGCCCAAGTGGATTTGAAGAAGGACATGCGGAGTTTGGGACACATGAGCTGCAAGTGGATCTGAAGAAACTCAAATCAGGTATGAGCTGTATGTGGGATTGGGGATTCAGGCTCAGCCCACACATGATACTCTCTCTCTCTGGTTGTGGTTGCAGTTTATAGAGTTAGTTTTTCATCCTCACTCTAGAATCAGTCTGTAAATGGTTTTGATGGATGTTTTCCGATTTGCACATAGTAGATGATCTTTGTAATTATTGTAAATGGTTGTGATTGGTTTGATAGGGCTACAGCCACAGTGTCTCTCTCTCTCTGGTGTTGGTTCCATTGCAAATTAGGGTACCCATTCGGTTTGGGGATTACCCGAACCCCGTTTGGTTCGGTTATGGTTTATTCCTCCCCTCCCCGTTCGGGTATTGGGGCGGATTTGGTTAGGGTTTCGGTTTCGGGGATCAAGTACGGATATGCCAATATCCACCCCGAATGCCATCCCTAAATATCAGCGGGCCTGCAGCTTAGATGCCTCTCACGAATTGGCTACACCATGACTGTGAGGCCATATAAGTCAATGTTTAGTTTTCTGCCATAAGGATTTGTTGTCTCAAATAAGTTCAGTATCCCTTTCTTTTATTTATTGAGGTCCACATATTTGGAATCAATTATATCCTGTACTAATATCTATGTCCTATCCCTTTGGTATAGAAATGTCTAATTGCACCTTACCCTTACCAATTACCATGAGATTAGCTTGACATTGTAAAATGGAATTGCCATCTTTTTAGTAGGATGCAGTGACTTGGAACAGTTATTTGTGTAACAATTCCCAATTTGGACCTTTGGAAACCGCTTATAGTACGTAGGTTCAGGTTTCAGAGACAACTTAGAGTATAGGAGGATTAGTTGATTCCATAGGAGCAGTTTTCTTGATGAACTTCTGCTATTCGGGACTGGATGGGAAGTTTCAGTCTTTGAAATCTGGTCCAACTTCAGCGGCTTGCAAGTATTCTTATTGGTTCAGTTCAAAAGCATGCAAAATTCTTTATACTTAAGCTACCTCCTACGAGCTTAGGAAGAATACTACTGATCTGCTTCTTTCTTTCTCGTTTGGGAGTGTTGGTAGGAAGCAAGTTCTTAACTTCCTCTCTTGTCTAACCATATAGTGTTGATCTCTAAACTTGTTGTGTTTGGCAATTGATTGCAATCGATGACATTAATATCTCATGTGAAGTACATGCACAGAGGCCTTTTTTTGTTGTTGTTGATAAGTTACATGTGTTAGATATCTTGATATACATTGGTGGGCCCATTTCCTGTTAGCTTAAGCTTTTGGGACTACTGGTAACTTAACAGGGTATCAGAGCACTGGTGGAGCGGTCCGGTCTCTCTATTTGCATTTGTTCCCCGTTTGCCTTTTGCTTCTCCCCTTCGTATTCTGTTTCACTCTATCTATGAAAATTTACATTTTCACATGCAAGACTGGGTTGCATGTGAGGAAGGGTGGTAGATAGCTTGATATGCAATCACGCAGTGGTAACTCTAGGTTGAGTTTCCACATCCTAGAGACTGTATGTACTACGTACTTGAATGTTGGGCTGTATGCAGAGTTTGAGTTTCAGTCCCATGGAGTCAAACTAGAATCATGAAATGAGATTTTCTGTACTTTTTTTTTTATTGGCAAAAAAAATTACATTCATTACAAGGATAAAAAACTGAAACCAGTACAATAAGAAAAGAAAAGCATTGAGAGAGCCTCAGAGAGATTTTCTGTAGTTTATTGCTTGGCTTCTAGGAGACCAGGATAGCCCCTGGCTGAAGCAAAATAAATGGGCTGAAACTGTGATGTGCTTTGTTTCAGTAAATTGCATACACATTTTGTTTTCGTAATCTGTATTGTTATGCTGAGTAAAACTTTACCTCTATGCATCCATCACAATATGGTAGTGAGTCAGTGACTATTGCTTACTTTATAATTCCAGTATCGTACTAAAGATTAGACAGCCTATGATATGATGGTTTTTAGAGTTCAGGAAGCCATGAGGTCGTTTATTTTACAAGGGTGGAAGAATATCTGTAGGATTTGAGGACTGGAAAATTTTGTGCATACTGATGCTTTGGACTATCAATGAAGGAAGCATGGTAATGTGCACATAAATTGTTTTGGGTCTTTAGGCCTGCCTTCTCTGATGCCATTTGGCTTTGATTTAGGGGCTTGGTTCTACAACAAAACGTCCATGTAGCTCCTCGGTTCTTGGAGGTTTAGGGGGGCCACTGTTTCAGTGGTATTCTGAGAGCAGCCATTTTGTGCATATATTGCCAAATGTTAGGTCTGTCTCCAATCATCCTCCGCCCATACCTCCAATGATTGGGGACTAGATGGGTTCTGTTATGTTGTTGTTGTTGTCGTATTTGAGGACTGGAAAAGGTTGAAGTTTGTTTGGTCTCAACTCTTGAAATGATCTATGTTACATGGACTCGGGTGCGGGTGCAAGTCCAAGCGTCGGACTTTTCTAAACTGAAATCTTAGGATACTGGGATATGTGTCCCCAAATTGGGTATGGGTTTGGGGACACGTCCTGAACACTTGTTGTAGTATATAGTGCATAATTTTTTCAAATTATGTTCCGTAAATTATATTTAGAAATGTGTTTAAACAAGAAGATTAAGAGAAATATGTTTTTGCTATTTCCTATCCATGTGAAATAATTGAAATATCGCTTTTCCTTTCATGTAAATATCATAACAATTAGAGGATCCAAATGTCCAAAATGGTTAAGGGTGTCGGACACATCGACACGGGTACTTTAGCGAAAATGAAGGATCCATGTAACATTGGAAATGATACATTGTTGGAGTTTGACAAACAAAAAGTTAAATAGGAGGCAATTCGATGTCAGTACCTTTGTTCATTAACTCTAATGGTTGGTTGTGGGACCCAGTCCCATGGGATTGGAGTAGTTTGAGATAGTACAACCCCGGTTTCTTGTTTTGTTGCATACTGGGGATGGGATTATAACCCGACCGACCAACTTTATTCCCTTTTGGTGGCACTGTTTTAATGCCATGTTGGTGGTTTGATTTTTTAATCCCTGGACCACTTGCAAAATGCTGCGGTGGGCCACATTCCTTTACCAAGGAAACTAAGGAGAAGATCAATCTGGAGCCAAATCTTGTTCTAGGATTTGATGTCCAATGACTAAGAAGCCTTAATCCCCCTTCATTCAGTCCTCAGAGATTAGGGGTTAAATCAAGGGAATCTAAGAGCTACGATTGGCTTCCCCACCCTTCTTGGTTTTGGTTAGGGTTTTAATCCTTCCGTGGGGAATGAATTAAGCAGCTGGAATTAGAATCTTTCATGTCAGAATGGAGTAACTTCAAGGTCTAGCCATCAATGTAGGAAGCGCAGAACTGTAGGAGAGTTAAGAAGAGGAGAATTAGAACGCGGTGAAGCAGAATCACAAAATATATCTGGAATTTGGATTGCTCAACACCCTTGCATTGAAACATAGGTATGAACAGGCTGATGGCTTTTCCTTGCTTGTACGGGATGTTACTTCCCAAAGCATTTGACACCTAGGCTACAAAGAGGCTGATGGTTTTTTCATAGCCCCAACCTTAACCCCAGCCAACACCCGGTGTTTTATTGAGAGGGAGAGAAGCGGCAGGTCGATTCGTCAGTGGAGTCCAGTGTGGAAGTATCTCCACTACAGCATTACAGTTTTATTGACCTCCATTTCTTTATCTGGTGGGTTTGGGTTTTTGAATGGGAGAAGTCAAAATTTTGATGATTGGGAATGGGGTTTGTGAATTTGGATTGTTAAAAAGCAAAGAGGGTGAAGAATTTGGACCTTTTTATTTTGCAATTGTTCGATGGGTTTGTGAAGGTGATGGTACTTCTATGGCTCTGGAGGTTCATGGTCCTAGAGAGAGAGACGAATAAGAGTTGTGCTTTTAGACAAATAAGGGTGTTATTGTGATTTAACAAGGGTATTTTGGCTACGCTCGTGCACAGCTATTTGGACACCTAAATTTCATGCACAGTTAGTAGATTTCCTCCATTCTATATAGGTGTCCAAACAACAAAATATATCTTGATTTCGTTCAGTTAATTCCTTCCCTGTGCTTTCTTTACTTGTAGTGAGTAACTAAAGGAGGTCTGCCACCACAAAATCACATATTCTCCTAGAAATGTGCTTTTCATGGTTAATTTGCAAAACGGTCGACTTTTTGTTTTAGGGGATGTTCGACGCTGTGAAGAAACTTGATGATGTATAGATTTCCCATTCTGATACTGTTATCAATAGAAGTCTTCTGTGAGCAGACCACAATTTACAATGTGGTGTACCACGTTTTTCGCTCATGTTCATTGAACAATACATATTCTAGCAATCATTTGTGTACTCTGTTAATAGTCTGAACTGAACCTAATCGAGCATGTTGCTCAAGCAGCTCAACGGTTATGTTAAACTGATAGTATATCATGCTAAACTAATATTATATCTGAATCATCACCATAGATTTTCCCTCGAGATATGGAAAGGGTTATCAGCGATATGCTTGCCATTATTACTATTGTTATCTGGTTTACGTTTTCGGTTGTTTACTAAAGGCAAAGTCAGAGGTAATTTGCGTGAAACTAGTCAAATCCATCATATATAAGCAAAGGAGGTGATAGCTATTAGCTAGTATTAGGGGTGAAAGAAAAATTGAAGGACCGAAAAAAAATGGAAAAAACTGTTTCCGTTTTCGGTCGGGATAAGGGTGGGATTGGTCGGCTTCAGTTTGGACCGAACCGATCAATTTTCAATTCGGTCTCGGTTACTTGGAAATCTCTCCGAATCGAACCGATATACCCCAAAACTATACCGATTTGGATTGATCAATCAAAGCCATCCATCTTATTAAACCCTAAAAAAACAACAAATCTCAGCTCAACCGTACATTTCAATCTTAACGCCGGACCGAAAAAACGACCGGACCGAACCACCCGAACTAATTTCGGTCCTTTGTTTTTTTCGGTCGGGGTCGGATCCCGGCTACATTACCCCAAACCAATCGGTTCGGTCCCGAACACCACCAAAACCAAACCGAACCGAACTGAGTCAATTGACCGATTTTCACCCCCTAGCTAGTATGTTAGAGCATCCACAATGTAATAATCAAAACTAAAAGGTTGCTAAAGTTAGCAATGTTTGCTCAAAAAAGTGCTCACATTGTAATAACCAAACTTAGCAACCTCATAGCAACTCATCAAATTTTGACCTTTGAATAACCAAACTTAACAACTTTTACCAATAACCAAAACTCAATAACCAAACCCAATAACCAAATTCAAAACTAAAAAATTAAAAAACACCTCACATTAGAATCGTCTCATCGAGACGAATAATTTGGTGTGGTCGGGTGCGTGATTGGAACTCGTTTGCAATTGGACATAGATGTATTGCGTATTGTAGGGGGGTTTTTTTATAGGGATACAAAAATAACCAATGTGGAGATCAAGTTTGTTAGGTTTGATTATGAACTAAATGGATAATCAAATGCTGACGTGGCACATTTTGGTTATCGATTTTGATTATTCCCATTGCGGATGCTCTTAGTATGTTGGTTTGCTTGTTCATGCACCTATTTATGTTTATCACCGTGATGAAACAAGGATTGAAATTTGAGGATACCTTCTACTTCGGCAATTTCCTATTGTATTACATATACTCCCTGTTTTTTTCTTTAAATGAATAAATGTTAATTTTACCTTAACTCTTTAACAAGTGCATTTCTCAATAATAATATCATCAAGTTAAGTTTATGGTAACCTCTCTCTTTTTCCCGTTTTCTGGCTTTTTTTTTTCCAAATCAGATTATTTCTTCTTGGTTTGGATAAGTACGGGAAAGGCGATTGGCGAAGCATATCCCGAAACTTTGTGGTGACGAGAACACCTACACAAGTGGCAAGCCATGCACAGAAATACTTCATTCGTTTGAATTCTATGAACAAAGACCGGAGGCGATCAAGCATTCATGATATCACTAATGTCAATGGTGGAGATGTTGCGGTGTCCCAAGCACCCATTACTGGTCAAACAAATGTTTCTTCTTCAGGGGCTTCTAGTAAAGCTAACAAAGCACCCTCTCAGACCCAAGGTGCTCCCTCAGGGGTTGGAATGTATGGCCCGCCGACTATAGGGCAACCAGTAGGACCTCTTGTCTCAGCGGTTGGCACACCAGTGAGCCTTCCTCCACCACATATTGCATATGGTATCAGAGCTCCAGTTCCTGGCACCCCAATGAACATGGGTCCAATGACGTATCCGATGCCACACGCATCTGCTCATAGGTAATGTACTTTCTACTAGCAAATTGTACAAGCACAAGAAGACTACAAAGCTCATATTCACTTTGGGTCGTTTTGTTCTTTGGCTGAGCTGGAATAATAAAGTTGCTTCTTTGCAAACATCAGTTGTCGAACGAGTTTATCTTTTTTATTTGTATCAGTCAAGTCCGAATAAGCTAGTAGGAACCGTGTGCATCTGTATATAGGCTGCTGTGGAATATGTGGCAGCATTTAGGGGTACACAACAATCTAGTTTCTCTTAGTTCAGTTAGACATTCAGTTATTAGACATAAAGATGCTAGTTGATTATGGTTTAAGGTTATTTTATGGCCATAATTGTGGAAAGCCTTGATCCTCTTTTATATCTTTGTTTTCCGACTATTTTGAGAAACATGTAAGAGCACAAATTGTGCGAAGGCCCGGTATGAGTTCGTATTGATAATGTTTAGAGGTTGTGTTTGTGTATTTTAGCAGGAATTGATGACTGATGTTGAAATGAATAGATGGTAATTCTTTCAACTACTTCTGTGTTTTTGTCTGGGATTTGCCGAGGCAAAAAGAAAAAAAAAGATAAAACGTTGGTGGCGCTGCTATTCGCAGCCTTTTATTTTCTCCCATAACATGTTAAAAATTTTCAATTATACTCGACAGTTAGTTACCGAAATTGAGATATATTTTCAGCATCCAATTACCGAAATATAATATTTTTTTCAATAGTTATTTACCGAAAATATATGTTCGGCAGTTGTTTACTGAAAGTTGAACATATTTTCGACATGTAGTTACCGAAATATAATCTTATTTTCAACAGCTATTTACCGAAATGTTATGTATGATTTTCAATAACCATTTAGCGAAATGTAGTGGGTTATGAGAGAAAATAAAAGGCTGCGAATAGCAGCGCCTAACGTTGGAAATTACAATGCAGTGGAAGGAAACAACTTAATTTGTTTTTGTGGGTGCGGTTGGTTTAGGAAAGTACGGAGGTAACTGAGATTTTTGCCAGAAAAGAGAATTATGTACCCCACATGTTCATTTATGGATAGAAAAATGAATTGTTTTCGGTAATCTCATTTCCATTTCCTTGACAAATCCAAGACCAAAACCAGATTTTGGAGATGTGTTGTGCTTGCATGGTGAATCGAAGTTACGTCCTCTCTCTCTCTCTCTCTCTCTCTCTCTCTCATCTGTGGAGTTACTTCTCTTATGTTTTGTTTATTTGAAGATCCAGTGCCTTCAGGTGATGAGAGCCTTCTTGTGAATGCTTTTATTCGAGTGCTACTCTCTTTGATGGATTGCGAAAGAGAAAATATATACTTTGCCTGGAATAGTGAAAAAGGATTATATTCCCACGGAATACATGGAGTGATCCAGATGAAGGATTTGTAAAGGGATTTATCAAAGGAAGATAAAGTAATGGAAAGAACTATGTTAGTTTTATTATCTTGTCATCTTCAATTTATGTGTTCAATCAGCCTTTAGTCATTGATTCAAGTAAAACCTTCATGAAGCTGTGATTTGATTTTGTTGCCATTCAAATTCAGTTCTTAGTGAACTTGTAGACTTGCGATGTTTCTTATACTAGAACTTCGAATGAGAGAAGAAAGGATAGAAGTAGCTAGGTAAGAGCATCTCATCTGGTTCAAGCTATTTTTTTATGGCCAAAGCCAAATTTGGGCTGCTTCCTTTTTTTTTTTTATAATCTGGAAAGCCAAATTTGGATTTGAATTTGTCTATGGTAACATGGAATTTGCTTCGGTGTTTTCCCCCCCATAATTTAGCCAAAATGCTCTAATAGTGGCAAAGTCAAAATTTGGCTACTTTCCTTAATTACCTTCTAAATTTGGCTCCTTTTTAACCCTGGCATCTTTATGCCTACAATCAACTACCAATAATTAAACCCAATTTTCCAAGAACCATTTAACGGTTGAACTGTATTCCCGAACTAGCCGTTCCAGTATTCTTTCTTAAAAAATAAGTACTTATTTGTAATTTTTAAGCTTAAAAATAATAAGCTTACTGAAATAAAAAAATTATGCAATATGAATCTTATTTGATAGAGATCTCATCAAGATCTGTCAATCCTGCAAGAAAAAATGAAAAATTATTTTCTTAAGTCCATTATTTTTAAGTTTGAAAATCGATTCTTATTTTTTTAAGTAGTACTTATTTGAGAAAGTGGAACATGGCTAATTCAACAATTGAAACTCCCAAGAAAACCACATCAGACCTCAAATTTTGAGATTTCGTTTTGCCATTTTTCTTTGGCCTCTCTGCGCGTGCTCTCTCGCCCTCTCAAATGGGGAACTGTTTGTAACACAAAGGCAAAACCCAAATCAATCCAAATTAGGCCCCGTTCCAGAACACCTTAAAAAATAAGTACTTATTTTACATTTTCAAACTAAAAAATAAAGTAAATGAAAAATAATTTTTCAATTTTTTTTGTACCGTATTAAAGATCTAAATGAGATCTATCAAATAAGATCCATATTGATAGAAAAATTTGTAACCCCCCGAATTTTGGGTACGTTAATGAGGCATTTATTACATAATAAAGAGAGTCTGGCTCATTATTACATCATAAATACATCATAAGTAAAGGGTACATTTACTCAACAAGGGAGATAGCTAGGGTTCCTAACTACTGCTCCGCTTGCTCCTCCATTCTGGCAAGCTCCTCTGCTCCAAAAGCTTCCACGGTGAACTGTTCGTCTTGAACATCTACAAAGTTTGACATATTATACCAGTGTCACCACCGATATAATATGTTAGGGTCACCAAAGGTAACACCATGAGCTACAAAAGCTCAGCAGAACAATCCCATACCCACTAACCCATAACTTACAAACAACAGGTTATACAATCATCGATTTCCACATGATACACGTATACACAGCTAACAATGACACATCCATATTCTTTAATCAACTATCGTTGGTGTCCAAGATTTTCTGAGTTTCTCCTACGCGACTCATCGTAGATTGTGTCAACATTTTCACATACCATTCAATCTTTCCAAAAATCATTTTTGAACACACCCAACCTCGGTTCCGCCGTTCCGGGTTCCCGAGTATCCTCACAATGGTTCCGCCGCACCGGGTTCCCATTGGCACACAATTGCATTGGCTCTGTACTGAGGATAACCAAGCCACACACCCAACCTCGGTTCCGCCGCGCCGGTCTCCCGAGTATCCTCACAATGGTTTCGCCGCGCCGGGTTCCCATTGGCACACACACACACAACTCACATTATGCACCAAAACCGGTCATAATGTAGTTTCAAAAATATTTCCTTTCTCGGAATACATTTCCTTTCATTAACCACACCCTAGGTGCCATGTTTCTACTTTCTCGGTTCTCGTGTCTCGATTCCATGCAAAGACTCAGCGGTAGGACAAAAGTAAGCATGAAACATTCTAATAAGATCATCCAATTCTATAATATACCACAAGTAACACAATCGATTCATGTATACAAACTCATACTCCTTGAAATATCAAAATACGAATACTTCGATTCACATGGTAACGTTTTAACTTTCGAAAACCGTTCTTTCTTAGAAATTCAAAACTACAACGTTATACTTGAGTAAGTAAGTAAGTAATGATTTCCTTACCGTTCTTCTAGGCGGTAGTAACGGCTTACGGACGGTGATCGGCGGTCGGACGGAGTAACTTCCTACGGTATGCCTTCGGGAGCTTCGAAAGAGAATAGTTTCTCTCGAAACTTCTTCTTGACTAACACTACTCTACTTTATGGATCGAAGGGTGGTCGGGTGGCGGTTTATTGGCAGCTTTGGATGAGTTTCTTGAAGAACTCAAGAACACTCAAGAACAAAGTAAGAACAAACTAGAACACTAGGATTTTTTAGAGAGAGAAGTTGAAGAATGGAAAGGTGTGAATTGAATGGCATGGGGGTGGCTCTATTTATAGCCAAAAATTGAGCTCCCTCTCTCTCTCTAAAGGCCGGCCCCCTCTCTCTCTCTCCCTATCTCAATCTTTCAAATGTCAAGCTTGATGGGTTAGGTCAAGGGGCTACCTAGTCTTGCATTGCTAGATTGTGTACCTTGGATGAGATTTTGGAAGATTTGGTGGATGGAAAGGAGAGTTTGTACAAGATTTGGTGTTAAACAATTGATAATTGTACAAGTAGGACAATGGAGGTTAGATTCTTGGCTAGGAAGAAAAATACACCCATGAATTTGAAAGATGTAAGAAGATCATGGTGTGGTACAACCAAATCTCCTTCTCTCCTCCTTTCTCTCTCTCTCCCTCTCTCTCTCCTCTCGGCATCTCTCTCTCTCTCTCTCAAGTACACTATAAATATATATATATAAAACAAGAAAGAATAAGAAAGTACCAAGGTACTAGATTTTCCAAATCCAAAATTCCATTAAAGAAATCCAATTAGGCACATGTTATAATAAACTAATGGATTATGTACTAAACAAATCTAGGGTTTAGATATACCTCAATATTTTAATGCATAAAAGTACATGGGAATCCAAATCTTGATTATTAAAACAAAGTCTTGTACTTTGTTGGAAGATAAAGGCTATTACCCAATGGGTAATAATTTCCCTAGCGGGTAAAGACCAATAGATAAAAGAAGTACAAGTACTTTTATACTTAAAATAAGATTTCTTAAAAGACTACATGTCCTATATGTACTTTAAACAAAATCTAATAATGAAAAGGTTATTATCCAATGGACGAAAGTTATCCTAGCATTATGGACCAATGGATAAAGAATAAAGTAAGTTTGATGAGAAAGTTTGAAGTGACAAGGTTGGCTTCTAGGAAACAAGGTACAAGATTCCCTAGTTACATCGGTACTTTATTGGTCAAAAGACTCTATTACCCAAGGGTCACTAACTTCCCTAACGGTTATTACCCAATGGGTAAAGGATTCAAGGAACTAGGTAGTTGGTTTCTAACTAATCGGTTTAGAATGTAGTTCTATGTGCTCGGGAAACTACTTAGCCAATGGTTAAAATTTAGGGACGAAAAACTAATTATCACGAAATATCTGAAATATAGAAGGAATATAAAAAGTAAAAATAAAATTCAAATATTTAACGAAATTTTTATTGACCAAAATTCAGGGGCGTTACAATCTATCCCCCTTAAAACAATTTCGTCCCCGAAATTGGCGCGCGCTAGGTTTCAAATAGGTGAGGGGTAAGGTTAAGGAACGAATGAAACACCTAGGACGGTTTTGGCACTACACAGCTACTGCTTAGAGGCTTCGACAGGTACTAGAAGTACAGCGTTTCAGGCAATCCCTCATAATCCTCTGCATGTTTGTTTCATCGAATCACCTTCTTTTACAAGAAGGAGGTTGAGTTGGTTCAGCCGTCGAACGACTCGCCATGTAGTACGCTCTTGATGAAGTTTCCATCCAACGCCAAATGCAAAACTTCTACCAAATCATTATGCGGACTAGTATCCCACAAGCGTTCTTAGTACATCCTTGTTGAACCCTCATGCTTCTCGATATTAAACCTATTTCCAAAAATAGGAAACAATGGGTCCATAATTGTAAGGCATGAGTATTCCATCCTCATTCCGGGAATAAACGGATTTCAGCAGGCAATCCTTGTGGTACTCTTTGAACTCGGATATTATGAACGAAGGCAGTGAAAGAACCTATGCAGTCACGGAAAGATAAACCTTCCTAACCTTTCACAGTCGAAGCGTGCCTTCTTTCTTCTTCTCGAACAATGCCGGTGCTTCCTATGGTGACGTACTCGGCCTAGTAAATCCTTTGTACATCAGTTCCTTCGATTGGGTCTTGAGCTCCTTTAGCTTGCAGGGTCATTTGATACAACGCCATAGAGATTGGTGCGATTCCCGGTTAAAGTCCTATAGAGAAGCCTATTTCCTTTGAGGTGGTAAGCCAGGAAGTTCCTTAAGGAGAACATCGGCGTTTTTGCACACGACGCGTGGTAATCCCACTTCCACCCTATCGGCTTCTCCCAACTGGAGGCTATCTAGCCATCCAAACAGTTGATTCTACCACCTGGATCTTTTCGTCGCCGAACTCACTGTCCATCTATCCCCCTTAAAAGGAATTGAGTCCCTTCTAGGGTATAAGCTATCGCCATCCTTTGATGGCAGTCTATGACTGCTCGATGCGCTTATCGCCAATCCAATCCTAGAATTACGTCGAGATTCGCCATGCCGATCATTCTAAGATCGCAGATCAGACGCAAGTCAGCTACTTGAGTTAGCACTCTCTACACACTAGACTAACAGCTATACTCCCCCCCCCCCCCCCCAACGGCGATGTTATCTTAAAACACGCACTTAAGGGTCCTGTTTCCAGTGCTAGAGCAGTCATGCAGGTAGTAAATACAACGGAATACGATGCTAAAGCTTGTACGTAGGTACTATCATAGCGTACCTTGGATTACAGGGGAATCCTGCTCTCGTTCCTCAGTCCGCAGCGCAAAGATACGCCCTCCGGTGCTTTGCTGGATACCCATGGGCTGTTTTCCCTTGTTCTGCCCATTCTGCTGCTGCGATGGGCCTCTAGGGTTTTGCTTCACAAAATCGGTCTGTCCGGGTTGTTGAGCTTTCTGATTTCCAAAGCTTCCATTCCATCCTCTTTGAAGTTGGGGGCAGTCGCACTTATAATGACCCATAGCCTGGCAGTTGAAACACTGAACTGTCGCTATGTCTCTACCACCTCTCTTTGGTTCACCACTTTTAGGGTTAGCAGTTCTCCAGGGTCGATTGTTCTGAGATGGGGTAAAGGGTTTGGTGGAGTAGGGTCCACAGTTATCGCTGAGGGTTTGGGTGCGAATTGGTCCACAGTGCCGTCAGTAGCTTTCCTCCATTGGGTTTTGAAGTCCAATTCCTCGCTCTCTAGCCGGAGTGCACAATTCACCACTTCAGCATAGGTGGCGAAGGCTTGAGCTGCCACAGCCTTTCGAGCAGTCGTCAGCCCCCACTCAAACCTTCTGGCTTTCTTGTCTTTGGTCGGTATAGAGGTTAGGGCGTAGCGGGATAGTTCCTCAAATTTGGCCGCGTACTGGGTGACGGTTAATGTTCCTTGCTTGAGATTCAGGAACTCTTGTTCCTTGGCCAGGCAAAGGGGTGTGGGGAAGTATTTGTCGAGAAACAAGGCCTCGAACTGGGCAAAGGTCAAATTGGCTATGGTATGGGTGGCCTCCGTCAGGTCCCACCAATAGCGGGCTTCTCCCTTCAGCTGGTAAGTGGTCAGAGCCACTCGATCTCCATCCTGGGTAATTCCGAGGGTTCTGAGGATCATTTTGACCTCATTCAGCCATGTCTCAGCCACGACAGGGTTGGTGTCTCCGTGAAAGGTCAGAGGTCGGCGTTTGCAGAACTCGTTCATCGCCCGGGTTCGAGTCATAAGACCGTCGTCGTGGTTTTGGTTTTGGCGGTTGGCGTTCAAGGCAGCTGTGAACGCTTGCATGATTTGGGCTAGGTCGGGGTTCGCGTTCGAGGAATCTCCGCTTTCGAATCCTAATCCACTGCGTCGGTTCACCATCTACGAGGGAAAATCGAAAGGGGAAGGTTGAGTCTACCGAATCGATTTCCCTTTAGTAAAAGGCGCTTCTTTCTAAGGGTCAAAAGTAGTTTAACAAATAGTATGCAACGGTACTCTTTTAAAAATAAAGCAGGTTTTTCATAGATAAGAACACCATACAACATAAGCATAGAATTCTACTACAAGGCAAGTAGAGACATGAGATTTTTCCTAACACAAGTTGAAAACGATCCTAATCCATAACATCCTACATCTCAAAGGATTACAATTGCTCCTAGGTCGGCCTCAGATATGCCTAATTGGCGTCCTCTGCTTTTGGGGTCTCGTCCTCTTCGAGATTCTCTTCACCTAACAGGTTTTCCTCCTCGGTCACCTCATTGGCGTCCTTATCACCTTCGACTTCTTCCTCCATAACTCCAACCTCAAAGTTCTCCATCAGGGGTAAGGCACCAAAGAACTCATAGAAGGCGTACAGGATTGGAAACATTTCAGGAAACCAAGGGTCCTCCTCCACGGGAATAGGGGTATTCTGCTGCACCTTCACGAAATCTCATTTTTCTGTGAGTACAGCAGCAATGAAGTCGGGATTCTCCACTAGTTGAGTTGTCATAGCTTCTATGGCGTCCTTGAGTTGGTGAGCTCCAACCAATAGGTTAACTAGGTGGTTCATCTACAAGGAAAGGTTTCAACCTCAATTAGTAACAGAGTTTCATTAACTCTAAAGAAGACTCCACATTCGATCCTTGATTTAAGTCATCATCCAATTGTTTGTTCGGGAATTCCCAGCTTGGTGGTACTGCCAATTTCCACACCTTGCTTCAATCCGAAGATTGTTTTGTCAGAATTCCACCCAATTTGGGACGGTAAACTTAAAATCAATTCACGTTTGTGCAACGGTCAAACTTATCTCATGGTTCTACCCATTCTACCCATGGCCGAGGTTTTAAACCTAAAGCTCTGACACAAGTTGTAATGCCCCGAATTTTGGGTATGTTAATGAGGCATTTATTACATAATAAAGAGAGTCTGGCTCATTATTACATCATAAATACATCATAAGTAAATGGTGCATTTACTCAACAAGGGAGATAGCTAGGGTTCCTAACTACTGCTCCACTTGCTCCTCCATTTTGGCAAGCTCCTCTGCTCTAAAAGCTTCCACGGTGAACTGTTCGTCTTAAACATCTACAAGGTCTGACACATTATACCAGTATCACCACCGATATTATATGTCAGGGTCACCAAAGGTAACACCATGAGCTACAAAAGCTCAGCAGAACAATCCCATACCCGCTAACCCATAACTTACAAACAACAGGTTATACAATCATCGATTTCCACATGATACACGTATACACAGCTAACAATGACACATCCATATTCATTAATCAGCTATCGTTGGTGTCCAAGATTTTCTGAGTTTCTCCTACGCGACTCATCATAGATCGTGTAAACATTTTCACATACCGTTCAACCTTTCCAAAAATCATTTTTGAACACACCCAACCTCGGTTCCGCCGTTCTGGGTTCCCGAGTATCCTCACAATGGTTCCGCCGCACTGGGTTCCCATTGGCACACAATTGCATTGGCTCCATACCGCGGATAACCAAGCCACACACCCAACCTCGGTTCCGCCGCACCGGTTTCCCGAGTATCCTCACAATGGTTTCGCCGCGCCGGGTTCCCATTGACACACACACACAACTCACATTATGCACCAAAACCGGTCATAATGTAGTTTCAAAAATATTTCCTTCCTCGGAATACATTTCCTTTCATTAACCACACCCTAGGTGCCATGTTTCTACTTTCTCGGTTCTCGTGTCTCGATTCCATGCAAAGACTCCGCGGTAGGACAAAAGTAAGCATGAAACATTCTAACAAGATCATCCAATTCTATAATATACCACAAGTAACACAATCGATTCATGTATACAAACTCATACTCTTTGAAATATCAAAATACGTGTAACGACCCTGAATTTTGGTCTATAAAAATTTCGTTAAAAATTTGAATTTTATTTAATTTACTTATTTTCTTTTGAGTGGCTATATGTTTTCTTGTAAATTTCGTTGTAGTTAGATTTTGGTCTTGACTAGAAACCCTACGTGGACCAATTTAGTTAGTTTCCAACCGACTACTTGGAGGAACCAAGCAACTAACTTACCTAGTTACTAGTTGAACCTTTTGAACCTTTTGAACCTTTTGGACCTTTTGAACCTTTGCCTTTACCCATTGGACCTTAATGGTTAGGGTAATTTTTGTCCATTGGATAATAAACTTTTTATTATAAAAGTACATGTAGTCTTTCAAAATCTTATTTTAAAATAAAAGGTATTTGTACTCTTTTGTCCAATGGTTATTAACCGCAAGGGAAATTATTACCCATTGGGTAATAACCGTTAGGAAAGTTAGTGACCCTTGGATAATAGAGTCTTTTGACCAAATAAAGTACCGATGTGACAAGGAAACCTTCCAATAAAGTTGATTTGACTTGTACTTTTTTATTATTTTAATGGGAAGAATCCTAGTCTTTTTATTTAATTGGGATACTTGGTACCACACCTATATTTAATATAGGGCTTTTGTCACATGCTTTAAAAGGACAACCTTGATTATTTTAATATAAAAGTTTCCTTTTATTCTTTGTCCTTTGGACAATAAAAGTTAGGGAAACTATTATCCATTGGATAATAGAAACCCAATTCTTTATATTAAAAGGGTTTTGAGCAAAAGTACTTGAATAGACTTTTATAATTGCTTTAAAGTACTTTTTGATTATTTTATTATAAAAAGTTCCCTAGTTATTATTGTCCATTGGATAATAAAAGTTAGGGTATTTATTATCCATTGGGTAATAGAGTTATTCTTTCACCAAGTACATGGGCTTATTAAACTAGTCATTTTTTTTTCCTTATTGCCCATGTGATGAAGTACCCATATTTTGTTATTAAAGTACTTATTAGCCTTAGTAGCCTTTAAAGCCTAAATTTTCCAAAGTACCCTTAATATTATTTTGTATTGGGGTTTTGTACCCAATTGGATTAATTTATTGGGGAGTTGATCTTCCTAGAGTAGAATACCCATTAGTTTATTGGAGACATGTGTTTAATTAAGATTCTTATTTGGTTATTAGATTTGGGAAAATCTTGTACTTGTACCTTTCTTATTCTTTCTTGCATTTATATATATATATATATATATATATATATATATATATATATATGTGTGTGTGTGTGTGTGTGTGTGTGTACTAGAGAGGGAGAGAGAGAGAGAGAGAGAGAGAGAGATTGCCGAGAGAGAGAGGGAGAGGGGAGCCGAGAGAGAGAGAGAGGGAGAGAGAGAGAGAGAGAAGGAAGAAAGGAGGAAGATGGGTTGTACCTTGACTTGACCTTCCTCATCCTTTCAAATCCTTGGTGATAGCTTTCTTCCTAGCTAATAAACTTCCTCCATTGTACTTCTATGCTTGTTTAAAACCAAATCTTGTACCTATGTCTCCTCCTTTCCAACATATCTTCCACAAATCCCATCCAAAGTACTAAGAATAGCCATGCAAGCCTACCATTTAGCCTAACCTAGCCATGCAAGCCTAGGGTCAGACTTTGATCTTTCAAAGATTGCATGCCATGTGTCAAAATTTGAGGTAGAGAGAGAGAGAGGGGGGCCGGCCATGAAGAGAGGAGAGAGAGCCAAGGTTTTTCTATAAATAGCACCCCATGTTTGCCATTCAAACACACACCTTCTCATTGCTCCAACTTCTCTCTAGAAATTAGTGTTCTTTCTTTGTTCTTTCTTTTGTTCTTACTTTGTTCTTGAGTGTTCTTGAGTTCTTCAAGAAACTCAACCTAAGCCGCCACTAGACCGCCACTCGACCACCCTCTCGATCCAAAAGTAGTAGTAGTAATAGTCAAGTAGAAGTTTCGAGAGAAACCTTTCTCTTTCGAAGCTACCGGGAGCATACCGTAGGAAGTTACTCCGCCCGACCACCGACGTACTTTCCGTAGCCGACTAACCTTCCGTAGCCGACTACCGCCAAGAAGTAAGGTAGAATACCTCTACTCACTTCCCTAAGTATAAATAGGATCTCTTTGTCTTCCAACCCAAGTATAAAGTAGGTTATCTTTATTTACGTACTTATCGTTTGTTTAAAAATATTCATATTTTGATCTTTAATATAGTTATGAGTATGCGTATATGAGTTGCTTGTATTACTTGTGGTATGTGATAAAGCATAAGTGATTTCACTCCAAAGACGTCCGTACATGTGGCGTTGTGCTTTGAATAAAGCATAAGTGATACACTCCAAGGGTGTCCGTACATGTGGCGTTATGCTATAAGTGATGATTTAGCATGATAAGTAGTATAGAATTGGATGATCTTGTTAGTATGTTTCATGCTTACCGCGGAGTCTATACATGTAACGAGACATGAGAACCGAGAAAGTAGAAACATGACACCTAGGGTGTGGTTAATGAAAGGAAATATTTTTTGAGGAAGAAAATATTTTGAAAGCACATAATGACCGATTTTTGGGTGGCATTATGTGAGTTGTGTGCGTGTGTAAAAGAAACATTTGAAAAGGGTGATGTGTTTTGAAACCGCAATGTGGCCGGACTTGGTAGCCCATTGTGTGTATGGAAACCCACGATGTGGCCGGACGTGGTAGCCCATCGTGTGGATTGTGAAAACCGCAACGTGGCCGGACTTGGTAGCCCGTTGTGTGTATGAAAACTCGTAATGTGGCCGGACTTGGTAGCCCATTGCGTAGATTGTGAAAACCGCAACGTGGCCGGACTTGGTAGCCCGTTGTGTGTATGAAAACTCGTAATGTGGCCGAACTTGGTAGCCCATTGCGTGGACTGTGAAAACCACAATGTGGCCGGACTTGGTAGCCCATTGTGAAGATTGCCAATGCGGCCGGACGTGGTAGCCTCATTGGTAATATGGCTTGGTTATCCGCGGAGAGGAGCCAATGCAAGTTTTGTGTGCCAATGGGAACCCGGGACGGCGGAACCATTGTGAGGATACTCGGGAGTCCGGAACGGCGGAACCGAGGTTGGGTGTGTAGCTTGGTTATCCGCGGTACGAAGCCAATGCAAATGTTTTGTGTTAAACAAATGGCTTTTGAAAGGTTGTTTTGTAAATGAAAATTGTTGACACAGTCTACGATGAGTCGCGTAGGAGAAACCCGGAAATCTTGGACACCAACGATAGATGATTAATGAATGTGGAAATTGATGTTGTATTATAGCGTTGTTTATAAGTTATGGGTTAGCGGGTATGGGATTACTCTGCTGAGCTTTGTAGCTCACGGTGTTGCCTTTTTGGTGACCCTGACATATTATATCGGTGGTGACGCTGGTATAATGTGTCAGATTTTGTAGATAATCAAGATAAGCAGTTCACCGTGGAGGCTTTTGGAGCTGAGGAGCTAGCTAGGATGGAGAAGAAGGAGGAGCTGTAGTTAGGAACCTTAGAACCCCCTTCATTTGTGTAAATATTGAACTCTTGTGAGAGTTTTTGTTGTAATAAGAGCCAGATTCCATTTGATGTTATCAGTAAAATGTCCTTTTAATGTACCCAAAATTCGGGGCGTTACAATACGAATACTTCGATTCACATGGTAACGTTTTAACTTTCGAAAACTGTTCTTTCTTAGAAATTCAAAACTACAACGTTATACTTGAGTAAGTAAGTAAGTAATGATTTCCTTACCGTTCTTCTAGGCGGTAGTAACGGCTTACGGACGGTGATCGGCGGTCGGATGGAGTAACTTCCTACGGCATGCCTTCAGGAGCTTCGAAAGAGAATGGTTTCTCTCTAAACTTCTTCTTGACTAACACTACTCTACTTTATGGATAGAAGGGTGGTCGGGTGGCGGTTAAGTGGCGGCTTTGGATGAGTTTCTTGAAGAACTCAAGAACACTCAAGAACAAAGTAAGAACAAACAAGAACACTAGGATTTTCTAGAGAGAGAAGTTGAAGAATGGAAAGGTGTGAGTTGAATGGCATGGGGGTGGCTCTATTTATAGCCAAAACTTGAGCTCCCTCTCTCTCTCTAAAGGCCGGCCCCCTCTCTCTCTCTTCCTATCTCAATCTTTCAAATGTCAAGCTTGATTGAAAGCTTGATGGGTTAGGTCAAGGGGCTACCTAGGCTTGCATGGCTAGATTGTGTACCTTGGATGGGATTTTGGAAGATTTGGTGGATGGAAAGGAGAGTTTGTACAAGATTTGGTGTTAAACAATTGATAATTGTACAAGTAGGACAATGGAGGTTAGATTCTTGGCTAGGAAGAAAAATACACCCATGGATTTGAAAGATGTAAGAAGATCATGGTGTGGTACAACCAAATCTCCTTCTCTCTTTCCTCCTCTCTCTCTCTCTCCCTCTCTCTCTCGGCTCACTCTCTTTCTCTCCTCTCGGCATCTCTTTCTCTCTCTCTCTCTCTCTCTCTCTCTCTCTCAAGTACACTATATATATATATATAGAGGAATTTTCAAGTGAGGGATCTCTCATTTTAACAAAATGAGGGACTTTCATTTCCCGATCAAATTTTGAAAATCCGAACCGTTCAATGTGTGCAGAACGTAATTTTAAAGGTCCCCGTGAGAAATCAGCAAAAAAAATGACCGGGAAAGGCGTCATCCGAGCAGTTTTTTTTGAACCGTTCAATGAAAACTGCTCAGATGAAGCTCTTCCCGGTCATTTTTTTTGCTGATTTCACATAGGGACCCTTAAAATCATGTTCTGATCACTTTGAGCGGCTCGGATCATCGAAATTCAATCGGGAAGGGGAGTCCCGCATTTTAATAAAATGAGGGATCCCTCACCGGAATCTAACTCATATATATATATATATATATAAAGCGTTGTTAAAACAAGAAAGAATAAGAAAGTACCAAGGTACTAGATTTTCCAAATCCAAAATCCCATTAAAGAAATCCAATTAGGCACATGTTATAATAAACTAATGGATTATGTACTAAACAAATCTAGGGTTTAGATATACCCCAATATTTTAATGCATAAAAGTACATGTGAATCCAAATCTTGATTATTAAAACAAAGCTTTGTACTTTGTTGGAAGATAAAGGCTATTACCCAATGGGTAATAATTCCCCTAGCGGGTAAAGACCAATGGATAAAAGAAGTACAAATACTTTTATACTTAAAATAAGATTTCTTAAAAGACTACATGTCCTATATGTACTTTAAATAAAATATAATAATGAAAAGGTTATTATCCAATGGACAAAAGTTACCCTAACATTATGGACCAATAGATAAAGAATAAAGTAAGTTTGATGAGAAAGTTTGAAGTGACAAGGTTGGCTTCTAGGAAACAAGGTACAAGATTCCCTAGTCACATCGGTACTTTATTGGTCAAAAGACTCTATTACCCAAGGGTCACTAACTTCCCTAACGGTTATTACCCAATGGGTAAAGGATCCAAGGAACTAGGTAGTTGGTTTCTAACTAATCGGTTTATAATCTAGTTCTATGTGCTTGGGAAACTACTTAGCCAATGGTTAAAATTTAGGGACGAAAAACTAATTATCACGAAATATCGGAAATATAGAAGGAATATAAAAAGTAAAAATAAAATTCAAATATTTATCGAAATTTTTATTGACCAAAATTCAGGGGCGTTACAAAATTATTTGCATAAGCACATAATTTTTGAGCTTGAAATTGACTTATTAAAAAATAAGTACTTATTTATCATTTTGGAACAGGGCCTTAGTGTCAGTGCCGAATTGATTTTTATTTTTTAGTTTTTTTTTTTTGGTTATATCCCTCAAAGTTTACACCATTTTCTATTTAGTCCTCAAACTATTAAACTCGTTTACTTCGTCCTCCAATTATTGCATTGCAACCTATTAAGTTTACTTTTCAAACATTTCAAACGGAAAAACCAAGTCTACCACAAATCTAAGGGCAGAAATGTCAAAATGTAGACAATGAAGCTATAAAAACTTATTTTATTAAATAAATCAAAATGTATTAATTTCTTTTGTGGCTTCATTTTATGGTTTCGATTTGTAGCGATTTCTGGTTGCGATTGTGGAAAAAATTAAGTACTTCAATTTTCAATCCGTTTGAACTAGTGCGAAAATCTTATTTATCTATTCGTATTATTCTAAAGGGTCATAATTAATTTTTATCTCTATGGCTCACATAATTAAGTTTATGATCTATATGGTCCTAAATAAAAAGCAGATACTTTATGAGATCTTTTGTAATGCCCCGAATTTTGGGTACGTTAAATAAAACATTTTTTTGAAATAAAAGCTGAGTCCGGCTCTTTTATTACAACAAAAACATAAAAGGAGTACTTTTATTACAAACGGAAGGAAACTAAGGCTCCTAACTACAGCTCCGCTTGTTCTTCCATCACAGCTAGCTCCTCGGCTCCTCGGCTTCCAAGGTGTAAAGTTCACCCTGTTCGTCTATGAAGTCTGACATATTATACCGGTGTCGCCACCAATATAATAGGCCAGGGTCACCAAAAAGGCAACACCGTGAGCCATAAAGCTCAATAGAACTATCCAAACCCTCTAACCCTTAACTTATGAACGTAAGAACATAATAACAACAATTTCATTTAGATCATGCATTTAGTCCAACAAGTATTCTAATCCACATTCCTTACTCAACTAACGTTGTGTTCATTACTTAGACTCATCGTAGACCATGTTTTTACTTCACTTTCCTTTTTACCCAAAAACTCCTTTTTTAACTCACCCAACCTCGGTTCCGCCGCGCCGGGTTCCCGAGTATCCTCACAATGGTTCCGCCGCGCCGGGTTCCCATTGGCACACAACCGCATTGGCTCCGTACCGCGGATAACCAAGCACACACCCAACCTCGGTTCCGCAGCGCCGGGTTCCCGAGTATCCTCACAATGGTTCCGCCGCGCCGGGTTCCCATTGGCATACACACACACAACTCACATAATGCACCCAAAACCGGTCATTATGTAGTTTCAAAAATATTTCCTCCCTCGGATACACACATTTTCATCTTCTTTAACACACCCTAGGTGCCATGTCTCTATTCTCTTGGTTTTCGTGTCACGTTACATGCATAGACTCCGTGGTGTAGGACTTTCCACATAAACGAGCATTTATAAATTTTCAAAATAAATACAACAATATTATCCAACTCTTGACCACATAACATGCTTGAATCACAATAACAACATCATGCATCTCATACATTCTCAACCAAAGATAACCTTATCTACTTTAAACATAATGATCAAAATTACTTTATATTTTGGATGGTAGGTAAAGATAACTACTTTATACTTAGGGTGGACGATAAGAATATTCTACTACATATATGTAGAGTTAGGGGACAAGGAATCCTACCGTGCTTCTTGGCGGTAGTAATCGGTTATGAAAATTCGGTCGTCGGTTTTGGATTTCGGCAGCGTAAAGGCGTCGGTTTGCTTCGAAAGGAAAAGAGTTGTACTTTCTTTTCCTAGAAACAACTTTCTAACTTGACTAAGCTACTTTAAAAGATCTAACGGTGGTTTTGGAAGGTGGTTTGGTGGTTTCTCTCAAGAACACTCAAGAACGCAAGAAAACTAGAACTTTGAAAGCAAGAACTTTTGGAATTTCTAGAGAGAAGTTGGAGCAATGTTTGAAGGTGTGAGTTCAAAGCATGGAATGGCTTCTATTTATAGGCCAAGCTCTCCCTCTCTCACTCCTTGGCCGGCCCCTCTCTCTCTCTCTCTAAGTCTCACCTTTCTTTCACATGTCAAGGTTTGATTGAAAGGTTGGAAGCTAATTTGGTGGGCTTGCATGGCTACTTTGGTCCTTGGATTTGATCTTTGGAAGATATGTTGGAAAGAAGGAGACATGGGTACAAGATTCATGGCTTAAACAATTGAAGTTTGTACAATGGAGGACAATGGAGTTAAGATTTGGCTAGGAAAAGAAATCACCAAGGATTTTGAAGTACTTTGGAAGACCAAGGTCTAGTACACATCAAATCCATCTTCTTCTTCCTTCCTCTTTCCCTCTCTCTCTCTCTCCCTCTCCCTCTTTCTCTCTCTCGGCCTCTCCCTCACGGCTCTCTCTCCCTCACGGCTCTCTCTCTCCTCTCCCCTCTCTCTCTCCCTCCCATGTACTAGCTATATGCATATGTATATATATGTACTACAATGCAAGAATACAAATAAACAATAGGTACTTTTGTACAAAAAGGCAATTTAGTCTTTAAAGGGTCAAGATTTTCCCAATAAACAATTAAAAGGTACGAGTACTTTAATTAATATAATAATGTACTTTTGTACTCTCGGGAATCTTAACAAAACATTAGTTTAATGGGTTAAGTACTTTGTTTGAAAGATGAGCCTATTACCCAATGGATAATAAAATCCCTAACGGTTATTATCCAAAGGATAATAAGGTACGGGTACTTTAAATACTAAACTAAGTTTTTGGAAAAGACTACATGTCCTTTTGTTATTACACATGTGATATATATATATATGTACTTACCAAATAAAATAAAGGAAAGGCTTTTGTCCAATGGGTAAAGATTACCCTAACGGTTATTGTCCAATGGTCCATAGTTACTTGGGTACTTTTATTAGAAAAAATAATTAAAAGTACTTTTCAAAACAATAAAAAAATGTCAATCATAGTACTTTGCTTAAATCTTTCAAAATCCTTTTAATATAAAGAAATGTGTTTCTTTTATCCAATGGATAATAATTCTTCTAACATTTATCGTCCAATGGATAAAGAATAAAACTAAAACAATAAAAGAAAACAATTAAACCATTTCTAGTCTAGGGTTCAAAAGGTTCAAGATGGGCAAAACGGTCCATCTACGGTTAGGGATAAGTAACTAGGTGACTTCCTAGTTTGGTTACTCCATCAAGCCGGTTAGAAGCTAACTAGGCTTGCTAAGTAGGGTTTAAAAGTCAAGAAACGATCCTTGAGGGTCCAAAGTGCGATTAGGGTTTCTAGTCGAGAAATACGACGATAAGGCGATCGATTGCTTAAATACAAACCACAAGGAATCAAATAGAAAATCAACGAGCAATTAAGAGAAATTAAGAAATTTCAAATAACAACGAGATTTTTATTGAACGAAAAATCGGAGTTGTTACATCTTTGGAGACAAAAATTAATTATGACCATTTAGAATAATATGATCAAAAAAATAAGATCTTCGCATCAGTTCGCCCTTAATTTTTTTGACAATAGCAACCAAAAATCGCCTCAAATCAAAATCAGAAAATGAAGTCAAAATAATTAAGTACTCCAATTTTCAATCTGTTTGAATCAATGCGAAGATCTTATTTTTTTGATCATATTATTCTAAATGGTCATAATTAATTTTTGTATCTAGGACTTTCATAATCTAATTTTTGCTCTAGAGGCTCCCAAAATTAGGGAAAATCAAAATGGCGATTTCCATTTGAAAAGTTAATGGTAGTTACATTGGAGGACTTCATAGGTTGCAATGCGATAGTTGGAGCCTTGTTCGGCTAAATAATCAATCTTGGATTATTTTTTGTTCTTATTATTATTATTTTTTTTATTTTTTATTTTTTATTTTTTTTTGCATTTGTTAGTTTTTCGTCAATTTTTTTTTAGGATTATTGGTTCATCATATCGAAAGGAATCTAAAAAGTAAAAAATTATGATCAAAATTTAATCTTTTTAATAAAGACGGAAAAAATTGACTTATTGGCTTATTTTTGTTTTTATTCAAAAAAAATTGAATTTCGGTCATAATTTTTAAATTGAGGACTAAGTAGAAAAATGGTGTATAGTTTGAGGGATATAAACAAAAAATCAAATACAATCCCAAAAAACTCTACCAAGGATCATCCAACAATCAGGAATGATCTCCAATCGGTGTCGCAATATGGCTGAACAAGTTTGGCGATTTGTAGTTTCTGATTGCATTCTCAATAAAGCTGCAAAATTGGATTTTCCTCGATTGATGATGTGCATACCACACACACAGTTACCCACAAGAAAAAAAAAAAAAACACACACACACACACACACAGAGGAAGAGAGAGAGTAGAGTTGTAAAATATTGGAGAAGAAGATGGTATCCTTCGAGCAGAAACATACAAAACAAACCAATTACTAGAACCCGAGTGAGATCAACAGTGAGCAAGAGCAGATGGACAACGAGAGGTCGCCACGTATGGTGAGAACAGATCATGAGTTAAATCGAGTCGGAGGGTTTTGTAACTCAAGTGTTTGGGTTTCGAGAATGGATTTGGGGGTTTGCGATTATGGGTTAGGGTTTTTCCAAAAAAAGGATTTGGGGGTTGCGAATATGAGTTTGTGGGTTTCAAATTTGGGTTGGGGTCACGATGGTTGGTTTCAAACATTAGTGAGGTTTTGACGATGCATTCTAGAGGTTTGATTTAGGTTTTTCTGGAATTTCTAAAGGTTCTTCGAGGTGCCATTTAAGACGATGGCAGGGACTGGTGAACGGTGGCAGAGCAGTGGTAAGATAATGTGCATCTTGGATGGATAAGTGATTATGTATGGATAATTAGCAAATAGAAATTAATCACAGGAGTTTCTAAATACAATTGAAAATTTGATGCATATAACCTTTGCTAAATAAAACCCACAAATTTTATAACAATTTGCTACATACAACCCAACAAATATTCCTAAACTTCCAATTTCGCCCTTCTTCACAACAGCAGCCCACCTCCACCGCCTTCATAATCATCGCACCACCCCATCACCACTCTCTTATTCTCCACCTTCTCTATTCTCCCTCTATGTTCTTCTCCACCACGACACCACCAGTTCGTTCTCCCTCTTTTCTCTCTCTATGTTCTCCCTTCTTCTCAGTCTTCTTCTCCCATCACTCACCATTGGCCCTGTTCGCATAATCTGTCCCGACATTGTTGGATTCATATTTTTGAAAGTTGGATGAATTTTCGGATTCATATGTCTGAAAAGTACACATATTTTCAGATTTATATATCTGAAAGATGGATAGATTTTCAGATTTATATATCTGAAAGTTGGATAGATTTTCGGATTTACATATCTGAAAGTTACATATATTTTCGAATTTACATATCTGAAAGTTGGATATATTTTCGGATTTATATATCTGAAGAATTTTTGAACTATGCACGGAAAGTATGTACAATGTTTGGATTTTTAAATCTGAAAGTATGCCCACCTTTCATATTTTAAAATCCAAAAATATGTGTAATTTTAATATTTTTAAATCTGAATATTGTGCCACACATAGTTCAAATTCTTCGGATATATAAATCCCCGATAATATTTCCAACTTTTAGGATAAAATTAATTTTAAGGGCCCTAGAGACAAAAATTAATTATGACCCTTTACGATAAAATGATTAGAAAAATAAAATCTTTACACCAGTTTAAATTAAGTGCACCAATTTTTAATTTGTTTAAACCAGTGTAAAGATTTTATTTTTCTAGTCATATTATTCTAAAATGTCATAGTTAATTTTTGTCTCTAGTGCTCTCAAAATTAAGTATTGACCTTTTAAAACAGAAACTTGATTATGGTAGCCCTAGAGACAAAAATTAATTATGACCTTTTAGACTAAAATGAAAAGAAAAAAAGAAGATCTTCACACCGGTTTAAATGGATTGAAAATTGAAGCACTGTGGGTTATGCTCGGGGATTACCTTCAGGGCTCCGAAATTAATCAAAGTGCGTGCAAGCTGGCTCAAACATTCGGTTATCAGAAAAAACTAATAGAATAAAAAAAGACTCATTGGTGGGTTGCAAATTAAATAGTAAAATAATAGATAATTTGATGAATAGTGCCTCATTTGTTCTCATGAGGCACTATAGCAAAGTTAAAGAAAATGAAAAGTAGCGAGGGAGGAAAAGAGTATGATGCAGGAGAGTTTTTGTCATGTTGCTCTTTATTAAACTTTGAATGGGAATTAGCAATAGTGATGAGGATACTCTAAAGAAAACACATGTTGCACCCTCGATTTTCAACATAAATATAAATGATTTTCTTAATAAAATCCTGACAGTAATCTGTACGATACCCAAAAGAGTTCAACATTCTCATTTTCATAATTGCATCTCAACGTCCAATAGTTTTCAAAATATTACATCATTGGCTCAACGGCCCCAAAATCAACATAGGTACTAGGTATCGAAAGAGAGTTAAGGGTTACAATATTTCAAGACAAAAGGATTATAAAATTAAGTTACTAATACATCTTCCAAAAGAGATTTACAAAGATGAAAAGTAACTCCTTCTTTTAGCTTTCAAAAGAATTTCCACATCTAAGCACTCCAAGTATGCAAGCTACTGTCCTGGGTTAGCACCTGAAAATGATGTAAGGTTTGAGCTACACTAGCCCAGTAGGAAAGTCTACACTAATATTATATGCTCATGAAATGATTAGATGCATGAATACAAAGACAAGGATAACAATCAAGCTATAAGGAGTGATCACATCTAGATAAATTCCAATCCCAAGTCATTCTTTTGACTCCCATTCACACACTAGAAATCCTTTAACCATTTTCGTATCATCAAACTCTTGTCACTTTGTGTTATGAGCTTAAAGCTCCTGCATGGCCAATTAAGGGATCCCGATATCGTGGATCCTGAATAGATAATGAGCATTTGCTCCTGCCGGGCCAGTTAAGGGATCCCGATACCCCCTGCCAGGCACCCACCCATCGATGGGTCCTGAGTATTCACATTTTGTTTAAGTGTCAAATGTCCGTTCATACACAATGCTCATTCCATAACTTTCATCTCAAAGCTCGGTTAAATCTCATAAGTCCAACAAACTAGATACCAAGTGTCATAGCATGCGAAGTTACTCTTAGACTTGTAAACAAGGACATCAAAACCCCATGACATGAATCATAACCTTGAAACATGCATTAGAGAATTTTTCAGAAAATTTTAAAGACTGGTAGGGGAGAAGTCCTACTGATACAAACTCGGTCCAGAAAAACCATCAATGTTGATGTTGATAAGTTTCAGAAGTTCTATTGGTAGGAAAGAGGTTCTACTGGTACAAAATGAGATCAGAAGGGACACATTTTGGGCATATATGTTTTCTATTGGTAGGAGGCCAGTTCTACCGGTAGGGATGAAGTTCTACCGGTAGAAACTTGGAAAGTTCTGACGATTTTCACAGTTTGACAGATTTCAATCCAAACTCAAATACAACATTACAAGCACGATTTCAAGTCACAAATCACTCATAAAACATGTAAAGAAAGGTAGAATTCCCTACCTTAAGTCCAGAAGGCGAAACCCATGAGATAGCACAAGCCCTAGACTCTGAAACCCTTGAACTTGATCGAATACTCCTCTCTGAGCTAAACCCAACGAACTACAAGCCTCAAATCACGAATAAAAGGTGGAATGAAGGTCAATCTTCATGAGTTTTGAGTTTAGAGGTGAGAATTTGAGAGATGGGGGAGGGGGGGTGGGGGGAGTGAGAGAGCCGAGAGAGGGAGAGAGTGTCGATAGTGAGAGATGAGAAGATTGAGATTTTTCTCTCCTACACCTAATCATACACACATATATGCACCCCACTTCTTGCCCTAACACCCAAGCTTTCCAAATCCTTGCACATTAACCCACAAACGTAATTTCCAGATTATGCCATCATTTATTCTTTATAAAATATGAAAATTAAAGAAATTAAATACAGGTCTCTACAACACATGGAAGGAATTAACTGAACGAAATCAAGATATATTTGTTGTTTGGACTTTTATGTAGAATGGAGGAAATCTACTAAGCTTTTTTGTTTGGCTTAATTTCTTAATTTCCTCATTTAGTTCATATCTTTTGTTGTTCGGAATATATGGTGGAAGACAGTAGCAGGGTTTGGGCAGGAGGAAGATGAAGGAGGGAAATGGAGGAGGAAGATGAAGATGACGGTAGGAAGTGTAACGTCCCTGACCCGTCCTTATAAGTCTTAGCCATCCCAAAACGCCGGTGAAACCATCACCAAGGCTGTACCTAATATACAACTTCTCATAATCATATAATAAGAAGGGACAAGAGTGTGTATCCAATGGAAGCTTATCCTGTACAATCTAATAAACGACAACTTACACTTTCAAAAGAGATAAGATCCCCAAAATACACCTCAGAGCTGTGCTTAATAATAAGGTTTAGCAAGCTACTTACAACGATTACATAATTTAACAAGTAATCAGAATACAACTCCTATCCATGAAATAATCATATGATCCTCATCACAAGTGTCACGCCATCTAACTCTTTAATTTCTGAAAGGTGGAGAAAACACATAAGCTAACTCTCGTATGAGTGACCAATACATAATTTACATGCTCTCCATAGACATTGATAAAACATTTCATATAGATTCGAGTCATAGAAACATAGCCTGATATATAAAGCACATTCCCCCTAGTTGTGGATCTATCAGGCGTCCCTGATAGTGGATAAGCTTCGATGTCTTAGCATTACCCATAGCGTTTTATGTGTCACATTGTAAGAATGTCTTTGCTAGATAAGAAAATATTTCCACCTTTCATTGGTTTCCATAAAGATCATATCATTGTACAAAACATGTCTGATAAAACATTGAAGTAGAAAACTTGTATAAAACCATGTAATTTTGATATTAAGTCACTCACCTCAAATCCGAGCTTCTAAATCACATTCCCTACATAAACATATAAGGTAATTATAATTAAGATTCAATGAAGCACATTTAAACCCCTAAATACTTCCATTAGATCTCCCCAGTAGCTTAACAAACGGCCTAAGGTAAAGATTAAGGTCCCATTCTAATGGTGAAGTAAGAACATCACTAAACTCCAAGTATCATCGACCTAACCATATCCAGAAGAGTTCGATTCCTTCTCTCTGTAACTCCATTTGTTGCGGAGTACTAGGAATCATTAATTGCCTGCATATCCCTTTTTCCTCACAGAACACTTTGAACTGATTAGATAAGTATTCTCGGCCCCGATCAGTACGAAAAACTTTCAAGTTCCTCTTTTTCTGATTCTTAACCTCTGCCACAAAGCGCTTGAAACAATTCAAAGCCTCAGAATGGTGAGACAACAGAAATACTGAGCCAAAGCGTGAGAAATCATCCATGAATGTTATAAAGTACGATGCAACATGACGTGCCTTGACATTCATTGGTCCACATATGTCAGAATGGACTAGCTCTAACGGATGAGAAGCCCTAGAAGCCTTACCAAAAGGCTTCTTGCATGCTTTACCAACCAAACAAGGCTCACAGGTAGGCAGGCTTACTTTGGCAAGAGGACCCAATAGCCCTTCTCTAGCCAGTCTAGCCAATCTTTCTTGGCCTATGTGGCCAAGTCTCACATACCATGTCCATAAAATGTTTTACCAAGATAAATAGACAAGCTATTATTCTCAGATTGAAAAGAAAATCCTAACTGCAATAATGCTAAAACTGAAACCAAATTACATCGGATAATGGGTGCATGAAGCACATCATGAAGAAGTAAAGAACGCCCATAACGCATTTTGAGCTGATAGGTTCCAACTCCCAAAACCTCTTCTTACGCTTCATTGCCCATTATTACGTAATGTCTACCTACTGGTATCCGATGATAATCTACAAACCCAGCTCGATCTCTAGCTAAATGTTTTGTTGCTCCCGAATCTACAATCCAACCAACTAGAGAATGAGCGACAAACACATGTGAGCAAACAAAAACTTTTAGAGAGCTAGTTTTAGGGTTTACCTTCTTTGGCTCAGAACACTCCAGAGTGAAGTGACCCTTATGCCCACAGTTATAGCATTTCAGTTTGGACTTATCCTTCTTAGCACGCTTGCCTTTTTGACACTTGGTTACCTTGCCTTCTTTTGGCCCCAACTTTTCAGCCCTTCCTTGTCTAGCTCCCTTTTGCTGTCCTTTGCACTGGGACCAACGTCCATTGCACTGTCCAGCTTTAGCAACAAGTGCAGCACTGCGGTTTGCATCTACGCGCTCTGCCTCTAGCTCAAGGTGCCGAGAGATGTCATCAAAATTCTTTATCTCTTCATTATGTGTTAGCACAACTTTTATGTCTTTCCACAAAGGATCAGGAAGGGATCTGATGACAGCCAAAATCTGTTGCTCATCAGTGAGATCATTACCAGCAGACTGCATTTCACGGATCATGGCTGACATCACCCTAAGATGCTAAGCCATGGTATGCTTTGGGTCCATCACGTATTGATTGAACCTCAATGTTAAGGCACGAAGCCTTGTTTCTGATGTGCCACCATATTTTACTCGCAATTGATCCCACATTGCTTTAGCAGTTTGGAAATTCTCAAATTCACTAAGAAGGTCATCGTGCATGCAACTCAGCAAGGTAAAGGACGTACTTTTGTCCTTCTTACGCCAAATGTCATAGGCCTGCTGGTCACGACGATGCTGTGCAGTGGTCCCTCCTCAGGTGGGGTCATGACATTGGTCAAGTGATCAAGCAACTCTTGGTTGTTGAGAAGGTACTGAACCTTCCTATGCCATATATCATAGCTGGTTCCATTGAGTTTCTCTCTCTTATTAAGATTAGCAATAATATTCTTGGATGCCATTTGACTACATTCATTGCACAAGGGATTAATTAGGCACATATCATTATATTTTATTTGCAAATTTTTAGACTATAAAATTCTCTCCCACATTATAAAATCGAAAATTTTACATTTTTAGGTGCTAATAATCGTCTCCCATAATGTGAGATAGAATTAAATATCTAGCTAATTTGAAAATAAAATATGGGGAACAATTCCCATTTTCCACATTAGCTAAACGTGTAACAATATGCAATAATAATAATTCACTGAAACAATTATTGCATAATTTATTTGAACGAATCAAAATAACAGGCTCGCAGTAAATCATTGAACAAATCAATTACTAAATAGAATTGTTATAACATGTTGAACTTATCAATAATAAAAAGAGGATAGCCACAAAATTTGATATGACATATGCTAGTAGAAGAAGGAAAAAAACAGAACATATCTCTTCCTTTTTCTTTTACTGACCACATGTGATATTCATCTCCTTTTATTTCAAAAATAGTAAATGGATCTATAATAATAATCCAGTACACCCAAACACATAGTAGGTGTCGACGTGTTCATCTTGTTAGTTTTTTTTTTTTTTTTTAAATATAGACAAGCATATATGGAAAAACAGATCTAGCCAAAAACCATAATATTTTGGAAAAACAAATTTCATAAAATCAATTATCAGTGCAGCGGTGTCTTGTACACGCCCACAAAAGGCTGTGCTATGCCACTGAGACTCCAACTGGAATCAAGCCATAACTCTATTTGACGTCAACAATCACATATTATAGTTTACTCTTTTAATATAAACTGTTAAAACAATAAAACACAAACCCAACACTTAGTTAGATTTCGTCAAGAGATAAAATCGGACGTCAGAGTGGGCAAGACGTTATGTCACAGAATTAGCACAAAGCAATCTGTTGCATACCCCTAAGGCATAAAGATGCTACAAACATATTCTTTCCTTAGCCAACACATGAAGTAGTTTACTGGCCCATCAATAATAATAACACATAGTTTATTATGCCACACATGCCTACTGTTTTACTCATAAATCTGAGGGCAACTTTCGGAATGAACAAATCCAATCGTTAAAGTGTCAACACATCTCTACAATATAGAATCGAAATCATGCGATCTATAGTTCGATTGAAAACATCTGAAAAATATTTTTTTAGTCCACAGAAGTATGTTTACGAAAAACAAAACTATTAATCAATTAACAAATATTGACTTTGAATGTGAACATACACGACTACCAGTTGCTAATACGTATAAAGAGTGAAAACAAGCATCGAATGCTTTGATACCACTGTTAGCAAATAATGCGGGTAATACAAAAAATACCTACTGCGGATTACACAAATATAATGGATCGAAGACTTGTCTTACGAGCCCTACCAATACGCACACCCTGCACAAAGAAATATTAGAAACCTTTCTCGCAGGTGGAGAGGCTACTAGAGTCCTCCACAAACTTCACACGTTTCAAATCCCCAGGGGCTAGATGGCGCCTTAGAGAGAACTAGGGGAGAGAGAGACTACTAATTGATATGTGAGAGAAAATACAACTGATATATTTTCTATTGTAGGCTATGGGAATTTATAGATGAGAAAAGTAGAGATATAAGACTTACTTATCTCTATCACTTAGGTAGTTTGAGTCCCTGTAGGATTCATCACCTTAAGTGGTTGAATCCACTTAATATTTATCATCTAAAGTTGTAGAGTCCACTTAGGACTTATCACATATTCAAAATACATGATAAATACAACCAAGTATTATCCCATGTGGACGCACCCATGGGCCCCATGCAACATCTCCCACTCATACACAGTGGGTATATATATTGAATCTCTCGTTCAATGAATTCCTCAATCCTATTCTCCTCTTCATACGGGAAAGTGAAACGTGCGACCAAGCGAGAAAAGTACTAAAATGAAGTGTCATATTAAGCCACCATCTAACTAACATAACACTCAACATCTCGTCTATACCCTAAATCATCTAACCACATCAAATAATGCACCTCTGATCCCTCACATAATATAACAGAGCCATGCAAGACCTCTTAATGCATTTGTGCTCAATGATTGTATCAAACCATCGTCGACACAATCGCCCGGGCTATGAGCCACAAATCATTAGTGTGATAACAAATGATCTTTCCTTAGACACTCATGGCAATCCATCTAATCTTGACTGCTTTCCTAGACACGCTCCGCTGGACCGTATAGCTCGTGATCCTTGGATGACATGCTAAAGTAGCAACATCAAACTTCAACTTCATGACATAGTTCTAAGTCCCAAAGGGTGTAAGTGTATAGGGACTACATAGTCCAAGGGCTCACGCAGTGACGAAGAAGGGATCTATTCTGTCACACCCTTTCACGGTCGACTCAAAGCACATACAGTATGATTTGTATGCTATGGTGGAGCTCCCACTTAGGTTATGTCACACTCTTACAGCATACAGACCTTGGTTCAAACACTACTCAGGCACCAACTTGAGTTTCCGAGACAAGTTCTACTAAAGTCCTTTCTCAAGTCTCTCACATCCGGCTTTATACAGGCTGCATGGAGGTGTGGATACACTCCATGTTCGACTTGTTTCAGTCTTATCTTAGCCCTCGCTAAGGCGACAAATAGTTTTAACTATAAACCCTAGCCCACTCACCAAGAGCCTAGGAGATCACACATTGTGATCATTTTATGTCTCATTCCGCGCGCTACCTAAGCACCGAGGTGATCTCCCGTGTGAGAGGGACAATCAAAAAAATGGTGACAAATTTTAATTACAAGATATGTGCACTGATTATACAATATTCCAATTTGCATATAAATAATTGAAAACAAAATTCATTATTAATGCATAAAATTCCAAAAATGTCCATCAAACTCGAGCATATCAAATCATACGTAACCCCAAACCCCTAACATGTCTATGAAATATGTCTCTAGTAATGGGTTTGGTTAAAGGATCAACAATCATGTCGCTCATAGAGACATGCTTCAGGACCACCTGTCCTTGCGCAATGATATCATGAATGAACGCACTCCTTGACTAAACCAGACCAAGCTATACCAAGGATGGATGGGATTGCGCTTTTGACACGCCTCCCAAGCAGATTTCATCGAGAAGGAGCCATCAGCAGTTAGAGTCCACACAATCTTATCACAATCAGAGGTGGAAGGCAAAAAATTTTCAGGAGTATTCCGTATAATGCTCAATACAGCTCTGTTCCTTATCCTTGGCCACTTCCATTGTCCTTGATCAATAATAGAAGCAACTTTAGCATGCAAAGCAAGACCCCGATTAGTCACCACAGCCTCCCCAAATTCCTGGTATAACACTCCTAAAGGGTGCCAATTATCAGTCCAAAGGAAAGTATCATTACCATTGCCAATGATGTATCGGATCCAACTTTGGCATGTAGCTCTCAGCTTCAACAACTTTTGCATTACCCAAGAAGCCTCACTAGGACATTGAATTCCCCATAAACTTTGTCCTTTGAGGATATAAACATGAACCCATTTAACCCATAGATTGTCTGCATTTTGGCTAAGGGCCCATAAATGCTTCATATTAACAACTTTATTCCATTCCTTCAAGGATCTAAAACCAAGACCTCCTTCATTTTTCAGAACACAAAGATTTACCCACTTACCTTAGCTCTAGAATGTTTCAGTTCAGCACCGGACAATAGGAAAGCACTCAGAACCCCCTCAATTTCTTTGAGAATGCTTTGAGGTAATGTAAAAATTGAACTCTAATAAGATTGAATACTAAAGAGGACTGATTGAATAAGCTGAGCCCTACCCCCGTAAGATAAAAACTTTTGGGTCCAACTATGAATTCTGGCCAAAATCTTCTCCTTAAGTGCAGAACAATCAGTTGAAGTGAGCCTTGTACTAATAAGAGGAACTTCTAGATATTTAACAGGGAGTTTGCCCTCAGGAATACCCATCAGAACAGAAAAAGATAGCTTGGCAGTGCTTGACACACCAGCAAAAAACATAGAACTCTTGAGTAGATTAGGTTTCATACCTGAAAAACCATGGAATTCCTTTAAGGTTCTCAATATAATCTGCAAAGATCCCTCCTGAGCACCACTAAGAAGAAAAGGTCATCTACAAAA
Source organism: Rhododendron vialii (assembly GCF_030253575.1). Taxonomy (NCBI): domain Eukaryota; kingdom Viridiplantae; phylum Streptophyta; class Magnoliopsida; order Ericales; family Ericaceae; genus Rhododendron; species Rhododendron vialii. The sequence goes on from NC_080568.1 coordinate 13,638,428, forward strand.
ATAACATGAGAGATCACCAAAGCCTGACATTTAGGGTGAAAAGTGAACTCCCCTTGACCAATATTCCAAGTCAGTAGAGAGGAAAAAGCCTCCATAACTAGTAAAAATAGGTAGGGAGAAATGGGATCTCCCTGCCTAAGCCCTCTAGCACCTAGAAAATAACCAACCAACCCTCCATTTATCATGATAGAAAACATGGGAGATGTAATACATGCTCTGACCCAACCAATGAAAGTTGCAGGGAACTCCATAGCAGCCATGATATCAAGTAAAAAATCCCAGTCAATTGAGTAGTACGCTTTCATGAGATCAACCTTAATAGCACCTCACGGAGGGCCTTCATCCTTATGATAATTCCTTATTAGCTCATGCATGAGCAGCACATTGTCTACAATACTCCTTCCTTTTACAAAAGTGGACTGAGCAGAACTAATAACATGATTTAGAGTACCTTGCATCCGCTTAGCCAAGATTTTAGAAATCACTTTATAGGCAACATTGCAACAAGCAATGGGCCTATAATCTTTGATAGATGAAGGGCTAGGGGTCTTTGGAACCAAAGTGAGAGCAATAGAATTCCACTCTTGAAGCAAGAAGCCTTTTTCAAAGAACATCAAAACAGCATCCACCAAATCTTGACCCATAATCTCCCAGTTCTACTGAAAAAAACTAGAGCAATAACCATCAGGGCTAGGAGCTTTGTCCCCCTTTATAGAGCAAAGAGCATTCTGAATCTCTTCAACAGTAACAGATTTGATTAACTCCTCATGCAGGGAAACATGCACCTTCTTCTTTATGACTTGTTGAAGATAAGCTTTAGCATCTTGTTTATGCATAAATCTAGTGCCCAACAAACCTTTATAGAATTGCAAAATCTCAGCTTGGACCTCTTCTGGCTTTTCCAGCCTCACTCCATCAGCATTCACCAAACTCAAGATCTTGTTTCTCATCCTATTACTACTAACTTTATGATGAATTTTTTTTGTATTTTGATCTCCAAGGGCTAACCAATTAACCCTTGATTTTTGTGTTTTAAAAGACACTTCAGCAACACTCAACTCCATAAACACACTAACAGCCTTTTTCTCTTGAACCCTAAGATTATCATCGCCAATATTCTGGTTACACAGTTTTTGAAGGGTTTCCATAGTCTGCCTAGCTTCCCCCACTCTCCCAGAAATGTTGGAAAAACAGTTTGCACTTAGGTCCCGGAGAATAGGTTTCAACCGGTTGAGTTTCAAAGACAATCGTAACATAGCAAACCCAGAAACAGGCTGAACCCAAGAATCAGACACCAAACTCTTAAACTTGTGATGCTTCATCCAAGAGTTAAAAAAATGAAATGGCTTTTTTGCAACTAACTACTGGACAAATAATCACTAAGAGGGAACAGTGGTAATCACTAAGAGGGAACAGTGGTCAGAGATACCTGGATAATGAGCCAAAGCTTCAGCGTCAGGGAAAGCATCCATCCAAGCACCATTAACCACAACTCTATCAATCCTACTCATATTTGCACCTCCACCCCCCCCGTTTGTTGGACCAGGTAAACCAAGCTCCCCTAGTGATCAAATCCTCCATATTAATATCAAACATGCATTTACTAAATTCATCAGTTGCAGAAGCATCAAACAACCCCACTCGCCCAGAGCTTCTAGCAACAACATTAAAGTCCCCCATCTAGATCCAGGGAAAATCTCCGAAAGAAGAATGTAACAACCTCATAGAATCCCAAGGAGATCTTCGATCAACCATAGCATTAGCTCCATATATAGCAGAGACATGAAACACTTTATGAGTAGTTAAACACCTTACTTGTACACAAAGGAGTTGAGCAAAACTATATATCAAAGAAACATCCAAGGAGTTGGGATCCCATCCTAAAACAATTCTTGCAATTCCTTGAACTCCAGAGTTCTCAAGCATCAACCAAGAGTTAGGAAAACACCTTACTCGAATAGCATCAAGATTCTCCTACCTAACCTTATCCTCCAAAACCCCACACAAACTCAGCCTCTGAGAGCAAATAGGTGACCTAACTTCTTTTTGTTTAAGGGGATTATTAAGTCCCATAATATTCCAACATTCAATCCTGAATTTTAACGCTTGGATTTGTTCCTCCCCCTCTTAGAAGCGGGACCTTTCCCACCACCTTTTCCGACCCCTGCTTTATCATTAGGAGGAGAGGTGGACACCGGCTGAGGAACAATAACAACCTCAGAATCAATATCAACACTCACACTAGCATCGCCTACAAGATGTTCATCAAACAAGGCAGCAGGTAATTCATCTGGTGAAATCTTGCCCACAAGCTCAAACCTTCTTACTGAACCCTGCAATTCAGTATCATCACCAGTAAGAATCTCAAATCTATTTGGCCCAGATTTAGGAGAGGTATGGTTAACATCAGAAGAAACCTTCCTAGGAGAAAGGCCAAGCACACCACCTCCAAGGATTACAACCTTAACACCACTTCCTTGCTGTCCCAACTCTCCAACTGCAATAGGGTCACGAGCCATTAACCCACAAGGTTCACTAGTTGAAGCAAGAGCACTTGGAAGGTGCCCTAGAGAGCTAAGAACCCCAGTCCCAATCCCAGGGTTTTGCCGAAGACAGCCCAGCACCTGCCAAGATTGATTTTTAGTCAGCACAGCTTTGCCATTACGACTGTTAGCTTCACCAGTCCCCAATTTGCTCACCCCAACACTCTTTGGGCAATTTATAGTCCCATGCCCAAACACTTTACAATCAGTACAAACTTGAGGCCACCAAGGGTACTGAATCTTAATCACCACTGTAAGGTCCATATTCAGTGGTCTCTCTTATTTGGCAATTTCACGACAAAACACACATTGGCGTTTATCTCCATCTATCGAGTTGTAATCTATTTTTCTATTTATTTCTAGAGTGTCTATTTTAGGACGTGGAAGGAAATCAAGAAAATATATGTATTTCCATATTGAGAGATCGGAAATTAGGCATAACTCAAGGGATGCCTTAGAAGATTTTATTTACAAAAGGACATGTGGACACAAACAAGAGGATATATATGGAGGTGCTTTCATCTCTACAGGAGATGTGAAAAGAACGAAAAAATTAGAAAAGGAGGTAGCCATATTGTGTTACATGGAGGAGGGTTCTTTGTTCATTTTGAATCTTGGAGTATAATGAGATCGATGGATCATTGAGTTTACAAGACATCTCCAAGAGGTTTTAGTATCTTCTTCAACTTAATTGAGAAAAGCCATAAGGTGGATTCCTAGGCAAGTTAAAGTCCTTCGGTGGATTTTCGGGAGGCAAACAGAAGGCTTGTGGATTCAAGGTAGCGGCGGTCAAGCACTGGGTGTGGTGAACGTGGATTCGGCAAGTAGGTCTTAGACTCGATTGTGAGGATTCAAATCGTAGGGTAAGATTATTTGTAACTACACAATGTTTATAGTGTTTGATTCCTTCCCGTGGTTTTTTCCCGTTTAGAGTTTTCCACGTATATCGTTGCGTTCGTTGTTTGGTTGCTTTTGTTTCCTAGCTTGTCTAGGTTTATAGATTTGCTATTTTTAAATCTCAACCAAAGATTCACCAATCAATAACTAAACAAATCACACAAACAAAAGCAACCAAACAACGAACGCAACGATATACGTGGAAAACCCTAAACGGGAAAAAACCATGGGAAGGAATCAAACACTATAAACATTGTGTAGTTACAAGTAATCTTACCCTACGATTTGAATCCTCACAATCGAGTCTAAGACCTACTTGCCGAATCCACGTTCACCATACCCAGTGCTTGACCGCCACTGCCTTGAATCCAGAAGCCTTCCGTTTGCCTCCCGGAAATCCACTGAAGGACTTTAACTTGCCTAGGAATCCACCTTAGGGCTTTTCTCAATTAAGTTGAAGAAGATACTAAAACCTCTTGGAGATGTCTTGTAAACTCAATGATCCATCGATCTCATTATACTCCAAGATTCAAAATGAACAAAGAACCCTCTTCCTTGTAACACAATATGGCTGCCTCCTTTTCTAATTTTTTCGTTCTTTTCACATCTCCTGTAGAGATGAAAGCACCTCCATATATATCCTCTTGTTTGTGTCCACATGTCCTTTTGTTATTGATTTGTGAATCGTTGATTGAGATTTAAAAATAGCAAATTTATAAACCTAGACAAGCTAGGATTTTTCAACCACCACATCCCCATTAGCATACTTCAAATCAAAAGAATCGGGAAGGGTGGAGAAACAATCTACCTCCACACAAACTTTTGCAAAACTTAGTCGCTTCCTAGCTTCAGTCAACTGATCGGCATATAAAGGACACCCCACTGAGCTAGCAATATGACTAAGGCTAGGCCCAGTCCAGAATTCCAAGGGTACATTATAGAAATGGACCCAAATAGGGATCCTTGACAGTTGCTCCTTTTCCATCTTGAGGTGGGAATGCCACATCTTTAGGATCAGAAGCTTCCCTCCAAAATGCCAAGCCCTATCTCCAAATTTGCCTAAATTTATCCCCCTCAAACAGGAAAAAGAAAAAACCCTTTTCATTAGAAAACACTTCACGAATACCAAACTTATCCCATATGTTCATAGCAATATTTCTCACAGCTGTGAAACCCAACTTCTTATCCAGGAAGTGCCCAACAATGCACTTTTCCCATTTAGACTGCCCAAGGTGTTCAATGTGTTCAGAGGGAGACACAACAATCCTATTATTTTCAACAGTAGGGGGAAAGAACTCAAGCTTCATTCTACCAGCATTAGGAGTAGAAGACTCCTTATCAACCACACCAGAGACATTTTTATCACTAACCACTACACTCTTCCAAGAAGGGGTAGCCCCCAAAGGTCTAAACCCTGAATTTAACCCACTAAATCAAGGATTTAAACTTGCAAAATATGAAATCTAAGATGGAGGGTTGACAAATTACCTCGTGAAGCTTCAATTTGACATGGAACAAGTTTTCAATCCCCAAATTCTTTTTCCTCCTCTCGGCTTCTCCAGTCGTCTCTCTCTCTCTCTCGACAAAAGGCAAACGGTGGAGATAACCTCTCTCTTTGTATCGACAATAGGGAAGCGATGGAGGTAACTCGTCGTATGAAAAATGTAGAAACTTCTCTTGGAAAATTATCTCATGTGACTTAGTCTATATACTAGAATACATAAATAGACACTCCTACCTTATATCTCCACATATTAAGCTTTGCCCAATCATATAAAATCACCCTTATTACCATGTGTAGCTAATCAATTGCAATAACAATACGGATCAAAATAATTTAATTAGATTAATTCCAACACTAATACGCTCATAAAATACCATTTTAACTAATTAAGATAATTAGAAGTCTAGGTTGTTACAGGAAGAGTGGATAGTGAACTAGCGGTTGTATTTTGGTGATTGTATGTAGTAATTTTAGGGGTATAATGGTCAATTAAGATGATGGTATTTTCATATGAATTTTTTTGAGTTTTAAGAAGGTTGTATTTAATAAATTAGTGGTTGCAAATAGCAGTGGTCATTTCGTCTGTCTTTTTTCTCTTTCTTTCCTGAACTCAAATAGAGACTAAAGTGTTGAACAATAAATTAAGGCTCTGTTTGAAACTTAAGGAAATGAAAGGAAAATAAAGAAATTTCTCTTCTATTGTTTGGTTGGAAGAAAAAGGGAGAAGAAAATACAAAAAATTTCTAGTTGAGTGAATAGTAAATTTTTCGTTATATTTTTCTCTCATTTTCTGCCGATTTTCTTTTCTTTTCTTTTCTTGTATGTTCCAAACAGAGCATAAGAAAGAGGCTTTTCTGTTGATACATCCATCTAGTCGAACTTGACGGACACATTGCCATCTATTCTTTGCATGAATGAATCCATAAAAGAACCAACATGAATGCATCAGTAGCAACAACAATCCACTCCTTTCCTCACCCACTACTACTCCCCACCACCGCCCAATTACACCTCTTTGGAAGAAACTCTCGTCCTTCCACATCCACCAAATTACTCTCTATCCTCTTCCACCCTCCTCCTCCTCCTCCTCCTCCTCAAGTTCTTCTTGTATCCACCAAACTCAAAACCCAAATCCCTCCTTCAAATCCTCCTCCTCCACCTTGGACCGTCTCCGAGATATCAGACGCCGTCAATGGCAGAATCATCAAATGGGGTCCTCCAGGAACCATTTCTACAGACACCAGAACCCTCCAACCCGGCCAATGGTTCTTCGCCATAACCGGCGAAAGATTCGATGCCCACGATTTTATTACCCCAGATTTGTCCTCCAAGGGCTGTGTTGGAGTCATTGGTAACTGGGTTTGTAACAATTGGGACAAGGGTTTTGTTCAAGTTGAAGGTAATACCGTAATTTGGTTGGAGAAGATGGGTAGTTATGCTAGGAATAGGTTTCATGGTTGTTTGATTGGGGTAACGGGTAGTGTTGGCAAGACCACTACAAGAACAATGATGGCATTGGCACTTGAACGACTTGGGTCCGTTCACCAGAGTTGTGGGAATTGGAATAATCGAATCGGGGTTGCTTTGTCTTTGATAGGGATTCCTAGGAATACGGAGATGGTGGTTTTGGAGCTGGGGATGAGTGGGAAAGGAGAGATTTTGGAGCTCGCGAGGACGTGCAGGCCGTCCGTAAGGGTGATTCTGAATGTGGGTGCTTCACATTTGGAGAATTTCGGGAGTTTAGAAGAGGTTTCGATGGCGAAAGGGGAGATCCTAAGGGAAGCAAAGCCTGGGGATGTGTGTGTTCTGAATGCCGATGATCCTCTTGTTATGAGCCTCCCTATCCCAGCTGGAGTTCAAAGGGTGAGTCTATATTAGTTGTTGTTTCTGGTCCTTGATTTTAATTCATCATGAATTTGAATGAATCCTCATGATTTATAGGCTTAGTAGTAGCATGAAGCAGGAGTGGTTGTGAAGGAGCTGAAGCACCTAGAAGCTCCTAAGGTTGGGAGTGCCAATATATATATATATATATATATATATATATATATATATATATATATATATATATATATATATATATATATGAATGAAAATATAAAATCACGTTATATATATATATATATATATATATATATATATATATATATATGAATGAAAATATAAAATCACGTTCTGATCACATTGAACGGCTTGGATCATCAAAATTTGATCAGGAACTATGATGTGTTTTTTTGGGTGTCCTCGGAACCGCCCGGATATATATATATATATAATATCTTTAAATACTTAACCAATAAAGGAAAAGTGATACTTACTGAAAGTTTTCTCGATCTTAAAATGTAATTATTGGAAGTTATATATTCTCAATTTGCAAAACTTCTTGACTAATACAATTCTCATATTCTTATTTCCACAATGACATAACTCCTTTAAAAGTAAGAGAATAACTGTCTTAATGGCCAGATAAGCTCCCACCTTAGTTAGGAGCGAGCTCCCGTTAAGCTCCCATCTTGGGAGCGCCGATTCGAGCTCCCGTTTAGGAAGCGCACCCATTTTAGAAGGATCTTGCTACTAAGGTTATAGCTCTTTATATCTCGCAGTTGGACGAATGAAATTGTTTAATCTAGAACTTAGCTTAATGATAGTCATTGATATTGGTTGTGGAATGAAGGCAGCTGTCTGAGGATATATTCTACTGGTATCCTGTCCAATTTGAGAAAAGTGTTTGATGCCTCAAGTGTCTCTCTCGTTCTTAAAGACAGTTGACATGACATAGGTGTCTATGTCATATCATATGTATGTCCATAGAAGCTGCCAATTTCAGCTTTCAAAGTTTTACACTAGTTCCTTACTCAGTGGTTATTATGATTGACGAGGGGATCTTGTTTCGTTAAATGACCATTTTCATGAGATAATTGCACGAAATGTCTTAAAAACTAAAATATAAAGCTCTAAGTTAGATATTGCTATCGAACCAGATAAGAGAAAAAAACGAATCTTTGGAAACTGGAGAAGGTAGTGGTTGTTTTGGTACAGAGCAGAAGTAGGATAACAACTTTTCCCTAACATAAGGAAGAGTCCATCAGAGGATGCATAATCTTGTGTAATTTTGTTAGGTTGTTGAAGTATTTGGCTCAAATTTTGGTTCTCTGAAAATTCTGCCCGGGCAGCCCGGACATCCTGAAATCAGCCTGTTCTCTGAATTTTCTGTCCGGGCGGAAATCAATCCCGCCCGGGTGAGATTACGTGGGACAGATCCGTTTTTAGGGGTTTTGGGGAGTTTCCTAACCCAATTAGGTTTCCTTTTGGTAGGCAACTTGTCTTTGGCCATAAATACTTGTTATGTAGCCTCTTTATTGGTGTGAGAGCAAATATTGGGGTTTTGGTTTAGGGTTTGAGAGACTTTTGCCTTTGCCTTTGGTGAGATTTGGGTAGAAGGGTTTCTGCAGAATTTTTTCTTTGTAGCTCGTTGAGCATCTGTTTGCCATTGTTCTAGTGGAAGCCATTGATTGATTGCCCATGGAGTAGGTTTACATCCCAAAGTAAGCCGAACAACATAAATCTGTGTGTCCTCTCTCTTTTGTTTGATTTCTCTCACGTTTGGTTTGATTATTTTGGTTTGCTTCGCACATCTGTTTTTGTTATTCGATTTGATATTCGTTATCACTATCTGTTTATTCGGCTTCCGCACAACAGTTGTAACATTACCCATGCTGGAAACTGATGGTCTCCTGGTTTTGGGCACGTAGCTTCTTTTTGCCTCTTGGTGTAGGGAATCGTGCATTGGGGTAATTATTTAATCTTGGACTACTTTGAAGTTTGAACTATATATAGGCTGCTGGTCCAACGGTTGAAACCCGACCTTCTGACTTTGAGGTTGCGGGTTCTAACTTGAGGGTAGCCACTTTTTGAAATCAATACCAGTTCCCCCTCCTAGAACAGGGCGTACTTTTTTATTTGGAGTACTTTTAATTATGTGAAAATTACCTCCCTCTTACTAATCTGAAAGAAGGCTTAATTTTTTCCTGTTCTTATTTTTTCCCTTCCCCAACTCTACCAAAACCCCAAGTGTTCAATTGCTCATGAAGTTTTAGGTGGCTTCAGGTGCTCTTTGGTCAGAGTACGGATAGCAATGTTCGGTTGGTTTTGGCTGAAAGTACAAATGGAGGTCTTGGCGTTCGAGTCGTTTTAGAGAGAAATAATGAGACGTAAGTACCCTTGAACAAAATTATCATCTGAATATGTTGCTGTAAAAACTGAATGCGCAAAGGAAATTGAATGCACATTTCCCTTAAGTTTCTCCATCTTTGTCGAATTGTGACTGAGAGAATTGGTAAAGAAGTGTCTAGACTCCTTTGAGACTGAGGATTTGAGGTGTATGCACATACCCGCATCGGGCACCAATACCCTACTCTTTGGAACCTTACCTGCATCAATAATTATAAATACTAGCACCTTTCCACTTGTCTTCCCATTAGTTACCTTGTTTCTTTTTTTTTGAATGGCAAAAATGGATTTTATTAATCTTTGGAAACAAATTACAAAGATTAAAGGGATCCAAAGCACGAGGCATCACAACAACAAAGCATGAGGAGCCCTCGTAGGAGGCACCCGAACACGCCGGCGAGCCTGCCATGACACATTGACACAAAAAAAAAACCCCCAAAAGAAACACCTCTCCAAACTTCTTACCTTGCTAGATTTACTGAAATTCTCAGTGATTACTCATTGTTCAATTGCCTTCCAAACTTCATTTCTCTTCTCAAGGATCTCGACCATAAATCCCTTTTGAAACTTTGTAATATCCCGAAGCATCTTATGTTTGAGCTATTGGGAGTTTTCCCCAGTTTGTTTATCCCACTTTCTTAATTTTGTCTCAAGAACTATTTGAATTACTCTTCACATAATATATTTGCAACTTGTTGGATTTAGGGTGGAGTTTGTGCTCTCCAGTCCTGGTCTGCATTTGGCTATGAGTGCGTGTGCAGCAGCAGCTGTTGCAACTGTGTTGGGAGTTCCTCTTCCTCAAGTCGGGAAACGCTTGTCAAGATTTCGTTCTGTTCACATGAGATTAGAGCTTGAAGTTGCTGCAAGTGGTATCCAAGTAATCAATGATGTTTACAATGCCAATCCTGTTAGCACCAAAGCTGCTTTTGACACGCTGAAAGGAATTAGCTGCAAAGGTAAAAGAGTTGCAATACTCGGGGACATGTTAGAACTTGGTCAGACAGAAATAGAGTCGCATGAGATGACATTAAGGTATTGTTGCAGTGCTGGTTTTGATATAGTTGCCCTTGTTGGGAAGAGATTTCTTGCAGCAGCTGAGAATTTGGATCTAGTCAAAGGGAGGCACGTCTTACATGCCGACAATTCAGAAACCATTGTGCCTGAAATAGTCAAAAGGTTGAACCATAATGATGTTGTCTTGGTGAAGGGCAGTCGCGCAATGCAGATGGAGAAAGTGGTTGATGCAATTAAATCTCTGTCTTCGAATTTCATGTTACCATTCTAGGAGAGATTTTATATAAAGGTTCTCTCTCTGAACACAAACACACTGATAATCAACTTCCCCATCATGTTGGAAGCCAATGGCAGAGCAAGTTCCTCTTAACAAGGCCCAGTTGATATTAGTTCTTAACGTTATAACCTTTCAGAGTTAGTTTCTTTTCATGTAAAGTCCTCCTTTTCAACCTCAAGTGTTGGCTTTATGATTATTTTATTTTATGTTTCTGGCTTCCACTTTGCAGTGTGGGACAACTTCACATCATAGTTCTGTTTTTGTACCATGTAGTGCACTTTTATGTAGAATGAATGAGTTAAAACTTAAAAGTGATGGAGATTGGGACAGTTCTTTTGGGTGTACTGGTGTTGGTTACGGTGGAGCGGAAGGTTCCTTAAGTACGACGGGGGAGAATGGGGGACAACAAATGAGTGTGGTTACGGTGGAAGCCTCCGATGGAAGAAAGAGGGAGAAACTGTACGAGGAAATGACATTGTTTTTTTTAATGTTTTTTCACACCAAACATGTGTTCCGTTGGGCCCACTAACGTAGATATTTAAAAAGAAAAGACAGTAAAGCAAAAGAAACTTAAGTGCGAGGCTTCTTCCTTGCTAGAGGCTCGTCGTCATCATTGTCATCATCGTTGTCTCCATCCTCTCCGTAGAGACCTCGGGCGTGATGGATTTGGCATGACCACCAAAGAGCTTGAAGCATCGACGCTCTCGCAATCATCCTCTTCACTCTCTTCATCCTTCTCGTTACCCCTTGTCTCCTCGGCCGAGGGCCTTGCAACCCTCTGACTCCTCGATGAGGTGACCGCTCTCTGAGAGCTCCTCGAAGATGCCGCCGGAGTGTCTTCTGCCTTCTTGCTCTACCTCTCGCGACCGGCAAGCCTTCTTGCTCTACCTCTCGCGACCGGCAAGCCGGCTGGCCTCCGGAGGAGGGCCCTGCATGAATGGATAACAATAGATTCAGAAATCATAATTCAGAAAATCAAAAAAAAAAAAAAAAGAGAAAGAAAGAAAGCAAAGCTAATAATAAATAATACTTGAGTCGAAGGGGACTCGTTCGGCTGTCTCATGGGCAGTGTAGAGACCCGTATTTTTGAGACTATATTTTTTCTTTTGCAATCGTACGGCTCGTTGAGATAGACGGTGCGGATATTCGGTGTGACATCTTCGTGGGAGGATATAACGGTAATTGTGCGAGAGGTGCACATGTGTGTGTGGGGGGTGGGAGCATGGGATTAATCCCCATGCCAATAATTTCCCCAGGAGAATCATTTCTCCCATTTTTTTTTCTCTCTTTTTCTCTCTCGGCTATCTCTCTCTCCTCCTCTCCTCCGAAAAACTCCCTCTTCTCTTCTCTCTTCGATTTCATCTACTTAGGGTGTGATTCCGGACAAGGCCAGAGAATTAAAGTTGTTATACGGAGCACGAGCTTTCCAAATATCCAAGAAAATTCATGATCGGACCTCGTTAGAGCTTGGTTGACTCGGTCAAAGGCTCGGATTTTGCTCAAAACCCATGAGGTAGGGATTTCTCACTTCTATTATGTGTGTATGTGTTGATTTGGTGTTTGAATCGTGCCCTAGATCGTTGTTTTCGTTGTTAAAAATGTTCTGGTGGAGTCTGAAAATCATGCAGTGAAAACCCATGTCCTACCGGTAGGAGTTTTGGCCCTACCGGTACAAAAGCTGTCCAGTAATGTCATTTTCGTGAAATTGTGGTCTCCTACCGGTAGGAAAATGTGTCCTACCGGTAGGAAATGAAAAATTCAGCATTTTGGCAAAACTTCGAACGGGCATAACTTTTTCATCCGAACTCTGTTTTGGGCAAATTTTATATCAAAATTCATGTACCGAAAATGTACTTTCCAATGGTGGTGGTCTCATCTCCCAATTCTTAACCGATAAGATTTGGCAGCCAAAATAAGATAGATATATTCGTATACGTTGGGAAATCCTTTTTCCTTAGAATCGTTTGGGTGAAACATGGGTGTTCTTAGGTTCCCCTGAGTACTAGTTGAATGGTTTGACGAGGCTAGTAGTATACTAAATGCTTGGTAGTGGTCGTTGGGTTCCGTATGAGTCGTTTGACACCGAAACGAGGGTTTAGAGAATATAAGGAGTATAGGTGGCCAAATGTTGTATGTGTTGACATGCGAAGTGAAAAACGAACACATAGAATTCTTCTTGAGTTAAACAATGCTAAGCATGGATACCCGAGACATTTCCTTGTGTTTGATATGTGGTACACCTCTTGCGTAACTTATACGATTTTGCGAGTTGCAAGGTGGAAGTCCATGAACTCGCTATGAGAGTTTATCTTTTGATGTGTGAGTGCTTGTATGGTGATGAGAAATTACTAACGTAACGATTGCGAGTTGATTGAGATGAAATTATCTGTACTACTTTTATGTGAATAAGTTTTCGTTGTGAATTCATTATATGTGACTGGAATGAATGGCTAAATTGTAAAGTGTATCGAAGGAATTGTGGTATGGTGACCTTTGATGTGTGACTTGAATTAGTTCCATCAGTGAGGACGAAACTAGTGGGGAGTATCGGGATTTCTTAATTGGCCTGGCAGGAGCTTTTGCTCATGATACAGAATGATGAGGAAATTGTGACACGATGTGAATGGAAATGGGCTATCATTGTGAAAGTGTAAGTAAGTGATACGAAAGACATTGGTGTTGCGGTTCTTTGATTACGATAGTTTCATAAGTCAAGATATCGGATTGGTGATTCGAAGTGATATGAGGGACGGTGGCAGTCATGAGAAAATCATATAGATAGTAAGTCCTCGTGGTTGAATTAGAGTTTTGGTGTGTAGTCACGGTACTTCATTTATGTCTTCGACCTTGGGAAAATTACTAGTTGTGTTTCGTTTCATCATTTGAGATACCGTACCTTGCTTTTGTTATTCATTCCACCTGTCATCCCATTCGTATATAATAGTTGTGTAGATTTCTCTACTGGGCACGTGTTTGCTCAACCTACCATTTCAGGTTCATTGCAGGTCATGGTCATGGTCATGGAGTACTTGGAGTGCATGCTGACATTATCGATTAAAGCTATTTTGGAGAGCACTTTATTTTTCTTGTTTAACAAACGACTTTGTTATGAAATTCCTACTTTGAAAGATTGTATTTGTAGACCAATTTATGGAATCGGAAACTGTATTGTATTTTGGGGTATTGTACGTACGATTGTGAGGACTTTGTATTTCAAATGGTATTGTTAATTTATGTTGAAAATCGAGGGCGTGACAGGCAGAGGGTGACCTGCAGTAGTCCATCGCAACTTGTTCTCCATAGCGAGCATTCGACGATGCGCCATATCCACCCACTCCATCGGCACCTGAAAATTGCAAGTTTAGGAAAAAGAAGTACGTGGACCTAAATAATTCAGCTGCGATCTAAGTCATACTTGACAAGTAATCGGCTCAAATGGCTTCTCCGGCTGTGGCAAGTCAATCACTCTCTGAGCCCCCCGAAGGTGCCATCACCTCAATCTCCCACAACAGCTCGGGAAGACCTCCAATCACATTGGCATCACTTCTGCCACCTCGAGCTCTCTTTGTGGCACCGCCCTGACCCTTCTTCTTTCTGTCTGCTACGGTAACACTAAATGTGACTTGCCGAAACTCTCCAAGCCTAAGAGGACCGGCTAGATTCATCTCTCTCCAAGTGGCATAATCCTCAGTAGGACATAAGTACGGGGAGAGATCAGTCTCCAGCACTATAAACCTATCCAACTCCGCAACGGTGTACCCGAAGGCCATGGCAAGTAGGTCGGAGGCGGAGCAGGCACCTGGAATGCTGGTGAGCGAAGTGACTGCCGAGTCACCCTCTCTCCAAAATACCATTGCCACCCATAGGGTGACTCCAACAGCACTCGTCCTCGAGTGACCTCCTTGCTTCGGCTAGGTAGGGCTCATCAAGCCCGTCCCAGAGGTCCCAGTGCACCTGTAACAAGGAAACCAATTACATGTTGGTGATAAGTTTCAAGTCCCTTTTTAACATCAATTTCAATCAAATTCAATAAAGCATTTTTTGACTTACCAACGCGCCCGTCATCCCATCCAAAAAAGCTTGGTAGTCATTCAGCTTAGCATCCTTGTGCTTCTTCAATTTTTTCGGAAGACAATAACGCAAAGCTCGAGGCATCAGACTTTGGTTGGGTCCCCTAACCTCCGGAGGGTACATTCCCAGTACATCGTATGCCCAAAGCTACAAATTTTCAATAAAGAATGTCAATATAAAATCAATCAAATGGCGAAACCAAATAAGAATGCTAAGTCAATTACCTCCCAAACTCTTCAATACCCGCCAATCGTGGTGTAGGCGCCTCGGGAGACATCTCTCATAAAGCTAAAGCAAGCCGAAAGTGCGCTACCGCCCCAGTCAAGACAGCTAGCCGTCTGCAAATGTCGCAAGGCCGGCAAAAAGGACACATGGATCCGGCTATGTCTGTTCGGAAACAAGGACGCGCCGAAAAGGTACAACAAGTAAGCCCTGGCCATCTGCTCGGCTTCCTCATCACTGGTTGGGTCATGGTTCCACTGCCATCTCAAACTTGTATAGATGATCGAGCCATTCTCCACTTTGGACAAGAAACCCAAGAACCATTGCAGCGCCACGTCGTCATCAGCAAGGCTCGTGTTAAAAGGGATCGGGTCACCGCCTACCCTCAAGTTTGTAATAGCCGCAAAGTCAAGCGGCGTGACCGTCATCTCCCCAGGCGGAAGGTGGAAGGTATTGGTGGTATCCTACCACCTCTCCACTGAGGTTGTCAGTAACCCGTGGTCATTCCGAACAAGCGTTGTCAAAATATGAATGAATGTGCCGAATCCTGCAGCATCCACCAACCCTCGAACCACGGTAGGGAGCTCATTGTAGAACTCCACGGGCTGAACCAACCTTCCAAAGCCAGACAACGTCGCCCTCCTCTGTATTAAAACGAATAAGTTGTCAATCTCAACTATTTTTGAGCATGTGAAACTATTGGTCTTATAGGAGGCACGATAAGTGTTATTAAACTTGGAAAGATCATACGAAGGCAACCCTTTCGAATGACCTTTTCAGGATGATGACGCTTATCGCTCTTCATTAATTTGATTATTTCTTTTTAACAAGCTTATTGTGTGCTTCGATTAATATACAATAACTTGATAAATTAAAATTGACAAAGTAAGAACAAAGGAAGTACCTCCAAACAGCCCTCCCTCAAGTGAAAGGTCTGGTCTCGTAAGACCAGATTTTCGTCAAAAATCTTTCGAGTTGGCTTGTAAGGATCCAGCAATTGGGGAACAAAAAGTGTGCCCTCGGTGCATACGTTGCTGGATTAAAAGCCATCCTTGCGGCCTTCTATGCTTCTTGCATCGCCAACACTCTCGGCCCCCACGGCCTCCTGCTCAAACTCCCTTAACACCTCGTTTCCCTCAGGCTCCGAACGTCGTACCAACTCTTCCTACTCTACCTCCCGCGCACGAGCCTCAAACACCATCGCCGCAATCCCCGGCTCCTCAAGCTCAGCCTAAAAAATGTCCTCGTCATCTACAAACTCCTCGTAATCCAAAAGAGTGACCCACCGAGTCGACTCCGCTCCCGAATCCCCGGTTGGCCTGTCAAAAATGGGGACCGGTGTCTCGGCATCCTCCATAACCATCGGGGCTTTCCTTGTCTCCTCTCGGGTCCGCCCCAACATCCCCGTTGCCTCAACGGCATCAACCTCCATCTCAGCCACCACCTCATCGCCACCTTCGTCGATAATTATCTCTTTTGTATCACTACCACCACCAACACCAACACCGCTATCACTCACTCACGCTGCAATTTCATCCAGAATATCCTCAACCGGGATTCCAGGAGAATTAATCACGAGAGGCCACGGAGGGCAACTTACTGCCAACGGAACTGGACCTAACAACTGTGCTTGGTTGGGCCCCGCAACCCTCCGTTGCTGTCGTCGCCATTGGGACCCACGGTTCCACTCTCGTTATCGTCGAAGCGACGGGCTCCTGCCCTGTCGCCTCCTCCCATGTCACTGTTGTTGCAATTGCGGGGTCCCTCCGGGCTCCAACACCTCTGAAACCGAAGGGGATGCCACACCTGCGCCTACTGTTGCCATTGGGACCCACAGTTCCACTCCCACTATTGTCGGAGCGACGGGCTCCTGCCCTGCCATCTCCTCCCCTGCCGCTACACCAGTCAGAGCCCCCATTGGCTTCGACACTCCTATAACAGCACTGAGATCCGTGCTCGGACCATGAGACTCGTTCGATTACTCCATAGTCGAGAAATTGGCAGATGAAAGAGGCTGAGAAAGAACATAGAGATCGGGAGAGATGAGAGAATGAGAGAGGGAGAATGCCTTGTGAAATTCCAGTGTTTTGCACAAATGAAAAGAGCCCTAGCGCGAGGGTGAAAGGAAAAGGGAAGAAAAGAAAAGAAAACCGTTCGTCTGGATCGGGCGCAATGCAGAAGTCTCCAGCGCAAAGGACTTTATGTCCAGCGTTGGACACTTTCTGATAAGGGCCACGGATTTTTCTCCTAACACCTCAGCACAAGGGTGTTTTGAGTCAGCGCAAAGCGTTTTTCTGATGACCAGAAGTTTTCTAAACTACAAAAAGCATCCAAGTTATCAAGATTGTTCAATTTTTGTTTAAAATCAATCATCCGAGAGTCGATTAAAGCAAAAACAACAATTGTGATATAATAATAGAGGAATTTCATTGAACCATTCCGATTTTACAAAAACTGGGCACTATGGCCCTCCTACGTCCCGAGGCACAAAGGCTAGGTACAACAAAGCAAAAAAAACGAAAAAGAAAAAGAGAAAAAGCAGCAAACGAAAATAAGAGAGGGGGGACTGTCCCTATTTCCCTCTTCTCCTAATCACTATCGGTATGATTGAAGACGTCAAAGGCAGAGTCATCAACCTCATTGCGTCCGCCATCCTCACCCCCTCTCCAGAGTCAGCCTTGTCATTAGAATCATTGGCTGCGTCCGAACGGTCATCCGAAGCATTCGGATTTCCGTCACTGTCTTCGGCATTCTGTTTAGCCGCAGTGGCATCCCTGAACTCTGGGTCAAGACCGTCGTCCACCGTGTCAAAAGTCATGTCTTGAAGGTTGGAGACCGCCCTCTGAAGGGTTTGGAGTGATGTGAGGAGCGAGGCGATATGGGCATTGATGTGAGCAATCTCCTCTCGGAGGGTTCGTACCTCCGTCTCCAAAATCGCCAGCCGAGCCCTGACATCCACCATCGAAAAGCCAGAAGAAATCAAGAAATCCTTGTGGGCAACGTGCCCTTAAAAAGATTCCGTTCTTTTTAAAGCCGGATCGAGGGAGCGCTAAACGGGACGAGCACTCGTAATTCAGAGAGTCGCCACTTGGGTTGGAAGGTCCGACACCCAATGAACTGAATTCGAAACGCCTTATACGTTGTTTTTTATTTGAAAAATGAAAGCACCAGACCATCATAACCATATCTAGGTTCGGAAGCCAGGTTACGAGAGGGGAAGGATTTTAAGACACCCCTCTCGCCCAATCCGAAGATCTCTACTTAGGCATTTTGTGAAAACATTGCGATTCTTCTTTTATTAATCAATTTAATAGCCAATTAGGGCGGGGGAACAATTTAATAGGGATTAAAGCTGTAACAATTTGCAAGATGTGATCACATAGCTTGAATGGATGAAACAATAAGCAAATAAACGGGATGAAAGTCAAAATACTGTCAGGAATTTGAAATAGCGCATTAATTAGAAATTGGCTTTGAACAGTGACCAACTTGCATGCAATGATCTATGTGCATGCAAGTAGACCTGTTCGCGCCAATCTCCAATACACGCGCGTGTATCAATTTCTCAACAGGTTTGAGTTTTACCCCCCTCTAGGCTCTGAAAGGATTAGTACTCACCCAAGACAAGCCAAACAGTTTATATGTACAAAAGAGCCATATTTACAAACAGAATAGGTATTAAAAAGAATACGCCCCATAAACAGTGTGGGGAAACAAAACAGTGACCAAAGACCAAGTTACCCAAATAAAACCAATCACTGGGGTCAGTTATCAACCAGCGCGTGCAGATCACGGATAGGCTCGCGCCTATTCTGACTAGACTTCTGATGCAGCACAGCCTCCTTTTATGAAACTGTTTGCAAAAAAATACACGAACAATGTTTGAGCTAGAGGTACTCCCTCTTTGAACAAACAAAGTTGAGATAAATCTCAATTTTTATTAATTCAATATCAAAAGCTGTCGTGCCCTAAGGCTTACAATGAATATAAATAGGGCAATAGAAACCCTAAATTAGGAACCAATTAAGGCTGAGAATCAGTCCATAATCGTAGAAAATACGAAATTTACCAAAAACGGAAAATCCTACGTTGATTGGAAAATCAAATACTAGGAAGAAATCCAAGGTTGCCAAAACAAGAGGCTACTAAAACAGAATTTTCTATCAAAGTTATTAGCAATCTAAATATTATTATAAATGGCAAAATAGGCCTTTCGGAAGGCTAAACAGCATCGAACGGCCAAAAAGCATCACTGGTCATCTTCCAAGGGAAGATGAGTATTGATTAGTGGGCCGTTTTGCTTCAACCCTATGGCCCACAAGTCATTCTGCCATTGTCACCCCGCCTCCAGTTTGGTTTGGGCCGTGCTCGGTCCAGTCGCTCAAGGAACATGGATGCGACCCATTCTACATCATCCTCCCCCTCTTGAAAAGAATTCGCCCTCGAATTACAATCATCAGAAGACGAATTATCACCCAAAAACGGAATCAAATGCTTGACATTGAACACATCCGATGTGCGCACATGACTAGGCAAATTCAAACGATACGCATTCGGGTTAACCTTCTCGAGAATCTCCAAAGGCCCAATCTTCCTGGCCTTAAGCTTGTTGTATTCCCGCTCTGGATAGCGATCCTTGGTAAGGACAGCATACACAAAATCGCCTACCTCAAACTCCACCAATCTGCGCTTCTTGTCTGCAGCCTTCTTGTATTTATCAGTTGAGGCCTCTAACTGCTGCCTCGTTGCCTCATGCACTGTCTTCAACTGCTCAATAAAATCTTGGGCCTTTCCATGTGGACACTTCAAAGTAGGAACCGGGGCTAAATCGATGGGGCCTCGTGGAACAATCCCATAAACAACATGAAATGGAGATCTTCCCGTGCTGCGATTCATAGAGTGGTTGTATGCAAACTCAGCTTGACTGAGCTTTAAATCCCAAGTCCTCAGGTTATCCTCAACCAGGCAGCGCAAAAGATTGCCCAAAGAATGATTCACCACCTCCGTTTGTCCATCAGTTTGGGGATGATACGCAGTCCTAAAGTAGAGCTTTGCATTGGCCAACCGCCACAAACATCGCCAAAAGAAGCTCAAGAAGCATGTATCCTTGTCAGAAACAATAGATGTAGGCAGCCCGTGCAATCGATACACCTCGGTGAAGTACAACTGTGCCACTTTAACAGCATCGGTGGTTTTCTTGCATGGAATAAAATGCGTCATTTTAGAGAACCTGTCCACTACCACATAAATAGAATCATGGCCACGCTGAGTACGTGGCAGCCCAAGAACAAAATCCATACTCACTTCTGACCAAGGCTGTGTTGGAATAGGAAGGGGCATATACAATCCTGCATTTGTAGCACCACCCTTTGATATGCAACAGACATGGCAGGCTGCCACAAATCGATAAACGTTGCGCCTAAGAGTAGGCCAGAAATAAGAACTGCCCACCAGCGCAAGAGTCTTATCTCGCCCCACATGCCCTTCATTGTGCAATTTTGATATAATTTTAAGGCGTAAGCTTGATTTAGGAATGCATAACTGATTCCCTTTGAATAGGAAACCATCATGGATATGAAAAGAAGTTGGTTACCCTCCTGCTATATCAGCCAAGACACTAGAAAAATATGGATCAGCTGCCAATAATTCACGTAAGAATCGAAACCAAGTACCTCAGTGCGCAGGAGAGTAAGTAAGGAATTACGATGGCTAAGGGCGTCAGCCACCCTATTCAAAGCTCCAGACTTGTGCTTGAGCACAAAAGAGAACTGCTGCACATAAGCAGCCCACTTGGCATGTCGATTGGACAACTTGTCTTGGTTGTTGAGATGCTTCAAAGCTTCATGATCATAATACAAGATGAAGTCGCTGTGAACAAGGTAGTGATACCAATGTTTCAGCGCCTGCACAACCGCATAGAACTCTACATCATATGTGCTATAATTCATTTTTCCCCTGTTAAGCTTCTTGCTAAAGTACGCAATAGACTTTGAACTCTGGCTAAGAACAGCCCCAATCCCAACTTTTGAAGCATCACAATGCAGCTTGAAAGGCTGCGTAAAATCTGGAAGGACTAACACAGGAGCATTGGTTAACTTCTGCTTGATCACCCGAAATGCTTCTATCGCCTCCTCTGACCAACTAAAGTGTCCACCTTTTATACACTCGGTGATTGGTGCCATGATTATGCTAAAGTGTGGGATGAAACGGCGGTAGAATGATGCCAATTGAAAACTCCGTATGTCAAACAAAGTCTTTGGTTGAGGCCATTGTCTAACTGCCTCGACCTTAGACTCGTCAACAGCAATACCATCCTTCGAAACCACATACCCCAGAAATAAGACCAAATCAGACATGAACACACATTTTTTTAAAGCTCCAAACAGCTGCTCTTTTCGAAGGACTTTGAGAACCTCTCGTAGGTGCTGCACATGCAAGTCTGGGGTGGCACTATAAATATGTATATCATCAAAATAAACCACAACAGACTTACCAATAAATGGTCGTAGCGCTTGGTTCATCACACGCATGAAGGTGCTGGGTGCGTCTGATAAACCAAAGGGCATAACAAGCCACTCGAAGAAGCCCTCTCGAGTTTTGAAAGCAGTCTTCCACTCATCCCTTGGCCTAATCCGAATCTGATGGTATCCACTCTTCAAATCCAGCTTGGTGAAAATCTTGGCCCCCGATAATTGATCCAACAAATCATCCAGTCGTGGGATTGGAAAGCGGTATTTCATGGTGATCTTGTTGATGGCCTTGCTATCCACACACATTCTCCATGACCCATCCTTCTTTGGAATTAGCAAGCAAAGAACTGCGCAAGGGCTAAGACTTTCTCGGATGAACCCCTTGGACAACAACTCCTCGACTTGTCTGCGCAACTCCTCATGTTCCTTCGGGCTCATACGGTAGTGAGCTCGGTTGGGCAAACTCGAACTGGGCACCAAATCAATCTGGTGCTGGATATCCCGTAGTGGTGGCAGCCCTTCAGGTAGCTCTTCAGGAAACAACTTCCCAAACTCTGTTAACAAAGGTTTCATAACCGCAGGCACTTTTTCCTCAGACTAGTCCTGCCCGACATCCTTCCCAATTAGCACAAACATAAACCCTGAATCAGCAAACTCCTCCTCCAACTGCGCCCTCGCTAACAAATTGGTACTCTCCCCAGCTGGTGGTTTAGGAGCCGATTCCTTTGACTGTAACAGAACAATCTTTGTACCTCCAAACTTCAGGCTGTACGTGTTTGCTCCACCGTCGTGTGATACTTTTCGATCATACTTCCAAGGTCAGCCCAATAAGAGGTGGCAGGCATCCATGGCCATAACATCACACCATACTTGATCTTTATATTTAGTACCAACTGAAAATGATACTAAACAACGCTTTGAAACTTTTACCTCATTACCCTTCTTCAGCCAACTCAATCTGTAAGGATTTGGATGCGCCTCTGTCTGTAAATTCAGTTTCTGCATGACTTCTTCAGACACCACGTTCTCACAACTGCTCGAATCGATCACAAAGCGACAAAGCTTTCCTCCAACCGTGCAAGTGGACTGAAAGATGTTATTGCGCAACCATGACTCGCCCTCAGCCTCTTGTGGAGCATAGCACACCCGTCGAAGCGCTAACAAAGGGCCTACGTCTCCCATTACCTCTTCCTCCCCTAATGGCTCATCATTGTCATCATATGCAACCTCCTGCTCATACTTGCCAAATGTCTCCTCCTGAAACTCATCGGTCTCTATGAACAAGGCCTTACCTTGACGGTCCGATTTTCTGCATTCAGAAGCACGATGTCCTGGCTCTCCACACTTATAGCATTTAAAGCCAGAAGTCGTAACTTTGTTCGCTGCCTGCACTGCGAGTTAAGGGACTACTACGCGAACAGGTGGCGCAGCCCCCGCAGGCGCTCGACCAACATTGCCCTAGTTGGCACCTGTTGGTCTCCTGTTGAACTATCTTTCTAATACTAATGCCCACTGATGGGCATCTGATACAGAGCTCAAATCATACATATTTAACTCATCTTGAAACTTTTGACGTAAATCACCAACATACCTTGAAATCTGTTGCTCCTGAGACTCTGCGAGATCATTCCTGGCCACGAGTTGGTAATACTCGTGGGTATAATCGTCGACTGATCGTGTGTTCTGTTGAAGACTTTGTAAGCACTAGTACATCATACGGGTATAGTTATGGGGTAGAAACTCAACGCGCATCTTCTACTTCAATTTTTCCCAAGCAGAAATCTTGGTTTTTCCCTGCCGATGCCTACTGAGTTTGAGTTGTTGCCACCATGCAGAAGCCCTCCCTCTGAACCTGGTCGCTACAAGAGGGACCTTCCTTTCCTCAGGAACCTCTTTGAAATCCAAGATTTCGTCGATAGCATTGAGCCAGTCCAGAAACTCCTCTGGTGACAGATTTCCTTGGAACTCTGGCAGTTCAATCTTTAAACTGTTTTCCCAGTGACGCGAGTCGCGGGTGTGAGCCACGACCTCCCTATCCTACCCCCGCAGATGGCGGTAGCCATTAAAAGGGTTGGAATTTTCATCATCTGTAAAACCTTCCTCTATAGGAGGGTTAGATCTCACTTGACGATGGCGAGGTTGGTTTGTAACTTCTAAAGCCTCTAGGCATTGGACAACACCTCCAAGCATGGCTTTGATGTCAGCAAATCCTTCCTCCATTCGAGCATCTCGAGCAACCTCATCTCGTTCATAGACTTCTTCAACATTAGTTGTTCGACCCCCTCGTCCTCCTTGACCTCCGGTACGTCTTCCGGCCATAGTCAGGATTGAAACTTGGGCTCTGATACCAACTGATGCAACGCAGCCTCCTTTTACGAAACTGTTTGCAAAAAAATACACGAACAATGTTTGAGCCAGAGGTACTTCAATGCTTGCAATGAATATAAATAGGGCGATAGAAACCCTAACAACTTAGGAACCAATTAAGGCTGAGAATCAGTCCCTAATCGTAGAAAATACGAAATTTATCAAAAACGGAAAATCCTATGTTGACTGGAAAATCAAATACTAGGAAGAAATCCAAGGTTGCCAAAACAAGACGCAACTAAAACAGAATTTTCTATCAAAAGTTATTAGCAATCTAAATATTACTATAAATGGCAAAATAGGCCTTTCGGAAGGCTAGACAGCATCAAACGGCCGAAAAGCATCATTGGTCATCTTCCTTCGAAAGATGAGTATTGATTAGTGGGCCGTTTTGCTTCAACCCTATGGCCCACGGATCATTCTACCATTGTCACCCCGCCTCCAGTTTGGTTTGGGCTGTGCTCGGTCCAGTCGCTCGAGGAACGTGGATGCGACCCACTCTACATCAACTTCCAACATTTGGTGTTGCATGCCTGGGCTCTAAGACATGTTCAAAAGCCACCCAGGGGTATTCCAAGGCAATAGAAAAGCATATTGAGCTAGTTTTAATAAATTTTACACATAAAATAGTAAATAGATTTTATCATGCATCAAGGTGATTTATAACATAATAAAAACATAAAATGACCAAAACCCTTGTCCCCATGAGGATCAACGCGCGCTACCCATGATAGGCGCATGCTAGAGGCTGACCAACGCGCGCAAGTGAGATGGTCACATGGTTCTTGTAACCCTGCTAGCTTTTGGACTAGGATTGAAATTGATTACCAGCCTTGGCCCTGCCAGCCCCCCTTAGGGATTAAAACAGTAAGCAGAAAAAGGGTTATACCTTTGCATGAGTGTTTGAAAATGGTTTGAACAAGGAGATAGATGTTGTAAAATGTGTGTATGGAAGTGGGAAGTATAGTAATGGGAGGTGTGTGCTTAAGAGAATTAGAGCTTGTGCTTGAAGAGTTTTTGCTTGAAAATTGTTAACCATTGAGATTTTTTTTGTCACCTTTAACATGGAAGACCAATGGGGGTATATATAGAGAAGGCGGGAAGGTGGTGTACAAGGTCATACAACCAGCCTCGTTGGTTGGTTGTGGTTGCTTGGTGGAGAAGGTGGCAAGAAAAGTTGATGGGAGTGGTTGTGAGGGGGTTGCACCCCAAACCTACCAATACACTGTTCAGATGACGAAATTCGAGCACTATGGGTGTAATAGACCATTGATCATCACAAAATCCGACTGGCAAAAAAGTGAAAGGGACAGGGTTAGACCGGCGCGTGCATGACCCAAACAAGCACGCGCGCGTGCCACCTACCACTGCGCTGGTCAATAGTCAAAGTTTGACCTTTGACCAACACCTGGCAAGCTGACTGACGCGCGTGTGTACCAGATCCATGCACGCTTGTCAAACCATGGGTTTAGGTTTTGACTCAGGGTTTTGGGGTTTTAAAGGGGTTCCAAGCACTCCAAGTTCAATCATTTCCATTCTCAAAACTGCTTTTTGATCCGATTCATCATCGGTGAAACAAGAAACCAAAAAACGAAGTAAATCAATTAGGAGACCCAGATTGGGGTGTCTACAATCCTTTCTTTGGAAAATTGTTGGTGAATATTGAAAAAAGGGAAGGCTCTCCTTAGCCTTCAAAGGCATTTTCAGACGTCTAAAATGTCATAACTATGCACAGGAAACGAAAAGGCAGGCCTGAAAAGTGGGCAGTTGGGACTTTAAAATCTGAAAACTGGAACGACTCCCCAGCGCAAAAGACCAAGTCTTCAGTGCTAGGAACATTTTCCAGAAGACAATGGGCCTTTATTTGGGCCTCGGCCTACTTTATGCCTTTTGGGCTGCCATGGTCTAGAGGCCGGCTCTAAAGGGGCGCCATGTTTTCAATCAATTTTTGGACCAATTTCAAAATGCAAGCTCGATTCTTTTATTGAGAGGATCCATCCCATTTCGAAAAAAAAAAAAAAAAATTCAACAGTTTGCCCCTTTTTCAACAGAGAAAATTTCAATCAACTTCAAACTCAATATTGCTACAAGGGTCCATCCCATTCTCAACTAACTTCAAGGGTCCGTCCCATTTCTAATCAAAATTTCAAAGGGCTCGTCCCGTCTTTTATTCCAAGAATTCCTTAGCATAGAGTATTCTGCTGTGAGGGTTTGCCCCACTTTCAATCTTAATTGCGAATTGTTCAAACTCAATTTTCACTGTGAGGGTTCGTCCCACTTTTAACATTTACTGCGAATTGTTCAAACTCAATTTTTACTATGAGGGTTCGTCCCACTTTCAACATTTACTGTGAATTATTCAAACTCAATCTCTACTACGAGGGTCCGTCCCATCTATTTTCTTGCATTGCAACACTATCATGAATGTAGTTTTGTTTATTTGCATTTGCCACAATGAACTACGCAGGTCTAATCCCTACAACGGGGTACGTAGGCAGCTCCTCGAGCGTGACCTCATGTTTATTTATTTGTTATTTGGTATAAGGGTTTCTAGGATGCTCTATTGG
Source organism: Rhododendron vialii (assembly GCF_030253575.1). Lineage (NCBI taxonomy): Eukaryota > Viridiplantae > Streptophyta > Magnoliopsida > Ericales > Ericaceae > Rhododendron > Rhododendron vialii. The sequence goes on from NC_080568.1 coordinate 13,664,590, forward strand.
GGTGTCCTGATCTTTGATGCATACTCGTATCCCGCCGTGGCACCCGAGTAGTCGCCGAAGAGGGGCAACTGTAGACAACTCAAATTGAGACTCTTTGAACTACCTTAGATTTCCAATGATGATACAGGACAAAATCATAAATTTGAAGGCTTCGTCAATGACTTTTGAGCATCCCCGAACCTGAACCCATCAACTGCCCAGCACAAGGTATCAAGTGCTTAGCATAAAGCACCAACTATCCAGCGCAAAAGAGTCCAATAAACTTTCCAGCGCTAGATACTCACTCCCCAGTGCTGGGAATCAATTTCTGTTATTGACAGCTCTGACTGCTGTAGGAATCTCATCATGACCCTACAAAGCAAAAGCATCTAGCCGACTTTAAGCCTACACAGATGTTCCCCTCCGTTTTTTCCTATTAATCTAAAGCCATATTCATGGACTCCACTGCACTCCATAATACAATATACAATACACCTCTTCTCGTCCTTGAAACTCCTTTCCCTCTCTAGAATATATACACATTTTGGATTTTCTTTGAAGAAAAATCTGAAATATCTTATAATATTTGAAGAGAAAAATCCCATTTCCATCCTAAAAATCTCTATTTCTTCAATACTCCACTATAATAAATCTTCTTTGTCATTCATCAATTCCAAACGATCCTCAAATCATCCAAGCCGAAGCTCAAAGTCTCGTCCAAGCATTCAAAAGGTAGTAAACTACCTGCATTTTCGGTTTTTGTTCATCTAAGGAAATCAGGAACCCAAAGCAGGGCTACGAGCAGGCTAACGCGATCGTGGGTTTTTCTTATGAAAAAAATGTGATTGTGTGTGCTTTGTGTTGAGGAGTCACTCTCTAGCGCTGGACATCTCCTCCCAGGGCTTGCTGATTTTTGCAATATCAGTAGAGTCCAGAGACTTTTACGTCTATTTTTGGACTTTATTATTCATTTTCAATATTGTCTTTTACTGTTTCATATGGAAATACCACAAAACACTCTCAAAAGGCTTTTATTCATGCATTCTACCAATTAATCCATTGTTTGGATAAAAAAGTAAAACATTTTCAGAAACTGATCTGGACAACTGCTCTGCGCTTGGCATTGAGACCCCAGCACAAAGGAGTTGTCCCTAAAGGTGTTTTGCGTCGGGCACTAACTCCCCAGTGCAAAGGAGTTTTCCCCATCTTCTGCAGATTTTCGACAGTTTGCATTCATGTCACTTATAACGTGTAACTTTCTGTTCTGTTTCACTCTTGTATATACTGTACACTCCAGCTCATGCCTACACCACGCATTCAAAATTGCTGTGTTTAAAAAGTTAAGATATAAGAATTTTTCAAAACCGCACAAGTATTTAGTAGAGACCGGTCCTCGTATCGGGCGAGAAGGGTGTCGAACAAAAGCCTTTCCTTCCCGTAACTTGGCTTCCGAATCCAAAATCTCTGGTTCATTTTCAAACTCTAATATCATTTTCAAGTTCCAGATTTCTTGGATGACAAATCATTTTACAAAAACCCAAGTGGCGACTTTTTGATTTTCAATAAATCCAAAAACGAGCATGGGAGTCCTCCAAAAGGCCTCGAGCTCTGGTAGCTCACATGTATACTTGCAACTCACAAATATGTTCACTGCCCTTCTGGTATATCCTTGATGATCACATCCACTTCCACTGGGCACATCGCCTTGCCGCTCAGAATTTTTACCAACTTGATTTGAATCCCCTTCCACCAAAATTCTAGTTAACCCCATAAATGAATAAACTCCAAGGCAGCTCTCCAAGCCAAAGCTTCCGCGCATAAAGCTGAACTTGCCACTCCCAGATGAACTGCTCTAACGGCCACAAAAGTACAGTTAGCCCTTCTAATCACCATACCCGCCCCTGCAACACAAACCCCCCCCCCCCCCCCCCCCCCCCCCCTTTGCCCAGCAATCAACGCCCCATCCAAATTCCTCTTCGAGGTGGCCTCATCAAATTCCAGCGCATCCGTAACAGCTTGGTATACAGCTCGCTGTGGATCCGTTGATAACCCATTGAAAACCATTCCATAGTGACTTCCAAATCCGCCCTAAAATTTGTGTCACTAATGATTCCATTTGATCCCAAACATCAGAGCCTTTCCACCTATCAAATATACAATCGAACCACGCTAAAATCAAAGAGTTCCTGTTGATACCAGGAACATACCCGATCAGAGATAGTCTCCACATCATTTGTGCAAACCGACAGTCAAAGAAAAGATGTGGAAACGTCTCACAATCCTCCCGACACAAAGGACACAACAACTCTTCAGTGATTTTCCAGTGAAACAAATTTTCCTTAATCTGCACTATACCATGAATACCATTCCAAATAAAGTGTTATATCTTATTGGGAGTAGGAAGGGACTCGCCTCTCCTGACCCAAGACCCCTCTCTTTGTTTCTTCATAAGCAAAGCACTCTCGTACCCCGAGCTTTTTTCTTTTTTTGGATAAATTAGCTTGAAATAAAAAGATACTAACCGAATATATAGCCTAGCATACCCTAGGAGGAAAACGAAAAAAGAAAATAAAATAAAACAGGATAATTAAACTAGGTCCAGAGGCTACAATGCTCAAATTTTAAACAACTACCAAATGTTTCCAACCTATCTAGACAAAGGAGAGGGAAACAGATGGACAAAATTTTCCACTGGTAGGAGATAACTAGCTATGCAAGAGCAAGTCCAATGGGGGATGAAAAATAAGGGGATGAATAGTTATTTTAGTGTTAAAAAGTGGTTAAGAGTTAGTTAGATGGATAATAGGACTCCCTCTTCTCCAATGGGGGATGGAAGATGATGGGATGGATAATTATTTTAAGATGAAAAATTAATTAACTAACTTCTTCTCCATTTTATTTTTTCCCAAATTAATTCAACTGAATTAAAAAATAATTAATTAAAAAATGATAATTTTTTAAAATTTAAGATTAAAAAAAAAAACACCCCAACGGGTAGAAAAAGGCCGGCCTCTTTCTTTTCTTTTTTTTTTGATATAAAGCAGGCCTCTTTCATCTCATCTCATCTCTCTCTCTCTCTCTCTCTCTCTCTCTCTCTCTCTCTCTCTCTCTCTCTCTCTCTCTCTCTCTCTCTCTCTCTCTCTCTCTCTCTTCGAAGTTTGGGAAGAGAAACGTCTGTGGGAGGACGAAACCCTAACCCCTTATCTCTCTCCCCTCCTGTTCTTCACCAGTGATCTCTCTCTCTCTCACTCTCACTAGATTACCCCTCCCTGTCACCGATCAACTTTAACTAAAACCCTATCAAGCCAAGACCCACGGTTGAAAACGGCGAGATGTCTCGCTCTCACCAGCGAGATCTCTCTCCCTCTCTCAGCTCTATCTCTCTCTCCGGTGACATATTTGCAGAAAACGACAACCTTTGCAGATTTCGGCAACAGATTGCAGATTTCGGCCAACTTTCTGGTGAATTAAGGTAACTCCGGCCTTGGTAGTTGCAGTTGGTTTTGATGATGTGTGATGATGTGGCAAGTATAGCTATAGTCATTTGGTATCTATCTCCATATTCATCAAAGCTATTTTCCATCCCCCATTGGAGCCCTGATTTTTGCATTTGGGGATGGAAAATGACTATCTATCCCCCATTGGACTTGCTCTAACTACGACGATGCCAAGAAGTTGGAGTAGTGGAAGTCAGAGCCCAATCCTTGAGGTTCAGCAGCCCTAACGTAACAGATTAGCCCATGTGGTGCCAGGTTGATTGTTCCAAAAACGAATCAGCCCCGTCAGAGCCGCGAACCCATGAAGACTAGATTGAAGATATTCAGTCATGGTGCTATGAGATGCAAAAGAACAGCTAAATTAATTGCCAAGGACAACCCCGCTTGGCTAGGTACAAAATTAGTTCCATGGGACAACCCCCAACAATAGGACACCAGCAAACACACTACGGTTAAGATTCCACAGCAGACGCTGAAAATGTAAATGAAAACTATAGCCAAAAGAGTAACATTCCACGGACATTCCCTTTGGATAGGCATACATTAAAATAATGCCACAGATAAGATTCCACAGCAGTCAACAAAATTTGAATTGCGTACTTTTCAAACCCCATTAGGATTTCCCCATATGGTTAGGATTTCCAAAGCTCACAAAGCAGTGATCAAAACACGACCGAAGTAGTCCCCTTTTGCCTCATCAGTAGCAAATAAGCATAACAATAAAAGAAGCCATGACACCAGTATTCACAAAAGAAGATGCCATTTGACTAGAAGGTAAATGATGAAAGAAGGAAAATGAGAAAGCCTATTGCAGGTATATGCTTAACTATAACACCCTCAAAAGACTCACACCTCCTTACTTTCCTTTAAATGCAATAGACTTAGGCTGCACAACTTCCTCCACTTAGCTAGAAATGCAATATTTCTAGTACTTCGCATGGACAGAAAATAGAGAAAACATATTTTTCTTAACCCCTTCTTGTTTAAATACATTTCTAAATATAATTTATAGTACGTAATCTGAAAAATTATGCAATCTATACTACAAACAAGTGTTCAAGACGTGTCCCCAAACCCATATCCAATTTGGGAACACATATCCCAGTATCTTAAGATTTAAGTTTTGGAAGGTCCGACGCTTGAACTTGCACTCCATGTAATATAGATCATGGTTTTCACAGCCATTGCAAAAGCTACAACATGAAGTAGGTTTGATTTCAAAAAGTAGTAGCCTGTCCTCTGTGGATAGCCTGCTTCGCATAGCAAACCAAGCAATCAAGCTACATCTCAACATATGGGAAGGGAACCACACAATGCGACTCGAACCAACCGTGGGTAGGTGAACTCTCAAATTGTCCCAGACTGAAGAGATGGTGAATTGTCCATTAGTAGTGAGGGTCCACACATATCTGAATGTTAAGAGTTTTGGTTTAAAAGAGGAGGAAGTACGTTCCTGACTTCATTCAATTCGAGAGTTTGAGAGACTCGAAACAACCACTAGAAGTTATTATGAATTATGGCAGACACAATGGAATCATTGGGGAGACCAGAATCAGAGATGATTCGGGAACCAAACTTCTCATGAAGGAGGCACAATGGGTGCCAATTATCATACCACAAGGGAGTGGAGTGTCCATCCCAAATTTTATTTTTACCCAAGTATTTTGAAAAATAATCATTTTTTAGCAAAATAAGTCAACTTATTTCACTTATTTTGCTATAAATTGGTTATTTTTCAAAATACTTGGATAAAAGTAAAAAAAAATTTAATTTTTCGATTCCTCTCGTCGAGACGAATCAATAATCCACAAAAATTTGGCGCCGAAACTAACAAATGCAAAAAAAAGTTAAATAAGGACTAAACAACTTAATTTTTTTTAAAGTTTAGAATCACTCACCCGGAGAGAGAAAGATTTAAAAGATTAGGAAAGAGAAAGGGTAATCTGTGATTTATTTGGATTTGAGGATGAAAAGATAAGTTTTCAAACCCACTAAGATAGAGACTTAAGTATCTATATAAGGCCGGACCTCTATTTAACTTCCTCTATGAAAAATTGAAAAAATGAAAGAAAAATGATTGTACATATTGGACGCTGCGGCAGAGTTGGGGCTGGCGCAATTCACATTCGAACTCGGAGACACTACCACAGCCATTTCCTAGGGCTATCACTCTCCTCGACGACGCCGCCGCCTTCACTCTCACTCACGTCGTCGAGAAGGTTTCCACTCGTGCTGTTATCTTCCTCATCATCATCAGCGGCAGTAATGACAACAATGACTTTTTCTTCTTTTTCTTCATTGAACAAGGATCCGCCTATTGCGAAGAAGGAAAAGTATGAAATGGAGATGTTCGGAGACTTGAGGGTCGACAACTACTACTGGCTCCGTGACGATTCTCGTTCTAATGCTCAGATGCTCTCTTTCCTCCAAGACGAGAATGCCCATACCGAATTCGTCATGTCTGGTATCTACAGATTGCAATCTTTTACTTCGTTTCTATTCAATTGATCAACTATTATCAAAGAGTATACATCCTTGATTTGGTCGTTAAACGAGGAGTATTCATCCCTTCCAGTTGGGCCCCCAACTTTGATTGAAATCCTCCCTCAGAAAAAAAAAAAAAAACAAAAAAAAGCTTGTTTTGACACCGATAATTATATGAAAAGTGTGGGGTGATCGATCAAGATTGGTTGACCTCGCCTAAGCCTCCTAGTTCAGCGAATGGGTTAGCCTAGCCCTTCGTCTGAGCCTCCTGGTCACCGACTACGTTCGCCTAGCCCTTAGCCTGACCTGCACAAGCAAGCACGACTAACAAACCACACGGGAGGGACCCCAGAATGGTCCTCCGGCGTGAGAGTGACATAGTGTAGAGCAAGAAGGTAAAGCACTAGGGTTTTAAGGGTAGGAGACGATGTACCTCTTTAGGGTTGCTTAGCTTCCTTTATATAGAGCATCTTTACTTGCTCCCCAAGTACTAGCATGTGCCGCGCACACTTTGGCTCACGTCTCCTGACGTAACAGATAAGGTTGCCAACAACCTTACAAATGAGCTGGCAACCGATCGGATGACGTCACCTTCATCATTCCAAATTAGGGATGGCAATGTGAACCAAACCGATGGGTACCCGAACTGTAATTGAAGTTTTTTCCCGAACCATAACCGATATTTTCCCCGTGGATATGAGTATGGTTGAGCCCTTTGATAACCGAACGGGTATCGGTTCGGTTATGGTTTAACTGTTACCCGAACCAATACCCAAACCGAATCTATACCTGAACCGAACCGAAATACTAAAATTACATAAATACCCTTTATATATATATAGACACACACGTGTAGCAGCATCAATGTTTAGGGTTTCAAATTTCATTTGAGTCATTCACTCCCCTTCACAGCCGCACCCCTCTCTCTCTCTCTCTCTCTCTCTTAGCCAACTCCTTCGGACGGGAACTCATCATCATCGTCATCGGCGAGAACATCATCATTATCATCATCATCGGCGATTTTTTTGCTCTTTCATCGACGAATTGAGGTTGGGAACCAAATTCTTTCAGCTAGTGTAAGGAACACCATTCAGTTGCCCTTGGGTAATCAGATCTGTGGTGGAAGACGTGAAGCTTTGGGCTGCTACCAGAAAACGTGGTAACCTACCCTCTCTTTCTCTCCTCTTCTATCTCATCGTCTGGTTTCCATGGTTTCGATTTATGAAATCTTGTTTCATTAAATTGATTTCAAATGATTTGGATTTGAGATGTATGGATTGTTCCTTTGAGATTCAGCTGTATGGTTGATTTTGATTCACATCTTGTTTCAAAAACCATTAAAGTGAAGAAAAAATGCGATTTGGTGTTTTTTGTTGTTCATTTTGATGGTGAAAGAATCAGTATTTTTTGGTTGATTTTTTTGATTGATTTTTGGTTTTGCAATCTCTAATGCGGTTATCCATTCGATTCGGGGAATACCCAAAACCCATTTGGTTCGGTTATGGGGTAACCGGTCTCTACCCGTTCGGTTGTCAGGGCGGATCCGGGTAAGTGGGGATTTTCGGGTATCGGGTATGGATATCTCAATATCCGCCCCGATCTGCCCAGTTGCCATCCCTATACCAGATAAGATGGTTATATGTACGTGAATGAGCTGGCATAATGTTCACCGCCGTACCTAGTGTCCGAACACTAGATTGATCGTAGTAATGTTCATCACTGTGCCTAATGTCCGAGCACTAGACCGATCGTAGCGGCTCTATGTCTATTGCTGAAGGACTAACAATACTCAGTTGCCTACCCGAGCATTATCATTGCCGAACCATAATGTCCAAACCATAGAGAGGAACCTTAATGTTCGAACCATTGAAAGGAGCATTGGCCGAACCACAATGTCTGAACCATAGCGAAAAGCGTCGACCTCAATATGAGTTGGCCAAACCTTAGGAGCATCGACCTTAATATGAGTTGGCGGTTGGACACTTCATATCTGAATGTTGCTGCCGCCGAGCCTGTCTATCCGAACCTAAGAGTTCGATGCTTGACTCGACCTTAATGCAAGTTGGCTTGTAGAGACTCGTAAAATTTTTAATTATTGAAAGGTTATATTAATGCCGAAAATTGGGAAAAACTGTGAAAAGTGTTGAGGTTATATGATTTGGGGTTATGATGGGATTGAAAGTAGAAGGGTGTTTGTGTGGTTTAAAGTTGTACTAGTATATAAGTGTGTGTGTATGTGTAGGAGATTATAATATCTTATCTCTCCCTCTCTCCACACATGGTTCTCTCTCCCTCTCCCTCTCTCTCTCTCTAACGTCTCTCTATATCTCTCACCCAAAAACCCCACTCAATCACTCAAAAACTCACAAGATCAACCTCCATTCCACATTGCAATCATGTTCTTGAGCTTGGGTTTCGTTGGTTTGAGCTCGGAGGAAAGATCTTGGTCGATTTCGGAGTTCATGGAGCTAGGGCTTGCTTGAATCGGGTGGGTTTTGGTCCTTGCTTTGAGGTAGGGACTTCTTCTCCTTCTCTATGTGTGAATATGTTGATTTGGTGTAGTATTCGAGCTTGGATCATCACCTTTTGTATCTCAAAAATTTGTCAAAATCTGCAAAAATCGCGGCTGGAAGTGCTTGGGGATCAATCCCTTTGCGCAGGGGGATCGATCCCCTTGCTATCTGGACTTTTTCTATTGTTGTTTGGGGATCGATCCCCATGTGGTGGGGGATCAATCCCCACACTCTTTGGATAGTTTTGAGCCTTTTTGTGATATCTTGACTATTTTGAGCCCCGATTGCTTCTAACCCCTTTTGGACACCTCCTAACCTATTTCAAGCATGGTTATTTGATTTCCGTTGGTTAACCTAAGTCATTCTCGTTCCGTTGGACTCTCGTTATTAAAGAAAAAATAGAAGGTTACTTGATTAAACCATAGTGAAATGTCTCTTGTGTGCTTGATCGTATATGGTGGATAAATGTGGCATGTTTACAACGTTGGTATCGTATTGTATGATGATAACTGTAAGAATGTGAATGTAGGAATGTTGTTTGCTTATTAATTGATAGTGTGTGTGAGTTGGGGAATTGGAATAGGGGTGTCCCGTAACGCAAGGGGTGGTAATACGGTGACCCAAGTGGATGGAGTTCACTGTAACGCAAGGGGTGGAAATACAGTAACAGTAGGAGTGTTTATGCTATAACGCAAGGGGTAGTAATACAGTCGAATGTGACGTGAGATAGAGTGTGGTGTGGTTGACATCGGTAGTACATGTTGTTTCTTGAACTATATGCTTACTTGAGATTGTGACATACAATGGATTGAATCGAAATAGATGTCGACTTACTTGTTGCATCTTAAACACTTTATATACTTGTCACCTTGGACATTGCCTGACTTCGTAGAATGTGCCAGTCAAGCTATCGTAGAAAGAGTTGAGGGTTGGTTGTGTCTCTTTCGATTGAACCATATTCTCCTTGTTAAGGGAAGAGAACACACGCAAGTGAAAAATAAATAAGCAATCAAAAGAACAAGACACACGATATGCGTGGTATATCGCGTGGTTCTGACTTAAGCAATTTGCCTAATCGTACTCCACGGGGTGTTGGGGGGTTTAACTATGATGAGAAGATGAACAACGTTACAATGGGAGGCAACCCTAACTTTGCTTTTATAGTCCAAGCAGCACACCAAAAAAAAACCCTAAAAAAGGCGTTTCTCGCGTCCCGCTGGTCCGAACTAGCTTTACCTTTGGTCCGGACCAAAATTCCAGCAGCTTCAAAACTGAATCCTGTTTGCGGTGGTCCAGACCAGTCCCACGGTGGTCTAGACCAAGGTCACAAAAACTGACCGTCTTCACATTCTAATAATTCTCCCACTTGAAGATTGATCAACGGCGCTTCCCAAACTTCAATGGTCATCAGCAGACACCATCTATCATCAACACCCATAACACCCATCTCCACAAGTACCTCAAGCTTAGAGACTGACTGAAGCTTCGCAAAGCTTCAGCTTATCAACAGTCACAGCCTTTGTCAACATATCCGCTGGATTCTCCGCACCAAGGATCTTCTCAAGTATCAATTGTCCACTATCAATTAATGAACGGATAAAATGGTACCTCAATTGTATGTGCTTCGTTCTAGAATGAAAGGCCAGATTCTTGGCGAGAAAGATGGCACTCTGACTGTTACTGTGCAACACTCCTTTCTTAACCGTCTTCCCCAACTCATCCAGAAGTCCTTGCAACCACACCATCTCCTTTCCAGCTTCCGTGACTACCACATACTCGGCTTCTGTAGTTGAGAGAGCAATAATTTTCTACAACTTAGAGCCCCAACACACAGTTGCACCTCCCAAAGTATACACAAACTTGGTAGTACTCTTCTGACTGTCCATGTCACCCGCCAAGTTTGCATTAACATAACCTTGCAACTTCAGGTCAGCCCTCTTGAAACACAATGAGACATTGGTAGAACCCCACAAATACCTCATAACCCATTTCATTGCTTCCCAATGCTGCTTCCCTGGATTACTCATGTACTTACTCACTACTCCCATTGCATGCGCAATTCAGGATGTGTGTAAACCAAAGCGTACATAAGACTCCCAATCGCTGATGCATACGGAACTTTACCCATGCAGTCCCGCTCCTCGTTTGTCTTCGGTGACTAGTCCTTGTTTAGTCTAAAATGACTAGCCAAAGGTGTTCCAGCAGGTTTCGCATCACCCATGCTAAACCTTTTGAGCACCTTTTTGATATACTCGGATTGCGATAGCTTTAAAGTCCCATTTGCTCTATCTCTAACTATCCTCATCCCATGGATTTGCTTAGCCACTCCCAAATCCTTCATTGCAAACTATTTTGACAACATCCTCTTCAAATTGTTTATCTCTTTGATGCAAGACCCTGCAACTTGCATGTCATCCACATACAGCAACAAGATGATATAGGATTTGTCAAAGCTCTTAATATAATAGCAATGATCAGCCTCCAACCGTTTGAACCCATTGCTGCACATGAAGTTGTCAAATTTCTTATACCATTGCCTCGGAGCTTGCTTCAACCCATACAAGCTCTTGCTCAATTTGCAAACCATCTTCTCTTTCCCTTTAACTACGAAGCATTATGGCTGATGCATGTAGATGTCCTCCTCCAAATCCCCATGAAGAAATGCAATCTTCACATCCAACTACTCCAAATGCAAGTCCTCAGCAGCCACAATCCCCAATACCAACCGTATTGTCGTCAACTTCACAACCAAAGAGAAAATATCAGTATAGTCAATTCCTTCCTTTTGCTGAAAGCCTTTGACCACCAATCGAGCCTTGTAGCGCTTGCTACTTTCATGTTCCTCCTTCAATCTGTAAACCCACTTATTATGAAGAGCTTTCCTACCAGTTTGCAATTCTGTCAACTCCCACATCTGGTTTGTGTTTACACCCATTTTTGGCACCCAGTCCTGGGCAAGCATTGGAGGGCCATTTAATTATTTTTTAATTAAATTGGGCCATGAATAAAGATGTGTGGGTCTAAAATTAATGGGCCAACATAATATCATATGGGCCTGATTAATTTTAGTTCAATTGGGTCATGGGATAAAAGCTTTATGGGCCCAAGTATTTTGATGGAAATAGAAAGGCCCATAGCCCATGGAAGTTGATAATGTCTTTGGAAGCATTTTTGTGGGTTAAACATATAAGTAGGCCATTTAATTTAATTAAATGGCCCATTGCCCGTAAATCCCATGAAAAGTGGAAGGTGGGCAAGTGTCTGTTGTTGTGCAAAGAGCCATTTGACTAGGTCAAATGGCTGGTAGTTTTTTAACCCACGAAAAAAGGGAATGAGGTGGCCCATTACTCGTCAACTGCCCATGGAAATAGGAAATGGAGGAGGTCCATTATCTTTCTAACTGCCCATGATCAAGAATAAAACACATGGGTAATAAATGGAATTTCGGGTCGCTACCCATGATCCCATGAAGTGGAAGTTACAAGTGATACATGGCGCCATGAGAAGAGGACAGCAAACCCCTTGCATGCAGAAAAATCGAAGTCCCTTGGCCTATAAATACTAGTTCACAAGAAGGAAAAAGGGTCCACACACCAATCAAGTTCAACTCTTAAAAACCAAAGCCTTCCTAGCGAAGCAATTATCTCACTTCTCTCTCATCTCTATCTCTCTTGTACCCCCAACTTTATTATTACGATATAGTAAAGTTATTCCGTCTCTCTTGTATCCCCAATTTTATTATTACGACATATGTGGGCACGCGCCCTCGGAAAATTTTATTTATGAAATTGGGTGCGGCTCTTTTTCGGAAAAGCGCGGCGAAACGCCTCGATTCAGAGTCGCCACTCGGGTTTTAGAGGTGAAAGCACCCAAGGAACCGAACTCGAAAACGTTTGCCACGTTTGTTTGATTTTTGAAAAGGCGTAGACCGATCCGTCGTCACCTTCGATATCTGAGGTTCGGGAGCCAGGTTACGAGAGGGGAAGGGTTTTATGGCATCGCTCTCGCCCAATCCGAAGATCGGTCTCTACTCAGGCATTTGGTAAAAACATTTGCATTTTTCTCTCTTTTGATCATTTTTTTGGCCAGTTAGGGCGGGGGAACAATTAATGGGGGTTTAAAACTGTAAGAAGTTGCAGTTATGTGATAAAATGTTTATGGATAACTTGCTTGCAATGATAAATATAGATTGAGAACAAGCACTGAACAACCCGAATGAATTGAAGTACGCTGCCCTGAAGAGACATGAGCAGGCTCCACACCAGCATGCACTGGCCGAACCACTGCATGCTGATACAACCTGCGCACGCCACAACCAAACTGGCGTACTCCACTTGTCTAGTCTCACAGTCCTTGTTTGCAACGCTCTGGGCTCTGGAAAAGGACCAGCGCACACCCAGGACAAACCACGCAGTTTAATCAAAGCAGGATATATATAGTTACAGACAGATGAGACGGCTTAGGGCCATGAAAGATAACAGAATGCCCCAAAAATAGTGTGGAGACAGAAAAGAGGTCAAAGCTAAGCTAAGATGCAAGGGCCAGCCACTGGATCTTGGGACAAACTGCCGTACGCCAGTCATCAAAGGCCGTACGCCAGTTTAACCTTGGTCCAGTGCTTGGCTTTTGCATCATCTGGGCTCTGGAATATGACCAGAAGGATCCCAGAGGCCCTCAAAACAGATAAGGAATAGCCAGTAACTACTACAACTAAGCAGCTCTAAATGTACAGAAAGCAGTGAACTGGTTATTAGCATGCTAAGGTGATTGACAGAAATGTAAATTAGCAGGAATGATGATCGATGATCCCCATGCCAGTAGTGCACGTATCACCATGACTGGCGTACGACTCTATTGTACTGGCGTGCGCCATGTATCATCTCATACGATTGCTGTATTTTTGCCAGTTTAAGGACAGGACTAGTATTGACTACTAGCCTGGGCCCTACAGGTTCCCCTCAGGAGATGAAAACAGAAAGGAACACAAAGGTGGTATACCTTTTTGTATAGAGATTTGAAGGTGGTATTGAGCTTAAAGGTTGAAGATGGAAGTTGGATGGTGACTGGACATCAGTGGGGTGTATGGAAGTGAGCTGCCCTCCTTTCTCTTTCAGTGGGAGAGGAGAGATAGAGAGTGAGAGAAGAGAAGAAGAAAGATAGCACCCTTTAATGTGGCTAACCCCTTCCAAATGAATGCAAGGGGGGGTATTTATAGAGGAGAGAGGGATTGAGATCAATTCAGGCTAAGGGCTGTTTGGCCTTGAGAGGGAGCCTCCCATGCATTAAATGCATGGGACTTGCCTTGATGGGGGGTGTAGGAGAAAAGGGGGACGTCCCTGCCGAATGTAATCATCAGGGAGACTGTGGCCGACGTCAGGGTGGCACAAAAGTCTCGTCCATGTGGCTGAATAAAGTTGATTTGACTGGGCTTGACTGGCGCCACATACGGACAAGCGTGCGCCAGTGATAACTGAGTCAACGGTCGATGACCGACACGTGGCAGTTAACTGGCGTACGTCATCAAGGTACTGGCGTATGCCAGTTTAGGTTTTGCTGGGGCTGTTTGGCTCTGGTTTGAAAGGTTTGAAGGGGGTTTGAAAGAGGTTCGGGACGCTCAAAGCTCAAACACACCATCGTCCTCAGACTGTTCTCGACCACAATCATCATTGGGGAAATAAAACATCAGAAAATAGCGTTCTCTGGATAGTCCAGAATGGGGTGTCTATAACATAATAAAGTTATTCTACGTTGTTACTTCTTTTCCTACATGGTTAGGAAATTATTAAGTCCTCGCTCATAGAGGCAAAACCACGAACCAACATTGCAATCCGGCCCTTAGGTTTGCAGCACTTTCGCCCTCACGGTTAAGAAGTCAGAAAAGGGGCATTCAATCCTTTACGTTGGACGCGACAAGTTCTGGCACGCCTACTCAGTCCTTGAGCCATTTCGGAGTCGAAACAATTTTTGGCACGCCCGGTGGGACCCTGATTGTCTAAGGGTTTTATTATGGCAAGGAAGCAATAGTGGCAGCAGCAATCGAATTCACCCATCCTCGATCCACCACAGAGTCCTGAGGGAGTGGCAGTCGACGTGCCATTACTCGAGAAAGTTGGTCCTCAGATCAGCGCTCGAGATCTTAGCGACACTATCGACAGCGTCAAAAATTATATATTTTTGGCAGGACGTGAGATCTCCCGCGACATGACACTTTCAATTTCACAATTGTTCTCTCAGTCCTTGGAACCTCTGACCATAGCAGTCAACAAATGGTTGCTACGCTCACAGAGAGGCTACTGCTTGCTCCTCAGCAGCAGGGCTTTCCACAGTTTGGTGTTTATGGCAACGGTCAAGACCAAGCTGGCCTATTGGGGGTTCCTCCCCCTCCTTAAACATTTTACCACGCTATTTCATTTAGCAGCCTTGTACTCGAGGGGCAAGTAGAGAAGGGAGCTGTGATTGGAGGAGCCCAGACGCCTCCCGCAAATAACGATCAAAGGTTTGTTTTGGTTGAAAACCTAAGCAAACCTGACAAATCCGACAAGATGGACAAAAGGCCTTTGCAAGGAGGCCAGGGCTTTGGAAAGGATAAAGGAGTTGCTCATACTCCTCAAAGCTCTAATACTCGGGGGGCAAGTCCATCCCGGAACCAACAAGCACAAGAAGAACACCCACAGCTGCCTCCTGTGCCAAACCTAGTTATGGGAATGGATTAAGTCCTGAACTTGCTCTAGGAGCAGTTAGGACCTGGTTTCAGACCTTTGGGAAGACCAATATATAGGAAGCCTCAAACCGAAGAAGTAGACAATACACCTTTTCCAAAGGGCTATAGAGTTCCAGAGTTCCAGACCTTCAATGGTGAAAACGCACAGTCAAGAGTGGAGCACATTTCCAGGTTTCAAGTTCAATGTGGAGAGGCTAGAACCATTGATGCTCTAAAGTTGAGGCTCTTTCCCAATTCTCTTATTGGGATAGCCTTCACTTGGTACATCAACTTGCCACGTAACTCAGTGCAGACCTGGGCACAGTTGGAAGAGATGTTCCACTAGCAGTTCTACAGGGTAGAACCAGAAGTAACGTTGGTAGACATGTCATGCTATCGTCAAACCCATCTAGAATCTATGGAGTCCTAACTCTTACGTTTCAAGACTGCTTGATTCAAGCGCAAGATAGTCCTCCCAAAGGCTGAATACATGCGTATAGCATTAAACGGCTTAGGCTTTGAAATGAAGAAGAAGTTCTTTGGGACAGAATTCAGAGACTTGTTTGAATTATCCTCTAAGGCTTCTCATTATGAAAAGTTCTTGGCAGAGGAACAGGACAGGAAGACAGCATCCAAAGGAACGTATTACCGTGACCCTAATTACGAGATTGCTGCAGTGGAATTAGAGGTAAACCTAGACGTGGCAGTGGCTGAAATCATCAACAAAAAGCCATACGTTTGCAAGGCCTTTGTTAAGTTGGAGCCCACAAAGCAGCCAGTCCAGAACACTTTTAATAGGCCAACCAGGGCCTATACTTTTGACGTTGGTAGGGCTGAAGCTATCTTTGATCAACTCCTGGCCGACAAGCTGCTCAAACTGCCCTTTGGCCACAAGATTCCAGCTCTGGAAGAACTGAAGGGCAAAGAGTATTGTAAGTACCACAACTCTTGGAGTCATACAACTAATAACTGCATAGTATTTAGAAATGATATCCAGGACAAAATTGACCAGGGGGAGTTCAAATTTCCCGAGAAGGACAAGCAGCCCATGGGGGTCGATGGCAATCCTTTTCCCTCAAGGTTCAGTACAAATATGGTCTCTGTTGACATAAAAGGCATGCCTAGGAATGTTTCTAGGTAGAAGATAAGTTTGGAAGCCCCTTCCAGAGTAGCTTACAAGTCCAACCCAGGCAGGTATTGGGATTCTTATTATGATGAAGGGGATTTCAGGATTGAATGGGTCAAGAGGTTTAAAAACAAAATTCATGCTGGTCCAGACCTACAAGGATGAAGAAAACCAGAAAGGCCAACTTGTTCCATGATATGCTCAGAGTGTGGCCATCATGCCAGTCCTAGCAGGCCTAGCAAGCCAGCCTTGAAGAGCATTATCGTGGGAAGGACTGAACCAAGGTCTGATGAGTCACACAGGTCTAAAAAAAGAAGGGTTGTGCGTGAATCTGTGTTCAACCGAATTCAACCAGGGTTGGTTGAAATTGAAGAAGAGCTGGACAATTTGAGGATTTCTGCTACTTCTAAGGGCAAGCCAAGGGCTGTGAGACCTCCAGTCTCTCCTCCTGACGAGTGCACAGGGTTGAGCATCCCAACTTTCCTTCTGGACCTCCACCTTTATCCAAATCTCAGAAGAGGCGCCGCCAACGAATCAGGCAGGCAGCTAGAAGGGCTGAGGAAGAGGCAGATCTACTGGACGACCCAATGATTAAAGATGATCCCAAGGGGAAGATGAAGATGGAAGTCCCAATTGAAGAGCCTATGGTCAAAAAATCCATGGCTCAAAGAGTATACAAGCCCTTGGAAAGGACTGTGGAGGAGGCTATCGTTGAGCCTCCTCCAAGGACTTTACCTAAGAAGCAAGTCCCTTCGGGGAAGACATACAAGGAGGCTGTTACCTAACCATTTCCAAAGTAAGCTGTTGTGCCCAGGAAACAACCTCTCTTGGAAAGAACTCTTAAGGAGGCTAGAATTCAGCCTCTACCAAGGCAAGTGTCACGGGGCTGTTTTTCGCCTAGAAATCTGCCCGTGATGGCACCAAGTTTGCCAACAACTTGGTCTCAGCCAACTAATGTTTACTCACACACCCGATATGTTTGAACGTCTAGAAACACACTTAAGAGTTACGGGAACTGTCCCAACCTTTATTAAGCACCAACTTACAAAGGAATACACTCAAGAACCTAGACAGAGCATCCCTCTGCCTTAGGCTACGAAAATGCTTGCCTAAATAGGCTTACAATCATAAAAACGTGGCCACTAAGTACATGAGATCATGGGGCCAACCCATGATCTTGCAGTTGACACCCCCAACTGCCTTAGGGCTGTGCTGGCACTGCCAGAATCTGCCAGCACACTGAAACATGAAACTGCTTGGAGATAACTGCCGATAACTGCCCATTTCTGCCTTGGACACCTGTCCCATGCTGCCAGTAACACATGCAGCCCGTTTCTGCCTCGGACACCTGTCCCATGCTCCCAGCAACATGTGCAGAATGCTGTTTAACCGTCAATAACCATTTTTCCTGAGCCAACTCAAGTCTGCCTCCGTTTTGCCCGAGCCAACTCAAGGCTGCCTAGCCAATTTTGTGATCCAACCCCAGCTCCCAATACTTAACCGTTTTTCTCGATTGCCTTGTCCCACAAGCCTGCTTCTCGTTTAACATCCCTGCCTCAATATCATCAGACCATCACGTGCATCACGACTGCCACTTGCCTTTGGGACCAGTGCCGACCCCAACCGACACTATCGGGTCACCTTGTAAAGACATGTCTGCCTCATGCCTTCGTTTCCACCGGTTGGCTAGGGTGCAAGGTGCCACCGCTAGCCAAGCTTAGCAAGCCTTGGAAATCAAGGTGCTAACAAACCACCCCCACCAGAGGAAGCCGACGTCCTCATCGGCAAGGCCCGTAAGTACTCCAGCCCTTGTTTCTCAGACTGCCACAAAGTCCCATCCGTTTCCCATGTAGCCTCCGAGTCTTGCCTATTTTCACACTTCACCAAACAAGAGGTTCTCCCATTTGCCACGCTCTGTCCTTTCGCCTTATCATCCAGAATCCCGTGCATGTAAACTGCGAGAGAAGCCCGTTGAGCTTGTTTTCTTCCAGCAACTACCAAGTCTGGAAAATTCTGCACTTGAATTGCCGATAGCCAGCCACCCGTTCCTTCCCTTCCCCTCTTTCCCTTCTCTGCCTTGGAACAACGCGGTACAAAGTAGGGCCGTTTCTCATCAGCAATCAAAATCCCACAGAGATGTGGCATCACAGCCACTTTTGCAGCCATAAAGAACTCATTACCCAGTATAAGTTCGAAGTCATCAAGCGGATACACCATCAAATCCACTTGCCCGTTCCAGTCCCCGATTCCCAAAGTGACATTGCCCGTCAATGCCCCACCTGTGCATTGGAATTTACGGTCTTGATCCGACTGAAACTTTCAACGACTTTCAATCCAAGTGACTGCACCACCCGTTCTGAAACAAAGTTGTGTGTGGCTCCTGTGTCCACCATGGCCAACACTTCCATTCCACAAAGCAACACTTTGACATACATCAAACCTGATCTCTGCGAGGTTACTGCCTTGTCTGCATGAATCACATTGAGCAATTGCATAGGGTTGACCCGGACATGCACTTCCGAGTCTAAATCACCATCTTTCCCTTCATCCACGCAAATAGCATTCAACTTTTCACACTTTGGGCAATCTTTTGCCCGATGAGGCCCATCGCAAATGAAACAACCCTTGCTGAAATTCCCTTTGCCTTGCCGTTTGTCCTCCGCAACAGATTCTGATTTCTGACCCTTGTCTTTCTGACTCTTATCCCATTTCTTTGAACCAGATTTTGACGTGCTGGATTCAAAAGAATTAGATTCACCCGTCAATTTGAAATCTGCCAACCCGTCAGCAGCAGCAATAGTCGATGGCAAGTCTTGATTCCCAGCCTTCGTAGTTCCAACCCGACATAAAATTGAAAACCTTGTCCTCCTCTGACATGTTCTTGATATCCAGCATCAAAGAACTTAATTCCTTCACATAATCTCGCACTGAACCCGTGTGCTTCAATTGTTTCAGAGACTCCCTTGTAAGCCACGAAGAATTGCAAGGCAAGGAATTGATCCTTCAATTCCTTCTTCAGCGTTTCCCACTGCTCGATCTTTGGACGCCCGCTGTCCTCACATCGAGTTCTCCACCAGAGTTTCGCATCGCCCATGAGAAACATCGTGGTGATTGTAACACGATCTGCCTCTGGAACACAAGCAACAGAGAAGTACTGCTCCATATCCCAAGAAAGTTTTCCAACTCCTTGGCATTTCGGGCACCACCGAAAGCCTTCGGTTTAGGGACCTTTACACGAGTCTCGAATCCATCTGAGCGACCCAAGAAGGCCCTCTTCACAACAAGCAATTCTGACTACAAGTTAGAAACCCGCTCCTTCATGACATTTGAGAGTTTGTTCAAGTCCGCCAGCATCTCTGTAAACTTGGTTTCGGTCTGACCGACGTGTGTTTCGTGAGCCTTTTTCTGTGACTCGACCGAAGCCAACACGATGTCCAAGCGTTCAACCAAGGTAACGCCCTCATCAGAATCATCATCACCAAAAAGCTTTTCCAACTGTGTAACTCTGACCCGTACCGCCTTGAGTGCAGCATTTGCAGCCATACCTTCAACCCGAAGTTCTACAACTTTTGCTCACAACCTGGCTCTGATACCAACTGTCACGGGGCTATTTTTTGCCTAGAAATCTGCCCGTGATGGCACCAAGTTTGCCAACAACTTGTTCTCAACCAACTAGTGTTTACTCACACACCCAATATGTTTGAACGTCTAGAAACACACTCAAGAGTTACGGGAACCGTCCCAACCTTTATTAAGCACCAACTTACAAAGGAATACACTCAAGAACCTAGACAGAGCATCCCTCTACCTTAGGCTACGAAAATGCTTGCCTAAATAGGCTTACAATCATAAAAACGTGGCCACTAAGTACATGAGATCATGGGGCCAACCCATGATCTTGCAGTTGACACCCCCAACTGCCTTAGGGCTATGCTGGCACTGCCAGAATCTACCAGCACACTGAAACATGAAACTGCCTGGAGATAACTGCCGATAACTGCCCATTTCTGCCTTGGACACCTGTCCCATGCTGCCAGCAACACATGCAGCCTGTTTCTGCCGTGGACACCTGTCCCATGCTCCCAGCAACATGTGCAGAATGCTGTTTAACCGTCAATAACCGTTTTTCCTGAGCCAACTCAAGTCTGCCTCCGTTTTACCCGAGCCAACTCAAGGCTGCCTGGCCAATTTCGTGATCCAACCCCAGCTCCCAATACTTAGCCGTTTTTCTCGATTGCCTTGTCCCACAAGCCTGCTTCCTATTTAGCATTCCTGCCTCGATATCATCGGGCCATCACGTGCATCACGACTACCACTTGCCTTAAGGACCAGTGCCGACACCAACCGACACCGTCGGGTCACCTTGTAAAGACATGCCTGCCTCATGCCTTCATTTCCATCGGTTGGCTAGGGTGCAAGGTGCCACCGCTAGCCAAGCTTAGCAAGCCTTGGAATTCAAGGTGCTAACAGCAAGTCACTTTACTCCAAAGAACAACCCTTGAACCAAGGAAGCCAGACTCGGGGGGCAAGTCAAATCTGAATCTACAGGCCAAGGAATATAGGCCTAGACAGGGTCCTAATATGCAATGCAACGTTGTTGTGATCTTACCAGTAGATCTGAAAGCCAAAGACAACATTCCAACAGCCATGGAGGGAGATGTTATGGAGATGGGGCAGACAGCTGAAATTCTAAACGAGTCCTTCTCGGTAGGACTAAACGGACCTTTAGTGATTGTGCTAAAGGATGAGACTGAAGGAAAGACTAAGGATCGGGCAGCTAGCGTGATCTTTGAGAGGCCAAGTCTCAAGATGAACAAACACATCAAGCCCTTGTACATCACGGGTTGTCTCGATGGGGTGCCAATCAACCGTCTCCTAGTGGATAATGGGTCAGCAACCAATCTCATTCTTAGGTTTATGATGCAGAAGCTTGGAAAGATTGATCAAGACCTAGTCTTATGCACTTCAACCTTGACTGATTTCACTGGAAAGGAGACAACTTGTCATGGTATGCTGATCATGAACCTAACAGTAGGATCCAAGACCTTAACAACACCTTTCTTTGTTGTTAATTCTCACTCTTCCTTCAATGTTCTATTGGGGAGAGATTGGATTTACTCCTGTTTAGTAGTTCCCTCAACCCTTCACCAATGTCTTATCTTCTGGAATCAAGACGATGTGGAGGTGATATGGGCTAACCGTAGACCTTTCTGTAGGGAGGTATCCCCGAACAAGTGCAAATAAGAGCCGAACACTTGGTATAAGAAGGGGCGTGGTTAGCACGATCGGTTGTACCGCCGGCTGTGGGCATGCGTGCCCGTTTTCGGAATTTCCGGATTCCGAGACGCGAGGCAAGGGGCCCGGGTCGAGGGAGCGCGTGCGGGGAAGGCAAGCGCTCGCAAAATACAGAGTCGCCACTCGGGTTTGAAGGTCCGACACCCAAGGAACCGTATTTCGAAGCACTTGCCGCGCTGTTTGATTTGAAAAAGTTTAAGGAACCAGTCCGTCATAACCATATCTGGGTTCGGGAGCCAGGTTACGAGAGGGGAAGGGTTTTATGGCACCCCTCTCGCCCAATCCGGAGATCGGTCTCTACTTAGGCATTTGCGAAAAATGTTTGTTTGCGATTCTATTTTATTAATCAATTTTTAGCCAATTAGGGCGGGGGAACAGTTAATCGGGGATTAAAACTGTAACAGTTTGCAGGATGTGATGGATAGCATGCATGAGCGAGATGACGAGTAATAAATAGAATGAAGTTCAAAACATTGATCATACATCAAGACAGCGCTGTGTATGAGTTTGACACGAAGAAACAGCCAGCTTGCATGCGTGAGTTCATCCGCATGCAAGCAAACCGTCGCGCGACATTCCCATACACTCGCGCGAGTATTCATGTTTCACCAATGGTTTGAATTTCATTCCCTTCTGGGCTCTGGAAGGACCAGTGCTCACCCAGGTGCAAACCAAGCAGTTTATGGGTACTTGAAAGTAAACAATATTACAGCCAACAGATAGAAATATTATGAAAATGCAACCCCTAAACAGTGGGGGTGTCTAAACAGAGGCCAAGGCCAGGTTGCTCATGCAAGGGCAGTACCTGGGAAACAGAGAACCCTCGCGCGACAGTATGAGACAGCCGCGCGATTGTTCTGACTGGACTTCCAGGAATTGCTTTGCATACTTAGGGCTCTGAGACATATTCAAGAGCATCCCAAGAGCATTCCAAACCAAGAGGTGTTATAAACTAAGCCTAACAATGATTTTCAACATGCAAAACAGCAAAGCAGTGGGCTAAATCTCCTTTAAAGACTTTTAAACGAGCTATATGCACAAGAATAAACTTAAAGACCAGGGTCCCTTCCCCACGTGGTCCATTCTCACGCAGACAGAATCGTCGCGCGAGGATACGGGACCATCGCGCGAGGGTTTCCCAGCCAACAGCCCTTGAAACTCTACCGGCTTTAGGGCCAGAACTGGTATCGATTACCAGCCTTGACCCTGCCAGCCCCCCTCAAGGGATCGAACAGTGAGCAGAAAGATATTATACCTTTGCTTTGAGTCTCTTGGAGATGGCTTGAGTGATGAGATGGTGAGATTTGGAGGGTGATTATGTGGGTTTGAGTTGTGTGAAGTGTTTGTGCTTGAGTTTTTCTTCTTCTTTCTTGGAGAGAGCCTTTTTTGTAACCCTTTGCAAGGAAGCATAAGGGGGGGTATTTATAGAAGAAGGGGGTTAGCGGATGGCTAACCAAGCCCTTGTAACCAGCCAACAATGCTGGTTACAAATGCTTGGTGGAGGAGTGGGTGGCAAAGGTGATGGGAGAATGGGGGGTGAGGTGGTGCATGGGGAGCCCCCCCAGAACGCTGTTCAGCCGAGAAAACGGGGTCACATGGGTCTGTAGGCCCCTGACCAACACGCAATCTGTGTGAAAATGACAGGTGTTGACCATCGCGCGATGGCGTGAGACCATCGCGCGAGGGTCCAGCCAACCCCGCGATGGTCAATGGTCAAAGCTTTGACTTTGACCACCACCTGGCAGACGAACCATCGCGCGAGGGTCCTAGATTGTCGCACGACATTCAGACCAGGGTCTAGGTTCTGATTAAAGGTTTTAGAGCTAAGGATGGGTTCCTCACATGCCAAACTCAAGCCATTCCAAGTTCTCGGGACTGTTTCGACCTGACTCATCATCGGGGAATCAAGAAACCGAAGAACAAAGTAAAACGATCGGGAAGTCAGATTGGGGTGTCTACAGTAGTCCCTCTTTGACGGCACGCGGAGCACCATTGGCTGGTACGGGTAACGTCAAAGATTTCTAGACACCCATCCAATCCACCCAAAAGCCGATTTAAACGAAAAGTGCTAGCAAGTATATACAAATACCGTGCACCAACGGATCGGTGAGCAGATTGATTGCTGATCCGAATTTGGACGGATGGATCGTCGCTGATTGAAATTGGACGGATGGATCGTCGCTGATTGATAATTGGACGGATGGATCGTCGCTGATTGATAATTGGAGGGATAGATAGTCGCTGATTGAAAGTTGGACGGATAGATCGTCGCTGATTGATAATTGGACGGATGGATCGTCGCTGATTGAAAGTTGGACGGATAGATCGTCGCTGATTGATAATTGGACGGATGGATCGTCGCTGATTGATAGTTGGACGGATGGATCGTCGCTGATTGATAGTTGGACGGATAGATCGTCGCTGATTGAAAGTTGGACGGATAGATCGTCGCTGATTGAAAGTTGGACGGATAGATCGTCGCTGATTGAAAGTTGGACGGATAGATCGTCGCTGATTGAAAGTTGGACGGATGGATCGTCGCTGATTGATAGTTGGACGGATAGATCGTCGCTGATTGAAAGTTGGACGGATAGATCGTCGCTGATTGAAAGTTGGACGGATAGATCGTCGCTGATTGAAAGTTGGACGGATGGATCGTCGCTGACTGACAATTGGACGGATGGATCGTCGCTGATTGACAATTGGACGGATAGATCGTCGCTGATTGACAATTGGACGGATAGATCGTCGCTGATTGACAATTGGACGGATAGATCGTCGCTGATTGAAAGTTGGACGGATAGATCGTCGCCGACTGACAATTGGACGGATGGATCGTCGCTGATTGACAATTGGAAGGATAGATCGTCGCTGATTGACAATTGGACGGATAGATCGTCGCTGATTGAAAGTTGGACGGATAGATCGTCGCTGATTGAAAGTTGGACGGATAGATCGTCGCTGATTGATAGTTGGACGGATCGATCGTCGCTGATTGAAAGTTGGACGGATGGATCGTCGCTGATTGATAGTTGGACGGATAGATCGTCGCTGATTGAAAGTTGGACGGATAGATCGTCGCTGATTGAAAGTTGGACGGATGGATCGTCGCTGATTGATAGTTGGACGGATAGATCGTCGCTGATTGAAAGTTGGACGGATGGATCGTCGCTGATTGACAATTGGACGGATAGATCGTCGCTGATTGAAAGTTGGACGGATAGATCGTCGCTGATTTTGGTTCGGGCAGACCACTGCTGGGGATATATCAATTTGTTTCAGATTTTTTTTTTTAAAAAGACATTGACTCGTGATAATCCTCAAAATCGTTGTGGGGCCTAGGCGAAAACCCGTGTGCTTTGAACAGACGGATAAGCAGGATCGGGCTTGCCCAGAAGCTGCATTGGGCCGGGAGGCCCAACCAAACCATCGCGCGACATAGTCATACCATCGCGCGAGGGTTCTTTGTTCAGGCCTGGGTCTGCTAAGAGCCCAGACCCGGCCCGGACCTGCTTTCTCCCATACCATCGACGGGGACGTTCGAAAACCGCTCACAGCAGTTTCGAACTCCCTCCAACACTATTCTCTCTCAAACTCTTCCTCTCCAACCCTTGATTCCGTCCCAAAACCAAGCAAACCCACGTGTGTATCATCATCCATGGCTGATCACGACGTTACTCGGGGCAGTGGGGAAGTAGTTGATCGTCCGGAGGACGAGGGAAGACCAACGGTGGTCGAAACAGAGGATCGGCCGGCATCGGGGGTTGTTGTAGACACCAGTGCAGAGGTAGCGGGCGGCGGTGATGGCGAACGGAGTCACGAGCAGGAGGCGGTTGGCGACGGCAATCATCGCGCGACGCAGTCAGACCGTCGCGCGACGGTTGAGATCGGGGCCGTGAGGGCTGGGGTCGTGCAATTGGACCCGAGCGAGGCCGTGAGTGGTTCGGTGGTGGTTGGTAGCAGTTCCGAGGGTGTAGGCAGTGGAGGTGCCGAGGATGGTGGCGATGGGCCAAGCGAGACTCCGCCAAGGGATCCGGCGAAGGGTAAGGGCGTGGCGGCCGAGGAGGAGGAAGCCACGGAGATTCCTGAGGAGGAGGTACTGTTTCGGCCGGGGGCCACGTCATCGGGCCACAGGCCGATCACGAGACAGGATCTTGCGGAGTTCCTGAGTGACGAGAGATTAGCCCGGCTTCTGGAAGAGGATCCCATGATTGGGGCTGCCGTGTTGGAGGCTCGAGAGGAGCGGGAGCGGGAAATAGCCGCTTCAGAGGCTACGGCGAGGGCTGAGAGAGCGAGGGCCGCCGAGGAGGGGGTTTTGAGGGACGCGGAGGCCGAGGAGCGGGTTGGAGCGAGGGGGGAGGGACCCAGAGTGACCGCAGTGTCAGAGGCGGAGAGCTTGACTCATGCTCCGTTTTCAGCAGAGGGGTACAGGTCACCAGTTCCACACCTGTTTGTACCGTCAGGATTTGCGGCATACAAGCCACGGCAAGCGGAGTACGACGCCGAGCTCGTTCTGAGAGACCCCGACACCCACATTTCAAGCAGCTGGGCTGAGGTAAATTTCTGAAAATCCCTCATTTACTTTTGTGATCGCCATTTTAATACAACGCATGTGCTTGAAAACTGAGGAACATAGAGCAACCCTTTGAAGTAGATACGAATAGTGAGACTATAGTTTCACGTTGAACGCCATGCATGAAACATAATAACTTGAACCAACCACCTACTGCCAAGTTGTATTGATTACCTAGAACTTGAGAATGAAAGCTTTGCATGCTGATATATCCTCTGTTGCTTGTTTCCGTGTCTAATGCAGGAGAGAGCGAGACAGAGGGACATCCGGGGTTTCGGGGGCGCCTGTAGCTCCTTGGCGTTGTACCAGGGCTTGCCGGAGAGGGTGAGGCAATTGGTGGATATGGCAGGCTTTGGGGAGTTCATACAGACCTTGACTCGGGCCAGAAACGACCACGCGGTCTTGGTTGCGCTTGCAGAGAGATGGAGAGATACCACCAACACTTTCCACCTACCGCTCGGGGAGATGACAGTGACGCCTACTGACTTTGCGGCGCTTACCGGTTTGAGGGTTGGAGGTGACCCTATCCCGTTTGACTCGGGCATTCAGGAGGACGAGGCGGCCCTGGAGTGGTTCTTGGGAGAGGTGCCCAAGGTTGAGGAGGGGATGGCGAGATATGGCCAGTTCACGAGATACCTTGCAAAGGAGGTGGCGACGGAGCAGGAGGCGGAGCAGATGGCCCGGGCGTACCTGTTGTACCTTTTTGGTGCTACCCTGTATCCGAACAGGCGCAGCAAGGTCCACCTATCGTACTTGCCTGCACTGAGGGATCTGAGGACGGCCTCACGTTTTGACTGGGGAGGAGCTGCTCTTGGCGCGGCCTATGGTTTCATGGGAGACTCGTCGAGGACCGAGATGAGCACAGCTGGATACTGGCGGATTTGGGAGGTATGATCATTATTGAGTAAAGTACATTTCCAATATGCGCTTATCTTTTTGAATACATAAACTGCTCAAAAATATTCCTGCATTGTACTAATGATTTGAACCTTGACAACTGTGCAGCTCTGGGCCTACGAAGTTCTGAACATGTGCCGTCCAGTGACAAAGAGCCTGGACCTGGGGATCCTCCCACGTGCTCATATCTGGAGCAAGAAGAATATGGGAGAGAAAAGAGGGCGAGGCGACCTGAACGGCTTCAGGGTATACCTAGACGAGCTCCGACCCTCACAGGTATGTCATGACTTCATCAAATTTAAATATGCGTCCCTTTTATTGCTTTAATGCTGTCGCTGACCGACATTTGCGTTGCTTGCTTGCACAGGTAGAGTGGGATCCTTGGAAAGTGGCAGAGTCAGAGCCTGAGTACTTGGCCAGGAGTAGGGTCGTGACGGCGAGCAGAGTGCTGCTGGAGTCAGCTTTTGGTTGGCAGTGGTACTTGGGTGACCGAGTGACACGCCAGTCGCTTGGCCATGCAGGGTTCCAGGTGCCCGGACCGCTTCCACCACGGGCCTAACACACAGGGGAGTACACGTTGGCCGAGCTGGAGATCTTCACGCGGCCTGACACCGATTTGACACGCTACCTGCGTCCCGGCATGGACTATGCAGTTTACCAGAGAGAGCGCTTGGCGGGGCCGTTGAGAGTACGAGAGTTCAGGGAGGTCCGGAGTCAGGCCCGGGGAGCTGCTGAGGAGAGGAGGGCCGTCGCTGCGAGGCAGAGCAGCGGCGAGAGTCGCGCGAGGCGGGGTCCGAGTGGACCTGTGAGAGGTGGGCCACCAGAGTTGACATGGCGTATAGCTGTGGTGGAATCTCAGGGCAATCCGGCCGAGCTACACCTAGTTCCTGCCAGAGTTGAGCCAGCGCCCGTCACTGTGTCGGTAAGGCATCGTACCCTTCATTATTGTACTTCCATAAAGCCTTGAAATATTGCCCTATTACTTATGCTCAAGTTATTCTTGCAGGTGCCCAATGAGTGGGCGAACGAGGCCGTTCGGCGCATGCTTGCACTGGAGAACGTGATAAGGCGGGCGGCAAGTGGCCTGCCTTTGGACTTGCGCTATCCATCACCGGCAGCTCAGAGATCTCAGGTATATACCCTTCAGAGAAACGATACATTCCTGCATTCGATACTTGACATACGCATGCTTTGCTCGATACATAGTGTACTTTAATTGCCGTCAACTTTGACATAGATTGTACCTGCTTGCAAACATACAACATATAGAATGTATACTAAATGTGCAAAATTTTTACAATGCAGACACAGGGACAGGCGGCTCCTAGGAGGAAGAGCGCGAGAGAGCCTCCGCAGAAGAAGCTAGCAAGCAGGACTCCCGCTCCTCCACCTACTACTAGACCACAGACGCGGGGCGTACAGCCACCCGTCGCGAGTGAGGAGGCGGCCCGAGAGGCCGTGGCGCGCGCAGAGGAGAGGTATCAATTGAAGATGCGCCAGAGGCCCTCGCAAGATGAGCCGGTCCGCAAGAAGCGGCTGATCCTGCCCGAGGATTCTGAGGAAGAAGAGGAAGAGGAGGGAGAAGAAGAAGAGGAGGACGAGGAGGCACCTGACAGCAGTGGTTCAGACGACTCAGCCGATGACCCTGGTTTTAGACAGGATCCTAGAGAGGGAGACGACGACGACGACGACGACGGGGATGGTGACTGGTTCGGGGAGGACTGAGGGCTACTAAGAAGCCTCACTTGTCTCTCCGCATCTTCGATTTTTGCTTTTGGGCCTGCGTGCCCGCGTAGATAGATGGAAGGCCGGAGTGCCTTAGTTGATACTTGATACATGTTTTTGGGGCCTGTGCGCCTCTTTGATTTGATGGGCGAGTGTGCCCGAGCTGACATGATGACTTTTGACCGGCCGAAGCGCCGCACGCACACTAGTATTCCTTGTTTCGATATGGATAGATATGGATTAGCTATAAAATTTGCATTTTCAGTTTATTTTACTCTTGTAATGATCTTAGAATAAATAAACGCTTGCCACTAATACCATGCTTGCATTGATAATGTACCGAGACTGTTCACAAACGCACACATACATGCGGACAGAACTAATTTCAGAGAAAAACGAAAATGAACCCCAGGATACGGTTAGGATACGAGGATACGAAATATTGGACATTTAAAAGCCTAAACCCAAAATACCCGAACTCGGATAAAAGGGACGCTTCCGTGAGGTCATGAATACACAAAATGACTCAAGAGAGCCGACGGACTCGAGGAATACCTCCCGAAACGCAAAATTGCCCAAAAACCTTACGAAGGACACAAAAGGGACACGAGATGGGAAAACAAGACTCTATTATGTCCCGGACCGAAACCGACACCTCCGTACAGTCACAATAGGTCACCATGACCTGTACGGCCTGAGAGAAAAGGACACAACCCTCCGGAACGAGTTTCGACCTTCCGAAACACACATTTGGCCTTGAAACGAGCCACCGAGGGTTCAAAAACCTCGTTAAACGTGATAACTCGAATCCGATGCTTGGATATGGTTGCATATGCTCACATTGACTTGCCAGAACCACCAAAGTTGCAAAAGTACCCTTGGAATAGGACGCGACCAAAATTGGACAGTAGCTGGTGAAATCTGTCAAAATGCAGACTGAACCATCGCGCGAGGATTTGAAAATGTCGCGCGATGGAGTGGATGGTGCTCTGTCGTGCGATGGACTGAGACCATCGCGCGATGGTTGGGCCGTGCCAGGCCACCTTTATTTGACCATCTCAGATTTTTGGACGTCCAAGCCTCGTCATCAACCTTTAACTGCTCAGAGTACTTCAGAGGGGGGGGCAGTGCAGAGGTGCCCTCACTTTGAAGAAGAAAATGCCACATGGCATGGATGTTTGCACTGGAAAGGGACGACACTCTATGCATTCTGCCTATAAAGAGGCCAATATTCTGCAAATGAAAGGCATTCCTCCCACAGTTTGAGAGTCCCACGAGAAGTAGAATGGCAAATAATCTTCCGGCCTTGATTAGCCCATGGCTCACGGCCTTTGTTGTTGGAGATTGGCTTTCATTTCGGTTTCACGGGCTGGCCGCATTCCGTTTCCTTCGCAATGTGAGGGTCCGTCCAGAGTTTCTGAGGGCAGCCCTACAATTCTGGGACCCAGAGGTTCACGTGTTTAGGTTTGGGGTTAACGAGCTGTGCCCAACCGTGGAGGAATTCCAAGCATACCTCCAAGGAGTCGCCTCGAGCGTGATTGTTGTGCCGCCTTATAGGAAGAGCATGCCAAAGCTATTACAGTCAAGTCTTGATATTACTAGAGGGGCGGCCGAAAGTTTGCTAACTGGAGGGCAAATCAACATCATGCGCCTAATGGAGTGGTATGGGCCAGAAGGGGACGTAGAGAATATAGCCGCGCAGGCTCGACGTCGATTTGCCCTGGCAATTGGCGTGCTGGCTGCTTATTTACTGGTATCTCCAAATGGGCAAGTCAACCCCATGTTGGTGAGCGTCGCCGCTCAAATGCGTGCTCGGAGAAATGTGGTACCACTGGTTTTGGCAGAGACACTCATAGGTTTGGATTTGGTTTCTTCAGGCCAAACAGACGTGTTCGGCGGTAGTCCACTACTACTGCAGGTTAGCTTAATTCTCACTCAGCTCTCCTTTTTCTGGCTTTCACACGTTCTGTTTTTACCTCATCTCTCAGCTAAGGCTATATCAAAGCTCCTTACTTGTCTTTTCTCTCAAGCTTTATGTGGCTTCTCACTTGTTTTTCCACTCATGCAGCTCTGGCTATCTGACAAATTGGGATTGCTCACAGCACCGGAAGCAAATTGGCCTCATCTGCCCGGCCGAATGCACCAGCGGGGCATGATTTATCCGGAAATGTCTGTGAATCAATGGTGCGCATTTATGAGGGAAATGCGGCCGAACGAGATCATATGGCGGCATGAAGCTTTAAACATTCCAAACATGGCGCTGAGTTCTGCAGGATTCGAGAGGGTAGTGATAGCTGGGCTGACTGCTTTCACATTCTACATCCCCGGACGCATCCTTCGTCAACTAGGAATGAGCCAAGGACTCCACCGAGCTGGGACCGAAGGTTTCCAAGTCCCCGCTTTCACTGCCCAGAATCTGAGAGGGTATGAGCACGACTGGGGCCTGCGGCAACTCGGAGGAGCTGACCCAGACTTCAGCACGGAACTTACGCACCGATATCAAACATGGCTAAGAAGAGAAATCGCAAGCAGGCAAAACAACAATTGACTTCTGACGAATCCTGATGATCTAGAATAAACCGTGAGCCTGTTAAGGCCTCGAGCACTTTATTCTGTTTTTATGCTTTAATCTTTTTAAGACTGCTCAGCCTGTGTAATAGAAGTTATAATTTGAATAAAGATGAAAGTTCGAGAGTTGTCCCCTTTTGACCCAAGTGTTGAACCGCCGTGTCCCCCAAGTATCGGGTCGATTCCTGGTAATGGGAAACCGTGGATCAAGTTGAAGGATTGTGACCGAATCTCACAGAGAGATTGCCTACATATCCCCTTTCAGGGAATCAGGTCAGCACGTAGTTCAGGCCAAGGTTCACTCGAGTATTTTAACTCTCCTTTTGCGCTCTAAATTTTGCCTAGTGCTGCCACTTCGGGTTTTCAGCCTAGCGAGCTTTGATTGATGCCTATTTATTTTTGCCTAAACCGCCTTCTCAGGTTTTCGGTCTAGCAGGCTTGCTCTAATTTTTGCTTGGAACCGCCCACCCTTGTGGTTTTCGGCCCAACGAGCTTCTCTCAGGGATAGTATCGTTTGAGTTGATCCAGGTTAACCAGAGAGCTGAATTCGTTGCCGTCAAGATCAATGAGCTGAGCTGCTCCCCCAAAAAGGATGGTCTTGATGATGTAAGGTCCGGAACGCTTGGGTCGAAATTTGCCACGGGGGTCAAAAACTGGTGCCCGAATCTCTTTCGTAACCATGTCCCCTTCGACCAAGTCTCTAGACTTCACTTTTTTGTTGAATGCCCGGGCGATTCTCCGCTGATACCCCTGAACATGATACAGGGCCCGAAGCCTCCTTTCATCGAAAAGCATGAGTTCAACAAATCTCCCACTGAGCCATTCAGACTCCGAGAGTTCCGATTCTACCATGATCCTCAAAGATGGCACCTCAAGCTCTATAGGGAGAACTGCTTCCATCCCGTAGACCAAGGAATAGGGGGTTGCCCCCGTTGATAATCGAATCGACGTTCGGTAACCCCAAAGAGCTAAAGGCAGTTGCTCGTGCCAGTCCCTGGCGGACTCTGCAGACTTCTTGATGATTGTCTCGACATTTTTGTTGGCCGCTTCAACCGCACCGTTTGTTTGGGGACGATAGACCGTTGAGTGATGGACTTGGATCTTGAATTCTTCAAAGAGCTCTAGAACCCTGCCTTTGAAATGACTCCCGTTGTCTGATACGAACGCTTGCGGAACCCCATATCGGTAGATGATGTTTTCCTGATGAAGTGAGCGACTTGAACCGCGGTTAGGGTTTTATAAGATTCGGCCTCCACCCATTTGGTAAAATAATCTATCGTCATGAGGATGAATCTATGGCCATTTGATGCAGACGGTCTAACCATGCCGATGACGTCGATACCCCATACAGAGAAAGGCCAAGGCGAAGCCATGCCAAATAGGTTAGAGGGTGGAACATGCATTAGATTAGCATGAATTTGGCATTTGTGACATCGCCGCACATAATCTACACACTGAGATTCCATAGTAGACCAGAAATAGCCTTGGCGCAAGATTTTCCTAGCCAGCATGACGCCGCTCATGTGTGGGCCACAGATCCCCTCGTGGATCTCTTCCATGATTCTGACGGCCTCGGCCCCGTTGACACAGAGCTTGTGCATTCCGCAATGAGACCTCCTATATAACTTTCCCCCACAAATGATGTACTGGGCTGTTATTCTTCGCAATGCAGTCTGATCCTTCTTAAAGGCCTCAGCCGGATATGTGCCATTCTCGACGAAATTCCATACGTCATGGTACCAGGGTAGGCCATCATCGACATCATCGATGGCGTTGACATATTGATAAGCGGGGCGGTCCCGTTGTTCAATTAAGACTGGGCGGAGTTTGACTCCGAAGGGTAGTTCGACCATGGAAGCCAAAGTCGCGAGGGCATCGGCAAACTGGTTCTTCAAACGGGTGACGTGGGTGAAAGTCACTTTGTTAAAGCGAGGAATTAGCCCCTCCAAATCCTGATGATAAGGTTTCAACCCCACTTCACGCACCTTCCAGTCCCCATTGGCTTGAGATACAACGAGATTGGAGTCCCCGATGACTTTGAGTCGTTCAACGCCGAGCGTGAGTGCAGCCTCCATACCCACGATACAGGCCTCGTATTCAGCTTGGTTGTTTGTAACATCGAAGTTAAGTTTGAATGCAAGCGGAATATGAGAACCATCGGGGGCGATTAGCAAGACCCCGATCCCAAATCCTTTCTGATTGGCTGCCCCATCGAAGTACAGAGTCCAGACGTCCTCGACAACTGCTAGCACCTCCTCATCTGGGAACGCGAAATCCGCATCTTTCGGTCCATCCACAGGGTGATCAGCCAAAAACTCAGCGATGGCTCGCCCCTTTACCGACTTCCTCGTGATGTACTCGAGGTCGAATTCTGCCAGAAGGAGCAACCAGCGTGCTAACTTACCAGTGAGAGCCGGTTTTTCAAATAGATACTTGAGTGGATCCATCCGAGAAATCAATTTCACTGGGTAAGCCAGCATGTAGTGTCTCAACTTCTTAGAAGCCCAAACCAAAGCCCAACACGTTTTCTCCAAGGCGGTGTAGCGCTCTTCAGACCCAACCATTTTCTTACTCAAGTAATAAACGGCCTTCTCAACTCCCTGGTCACCCTCTTGAGCTAGCAAGCATCCCATGGATGTAGAACTCACAGATAAGTATAGAATCAAGGGCTTTCCAGGCACCGGTGGCATTAAGACAGGCGGGTTTTGCAGATAGTTCTGAATGGACATGAAGGCCGCCTGACATCTGTCCGACCATACGAACGGGGTGTCCTTTTTGAGTAGACGAAACATCGGCTCGCAAGTTAAGGTTAACTTGGCGATGAATCTGCTGATGAACTGAACCTTCCCCAAAAAGCTTCGCACTCCCTTTTCAGTCTCTGGTGGCTTCATTTCAAGCACCGCTTTGATCTTGGATGGATCGACCTCAATCCCACGCGAAGTGATCATGAAACCGAGCATCTTACTTGCTGTGACCCCAAAGGTGCATTTCTGTGGATTGAGACGCATGCGGAACTTTCGGAGCCTCTCGAAAAACTTCCTCAATACAGGAACATGCCCTTCCCGAGTTTTTGATTTAGCAATCATGTCGTCCACGTAGACCTCAACTTCTTTGTGCATCATGCCGTGCAGAATGGTCGTAGCGGCTCTCTGGTAGGTGGGACCAGCATTTTTCAAACCAAACGGCATGACCAAGTAACAATAAGTCCCCCATTCAGTGATGAAAGTCGTCTTCTCACGGTCTTCGGGCGCCATAAGAATCTGGTTATATCCGGAGAAACCATCCATGAACGAAAGCAGGGCATGGCCCGCCGTATTATCAACCAGTACATCGATATGAGGCAGAGGAAAATCGTCCTTGGGGCTCGCCTTGTTCAAATCCCTGAAGTCCACGCACACTCGAATTTGCCCATTCTTTTTAGGAACTGGAACAATGTTGGCAACCCACGTAGGGTACTGAGAAACCATGAGAAAACCGGCGTCGATCTGCTTAGTGACCTCTTCCTTGATCCTCTGCACCCAATCTGGCCTCATCCGCCTCAACTTCTGCTTCACAGGTTTGGCATTCGGTAGCATGGGGATTCGATGCTCCACTATCTCTGGGTCGATACCGGGCATGTCTTGATGAGACCACTCGAAGATGTCGCTGAATTCTGAGAGCAGCTCTTTGAAATTGTGATGTTCCTTTGGAGATAAAGTGGAGCCCACCTGAACCATTCGGGGATCATTCTCGTCTTTCAAGTTTATTAAAACTATTTCTTCTTTTAACGG
Source organism: Rhododendron vialii (assembly GCF_030253575.1). Classification (NCBI taxonomy): domain Eukaryota; kingdom Viridiplantae; phylum Streptophyta; class Magnoliopsida; order Ericales; family Ericaceae; genus Rhododendron; species Rhododendron vialii. The sequence continues at coordinate 13,699,717 of NC_080568.1, forward strand.
CTGAGCATGCCTTTCGTCTTCCCTTTCGATGAGGGCACGGATTTCCTTGGGAATATCCCCATCGAAATCTATCCCCTCGTCGTCGGGGTCGACACAGTTTATATAAAGATCATTCAAGTAGCCAGAAGAGGATTCCTTCATTTCATAAGACCCTGCAGGGTCGCCAAGTACAAGGGAATCAAACTCAAAGTAAAAGCCATGACGTGGAGGGCCAAGAGGCTCAAACTCCGACTCAGAGCTAGACTTAGACTCAGAGGACTCAACAGACTCAGTGTCAGACTCTGATACATCATCAATGCAAGTAAGGCGTGGTTTGAAAATGCAATTTTTAAGACTACCCTTTGCTTCTGTGATGAGGGAGAGGGGATCCTTGAGATCGTCGGAACCGAGCATGAACACCTCAGCCTCTTCAGCTTCCTTGGCCAAACCCACCTGGGAGAACTCATAAAATAGCTGCTCCAAGCATTGTGCTTTGGCAGTGGGGTTGAATATAGTGGAGCTAGGGTTGATATGAGTGGAGCTGATGGATATTTGGTTGATGCGAGGAGCAGCATTGTGCTTTGGCAGGGAGTTGGAGAGGATGTTTGGTTTTTGGGTTGGTGGAGGTGGAGCATGGAGAGTTCCTTCATCTATGAGATCCTGGATCGCATGTCGGAGGCGGAAGCAGGAGTCCGTAAGATGTCCAACCCCTTGGTGGTAGGCACAGTAAAGGTTAGCTTTGAAGTTGGGTGAAGGGTTCTTAGGCAAAGGAGTCGGGTCAAGGGGCTTCAGATGCCCTGACTGGATTAACTTCTCCATGACGGATGACAGTGGAGCTTCGAACGCGGAGAAACTGCGGGACTGACCGCGGGGCCGGTTATTTTGTGGGGTTTGCACTTGGTTAATCTCAGCGACGCGATTGGTTGTATTGGAAGAGGAAGCATTAGTGCCGCTAGTTGCTGTGTTGGAAGATGTCCCACTGCCAAACAACGCATTGGTGTTTCCTGAGTAAACCCGAGGCTTTGGTTTCGAAGGGTTAGAAGACTCCCCTCTTGACAGAATCCCGCTTTGTAGCGCATCCTCGATGGCCAACCCAGATTCGAAGAAAGTATCAAAGTTCGAGGAGGCTTGGACAAGAACCAAATGCCTTGCGTAATCAGGCTGAAGATTGCGAGAGATGATTCGAAGCTGATCTCTCTCACTCGGGCGATCGGTCATCTGAGCAGCCTTCGTCCTCCATCTTTTGACAAAATCTGCGAAGGATTCCTTAACCTCCATTTTCGTGGACTCAAGCTCTCGGGTTGTCATCTTGAGCTGGGAGTTGTAACTATACTGCGAAATAAACGCAGCACCGATGTCTTCCCACGTCCTCCTTTTAGCAATGTCGAGCGACAAAAACCAGTGAAAGGCAGGTCCTGAGAGAGTCTGAGGGAAGAGCTGGGACATGGCTTCGGGTTCAACAGCCAAGAGTTTCATGGCGGCATGGTAGCCATAGAGATGAGTCTTCGGGTCGCCACTTCCATCAAACTTGGCGAGATCAGGCATTTTGAACTTGTCGGGGAGCTTAGCATTAGGATACAAGCAGAGGCGATCTAAATCAATTCCCCTGGCGCTGATCTTTTCAGACTTGGACACAGATTCCTCTAGCTTGACGATCTTTGCCATGAGAGCAGTCATGTTAGGATCCAGAACGGGTCTTGCCACAGCGAGATTCAGATTCGCAACCTCCGGGTGAGCCTCTCTCGGGTTGGGCTGAATTATGATCCGCCCCGCATGGTTAGGGTCTTCAACAAAGACCTGTTCCGCATGGTCGTCCTCATCGACCTCGCCTCCCACTTCTGCAGCTGGTGGAAGACGAGTGTTGATAAGGTCATTGAGCCTAGCGAGATTTGCATCAGTCTGAGCACCCCTTTGCTGCATGGTGGCGATGCTGTTCTGGATGTTCATGAGCATGGGTTCGAGACTCAGTGGTTGCGGATGATCTGCCATGATGGAGGTCCCGGATGAACTTGACGAGGACGGGGAGGTTGGTAACGCCGGAGATTCAATTTCCTGGAGAACTGACGGTGATCCTGATCGTAAAGCGGCCAAAAGAGAGCCCGGAGAGTCTTCCGTTGTGACTGACTGAGCTTGCAACCTGACTAGCCTTTGAACGGAATTCTGATGCAGACGTTCCCAAGTGGGTTTGGCTTTCTGCCTCGATACTTTCCTTGGCGGCGCAATGGTTCAGAATTCTGCTTTGCTTTGCTGTAAGAAAAGGTTCGATAAGGGCCCTGCAGCAACCTTACTCTAAGCAAAAGACTTTAAAGTGATAATGCAGCCATCGTCGTCAGTGTCGCCCTTAGACTCTAAGACTACAGACGGGTCTGTCTCATGATGTTCGGACGCTGCTAAAATCCTCGGATTTCTTTTCGAGAGTGTATCCTCGTTTGAATCGAATAATACTGAGAGATGTCAAAAATAGCCTAAGCCTCTGACTTTTCCGTTCTTGAAGTTTCAACTTTGAACTTGGAATAACTCGGGGTGAATGACGTGACACCTTAACCGGGGCGGCGTAGGCAACACAGTGCCATAGCCTGAGCGGTGTACATGCTGCGCACGATAACCAGGGTGGTGTGAGCATCACGGCATTCTCTTCGTCGTTCCTTGTTTTCTGTTTGAGACTTCAATCGGGATATGGCCAAGGACTTAGAAAGTTTTGATTTCCCAAAGTCTTGTTGATCCTAGGACTTTTGAAAATCTAACAACATGCACCGCGAAGATGCATGACTCTTCATCGGACCTAGCAGCATCCTAATAAACATAAGACAGACTCGAAAGAGAGACAACCTAGAAGCCGCCCTAAACATGCCCCTACGCAAAACGGTATGTATGTACAGTGCATGCGATGGGAAAAGCAGTAACACATAGACAGTATATGGGGGTTAGATGCAAGTAGATCTTACCTTGCAGGTACCTGTCCTAGTTTGGAGAGTTCTAGTGCTTTGTATATGCAAAAAGGCTGGTTTTGGCTTGTAACGGGTTCCTCGGACTAAAGCCAAGATATACCTCCCACTGCCCGCGTAATCGCAGAGCAACAGTCAAACGGTAGAATGACTCATCATCGTCGAAGGTTGTTGGTCATTCGGGGTCCCCGAGCTCCGGTAAATCGTGCCGGATTGCCAAAACGATCCAACCAGGCTTTATCCCACATCGATGCAAATGAAGATGCTAAAGAAATTGATTAATGAAAATAGAATCGCAAATTCGCAAACGCCTTTTTCAAATTTGGCTCACTTTATTTAATCAATGCTTAGAAGAAACTACACGAGAGAACAATCGGAAAAGTCCCAGATTGGATTGGCCGGACACGAGGTCCCGTTAAATCACCATTCCAACCTTCGGCAGCGCGAAGCTCACCGTTTTGACAAACTTTTGCGGGATTGTTCCTCAAGTGTATTGAAATCTAAACATAGACCAATATTGGTTCGAATCCCCAGCAGAGTCGCCATTGTGGGCATGCGTGCCCGTTTTCGGAATTTCCGGATTCCGAGACGCGAGGCAAGGGGCCCGGGTCGAGGGAGCGCGTGCGGGGAAGGCAAGCGCTCGCAAAATACAGAGTCGCCACTCGGGTTTGAAGGTCTGACACCCAAGGAACCGTATTTCGAAGCACTTGCCGCGCTGTTTGATTTGAAAAAGTTTAAGGAACCAGTCCGTCATAACCATATCTGGGTTCGGGAGCCAGGTTACGAGAGGGGAAGGGTTTTATGGCACCCCTCTCGCCCAATCCGGAGATCGGTCTCTACTTAGGCATTTGCGAAAAATGTTTGTTTGCGATTCTGTTTTATTAATCAATTTTTAGCCAATTAGGGCGGGGGAACAGTTAATCGGGGATTAAAACTGTAACAGTTTGCAGGATGTGATGGATAGCATGCACGAGCGAGATGACGAGTAATAAATTTGCATGCGTGAGTTCATCCGCATGCAAGCAAACCGTCGCGCGACATTCCCATACACTCGCGCGAGTATTCATGTTTCACCAATGGTTTGAATTTCATTCCCTTCTGGGCTCTGGAAGGACCAATGCTCACCCAGGTGCAAACCAAGCAGTTTATGGGTACTTGAAAGTAAACAATATTACAGCCAACAGATAGAAATATTATGAAAATGCAACCCCTAAACAGTGGGGGTGTCTAAACAGAGGCCAAGGCCAGGTTGCTCATGCAAGGGCAGTACCTGGGAAACAGAGAACCCTCGCGCGACAGTATGAGACAGCCGCGCGATTGTTCTGACTGGACTTCCAGGAATTGCTTTGCATACTTAGGGCTCTGAGACATATTCAAGAGCATCCCAAGAGCATTCTAAACCAAGAGGTGTTATAAACTAAGCCTAACAATGATTTTCAACATGCAAAACAGCAAAGCAGTGGGCTAAATCTCCTTTAAAGACTTTTAAACGAGCTATATGCACAAGAATAAACTTAAAGACCAGGGTCCCTTCCCCACGTGGTCCATTCTCACGCAGACAGAATCGTCGCGCGAGGATACGGGACCATCGCGCGAGGGTTTCCCAGCCAACAACCCTTGAAACTCTGCCGGCTTTAGGGCTAGAACTGGTATCGATTACCAGCCTTGACCCTGCCAGCCCCCCTCAGGGGATCGAACAGTGAGCAGAAAGATACTATACCTTTGCTTTGAGTGTCTTGGAGATGGCTTGAGTGATGTGATGGTGAGATTTGGAGGGTGATTATGTGGGTTTGAGTTGTGTGAAGTGTTTGTGCTTGAGTTTTTCTTCTTCTTTCTTGGAGAGAGCCTTTTTTGTAACCCTTTGCAAGGAAGCATAAGGGGGGGTATTTATAGAAGAAGGGGGTTAGCGGATGGCTAACCAAGCCCTTGTAACCAGCCAACAATGCTGGTTACAAATGCTTGGTGGAGGAGTGGGTGGCAAAGGTGATGGGAGAATGGGGGGTGAGGTGGTGCAAGGGGAGCCCCCCCAGAACGCTGTTCAGCCGAGAAAACGGGGTCACATAGGTCTGTAGGCCCCTGACCAACACGCAATCTGTGTGAAAATGACAGGTGTTGACCATCGCGCGATGGAGTGAGACCATCGCGCGAGGGTCCAGCCGACCCCGCGATGGTCAATGGTCAAAGCTTTGACTTTGACCACCACCTGGCAGACGAACCATCGCGCGAGGGTCCTAGATTGTCGCGCGACATTCAGACCAGGGTCTAGGTTCTGATTAAAGGTTTTAGGGCTAAGGATGGGTTCCTCACATGCCAAACTCAAGCCATTCCAAGTTCTCGGGACTGTTTCGACCTGACTCATCATCGGGGAATCAAGAAACCGAAGAACAAAGTAAAACGATCGGGAAGTCAGATTGGGGTGTCTACACCGGCAAGGGCAGAGAACGGCGATATGGGTCATCGGCACGAGAAGTCATTGGTCCAGATAGTCTGCTCGGCGTGTAAAAGACATGAGAAGTCATTCATATAGGTATTTGATGAAGATCAGTGACATGAAAGGTCACTGATCCATATGGACTATTCGGCAATGAAGTGGCCGAACAGAGAGAGTTATTAAGTAAACGACCTTGAATGCTAAGACGGTAGGAACGCTCTAAAAGATCCCAGAACGGTCTTATCCTCTAAAGAATAAAGATCCCGAATGTATAGGATCTTGCAAAGACACCCAACGTGAAGGGGATGTTCGGCCAATTATGGAAAAGAGTCGTAAAAGGACTAAAGGTAATGATTTGATAAGGGAATGAGAATCCATGACATCCTGGGTTTCTTATACGAAGTAGGAATCCTAGGGGAAGAAGGATGCTTGGGCAGCAAGCATCTGTGAATCTATAAATACTAGGTAAACTTGAAGGTAAAAGGTACGCAATATTCGACATTCATATTGTTCTCCTACCGATAATTAGGGTTTATTGACTAGTACATGATACTAACTTTGGCATTGGAGGGCCTTTGCCACGAGAGGCAGAGGTGCACTCACCCCTTGTCTGTTTTGCAGATTAGGGTTCCGACGACGAATTAGGGTTCTGGTGAAAAGGCACGAATAAGCCGTTGCAATCCAAGGTGATCCGAAGCATCAATTGTTTTCATCCCCCTACAATTGGCGCCGTCTGTGGGAAATCAAACCAATTTTTCTGAAAAATAATCATAATGGAAGAAGATCCAGTCACGCCGTTTAATCCAAAAGACCAGTTGCGTGGGGGAAGAGATAAATCCCCACCAGGTGCTCCGAGAAAGCCCACTGGTAGACATGACAGAGATAACTCCAAAGAAAAAGGAGACAAAACTGCCACTGGCTCCACGAGAATGAGTAAGTCTCACCGAAGAGAGGAATCAGTCACCCATTCAAGAAGTATACACAATGACAACGATGTCCTTGATAAAAAGAGAAGGGAAATTGAGGAGTACGCTCATTTGATTAGAAAACGAGAGTACGAGATACAAGAATTACAACGGGTACGAGAGCACCCAGAAGATTCCGGACTTTCTCGAAGGAATTCCCAGAAAGACTGACGGACTCTGGTAATCCATAAGCAGCAGGAGTCCTATCATAGGGCGATACGGAGCTTCTCCATGAAAAAAGAAAAGCAGAAGTAAAAGCCGAACACCGAAAAGACGAAGGGCTTCTTCACGAAAAAGGAGGAGCAGAGACCGAAGTTCCACCCCAGAAAAAGAGGAAACAAGGAAACACCACCGGGACAGGTACGAGAGGCCTGATGCTGATTGGGTCAAGGCTACGGCTCACAAGTCGAAGGAACTCGAGGATGGGACAGTAACTGCGCGAGAAGCAGCACGGAAGGCCCTGAGTAATATTGCAGCCTCCCCCTTTGCAAGGAGACTACAAAAGGCTAGGTTGTCGAGCAGAGTGAAGCACGGTACGTTTGTACTTTACGAGACAAATGTGGACCCCGTGGCTCACATACAGCACTATCAGCAAACTATGTTCATGCACGGCGGGGATGATGCCATCTTGTGCAAGATGTTCCCTTCAAGTCTCGGCAAGGTGGCCTTGTTTTGGTTTCATAAACTGGCCCTGCGATCCATACGAGGATGGAGGCAATTGGCTGAAGAATTCACTGCTCGGTTCTTGACAAGCAGAAAAGCCCCAAAAACGTTTGAAAGTCTTTCCACCATGAAGTAGGCAGAAAACGAGCCGATCAAGGATTATGCAAAGAGGTACTGGGAAACTTTCAATGATATTGAAAGTTGCAGTGAGGAGTATGCTATTGCAACCTTCAAAATTGGTTTGCCTGTTCGGGGAGAGCTGCGTCGTTCATTGAATAAACATCCAGTAGCAACGTTGGCTAAACTGATGGAACGGATAGAGCAACACGCCAGAATGGAGGATGACATACTCCAGGAGGATGGCAGGGTTGTTGCCGAACAGACAAAGCCACCTGTTAAGAAAGTGGATAAGCTGGAGCCCAAGACTTACAGAGAGAGAAAGGAGTACGGGTAGGCTAAAAAAGAGCCATATAAGGATAAGCAAGCTCTTGACCCTAATCTTTCTTTTCTATCACTACGGTTTGGAAAGAACCAATCTATAGGATTCTTTATCGAATAAAGAATAAGCCATACTTCAAATGGCCCCCAAGTCTAGGCGGGGATAAGGACGCAAAACGTGCTACGAATCAGCACTGCAGCTACCATAAAGATTGGGGCCATATGACTGAAGATTGTGAGATGTACAAAAGACACCTTGATGATTTGGTCTCTCGGGGCTATCTCAAGGAATTTATCCAAGAAGATCCCAAGGACAAAAGGAAAGCCATGGAGCTGGATTATGAGCAGAATCCTAAAGGGGTAATCCATATGATACATGGGTTGGCCACACCTTATACGAGAAATGAGGTCAGGCTATTACAAAGGCAAGTCAGGCACAATCAGCACGTGATGCGATTGGGTAACAAGAGGGGGCGGGAGAGTTATGTGTGCAATGAAAGCATAGCATTCACAGATGATGATCTAGGAGAGGTCCAAATACCCCACAACGATGCTTTGGTCATAACCCTACGAGTTGGGGAATATGACATCGAGAGGATTCTAATGGACTCAGGAAGTTGTACAGAGGTAATGTACTATGATACGTTCAAGAAGCTGGGGCTGGCCCAAACAAACTTAGAACAATCTACAACACCCCTGATTGGGTTCGGTGCGGGAGCAGTTTGGCCTCTTGGAAAAGTAACGTTACCTGTTCGGGCTGGATCAGTGGTGTTGAAAACAGATTTCTTAGTTGTCGATGTTCCTTCTTCCTATAACGCGATTATAGGGAGGACATGGCTGCACAAGATGAGAGCGGTCTCTTCGACTTACCACCAGATGGTGAAATTCCCAGGATCGAATAGGGTTGAAGTAATTAAAGGCAATCAGAAAGTGGCCCAACAATGTCTAATTTCCATCATTAAAAGAGCCCCAAAGGCCCACCACGTTCATGCATTAGAAGTACCAGATCAACCAACTATCGAGGATGTTGGAAGAAGTCCGGCAGAAAAGGTGGTTGAAGGCTTGGAGAAGATTCAAATCAACGAGACTGATCCTGAAAGATATTTCTTAATCGGAGAATCATTACCAGCAGACGAAAAGGCTGGACTGATAAGATTTCTGAAGGAATATGTCGATGTATTTGCATGGGTGCCAGAGGAAATGCCCGGAGTAGATGCAGGTGTGATCTGTCACCATTTGAATGTTGATCCTCAGCAAAAGCCGATCATTCAGAAAAAACGGAGGGCAGCCGTGCAGCATGTGGATGCAGTAATTGAAGAGGTCGATCGTTTGCTGAAGGCCAAAACAATACGTGAAGTTTACTACCCAGAGTGGTTATCCAATACCGTGGTGGTAAAGAAAAAGAATGGGAAGTGGCATGTCTGCGTAGACTTCACAGACCTAAACAAGGCGTGTCCAAAGGACAGTTTTCCTCTTCCAAGAATAGACCAGTTGGTTGACGCAACTGCTGTTTACGGGCGAATGAGTTTCCTCGACGCATATCGAGGATATCATCAGATTGCTATGTTTGGGCCTGACCAAGAGAAGACTTCTTTTATTACACCACGAGGGTTGTACTGCTATAGCGTCATGCCATTTGGGCTAAGAAATGCTGGGGCAACGTACCAAAGACTTGCAACCATCATGTTCAAAAAGCTCCTTGGCAAGACTATGGAGGTTTACATAGATGATATGGTGGTGAAAAGTCAAGATAAACAGGGACACAGCGGATTTAAAAGAAGCTTTCGAGATCTTGAGGGAGTACAAACTGAAACTCAATGCCTCGAAATGTGCGTTTGGAGTCGATTCAGGAAAGTTCCTGGGCCATTTGGTGACCATGAGAGGGATTGAGGCTAACCCTGATCAAATTGCAGCCCTACAAAGGCTACAAAGTCCCAAAACCACTAAGGAAGTCCAGAGGTTGACTGGAATGGCTGCAGCACTTAATAGATTTATCAGCAGGTCAAGTGACAAATGCAGACCCTTTTTTCAATTATTGAAAAAGAGGGAGGGATTCGAATGGAGAGCAGAGTGCGAACAGGCCTTCCAGGACCTGAAGAAGTATCTGGCCGAACCCCCACTTTTGTCAACTCCATAGCCAGGTGAGTCTTTAGTTTTGTACTTAGCTATTTCTGAGCATGCAGTTAGTGTAGTCCTGTTAAGGGATTTGGGAATCAAACAAATCCCTATTTATTATGTTAGCAAGACACTGCTGGATGCAGAGACGAGATATCTGCCCTTAGAGAAACTTGTCCTGGCACTTAGGACAGCCACAAGGAAATTACCACATTACTTCCAAAGCCACAAGGTTGTGGCTTATACTGAGTTCCCGTTGAAATCACTGCTTCGAAAAGCAAACTTCTCGGGAAGGATCTCAACGTGGTCCGTCAAGTTAAGCCAATACGATATCGATTATCAGCCACGCACGGCAATCAAAGGCCAAGTGTTGGCTGATTGTGGTTTATACTGAGTTCCCGCTGAAATCACTGCTTCGAAAAGTAGACTTCTCGGGAAGGATCTCAACGTGGTCCGTCGAGTTAAGCCAATACGATATCGATTATCAGCCACGCACGGCAATCAAAGGCCAAGTGTTGGCTGATTGTGGTTTATACTGAGTTCCCGCTGAAATCACTGCTTCGAAAAGTAGACTTCTCGGGAAGGATCTCAACGTGGTCCGTCGAGTTAAGCCAATACGATATCGATTATCAGCCACGCACGGCAATTAAAGGCCAAGTGTTGACTGATTTTGTGGCGAAGTTTTCTCCTACGATAGCTCCCGTACCTCCTATGAGAAAGGAACAAGCGACTAAGACATCACCCATGAAGAATCAACTCTCAGCCGAACAGGACCCCATGGAATGGAAGTTATTCGTTGATGGATTAGCATGTAATACTGGTTCAGGAATTGGGGTTGTCCTTTTTTCTCCTAAAGGAGTAATGCTCGAACTATCTATTCGGCTTGGTTTCAGTGCATCGAATAATGTGGTAGAGTATGAGGCACTCTTAGCTGGATTAAGGAGTGCAAAGACTCTGAAAGCAAAACGAGTCAGAGTGTATTGTGATTCACAGCTCGTAGTTAATCAACTGTCCGGGGAATACCAAGCCCGGAATGAGAAGATGGCAGCGTATGTGGAAGCGTCCAAGGATTTACTTGATACCTTCGAAAGGGTTCACATTGAACAGATAAGTTCAGGACAGAATGCCCATGCCGATTCTTTAGCGTGGTTAGCCGCAGCTGTTCCAATTGAAGTCAAACGGAGGGTAGCAGTTGAGTATTTGATAAAGCCAAGCATTGGGAGGAGTGTTGAGTTGGTCTTGGACGTAAACCAAGGACCAAGCTGGATGGACCCAATCGTGGAGTTTTTACGAGATGAAACACTCCCCACTGATAAAAAGGAAGCTTATAAGATTAAAACTAAGTCTGCAAGGTTTTGGCTATCCCCAAAGGGTAAGTTATACAGAAAATCCTTCACGGGCCCGTTTTTGCTATGCGTACATCCCGAGATGGTGCAGAGATTTCTTCATGAAATCCACGAGGGAACATGTGGGAGTCATGCTGATGCAGTAGCCAAAGAGGAGGAGTTCCATTTTAAGCATGCCAAGGCCCATTTCTACTAACCGGTATTTTCGTAATATTATTGATCGTGGAATTAGGCGACGGGCTTGAGGAGGAGTTCCATTTTAAGCATGCCAAGGCCCATTTCTACTAACCGGTATTTTCGTAATATTATTGATCGTGGAATTAGGCGACGGGCTTGCTTGGGTTCGATTGGAAACGGGCCGACGGTCAGAACACAGCGCCTATGGCCTTGTGCCGTGTGTTTTTTAGACTTTTGAGGCCGTTTAGGCCTCCGTTTGGGCCTTCGAACCATTTCGGGCCATTCTTTACTCTTTAATAACTTTCCGTAGGAAAGTCCAATTCAGCCCATTCTTTTTTCTGATGTTTTGTTTTCCCGTCTAGTTTGTGGGTCCGAATTAATTTCGGTATTGTTTCTTTATGTTTTCTAGGGTTCTTTATATTCCGTTTTATGCCTTAGGGCTAAACAGTTGATTAATGATAAAGAAAAGAGTCAGAGAGAGTTTCTCTAAAATATTGAGTTTGTGATTGTCCTTATCGCTTCGATCATCAGTTTTCTTATACGCTTCCCTGCATCAGTTGGTATCAAAGCCCAGGTTCCAATCTCGACTATGGCCGCAAGACGTGCTGGAGGTCGAAGGGGAGGAGGCCGTACGGCTTTTGTGGAAGAAGTTTATGAGCGTGATGACGTCGCGTGAGAAGCACGAACAGAGGAGAGATTCCATCGGCTTGAGCAGCGGGTGGAAGATGCGTTCGGGGCCCTGTCCGAACAAATCGCTGCCATGACGATGGGTAATCCCCCTCGCCATCGTCCTGTGAACCACCATCTTCAGGAGGAGGACGGGTTCTCGGATGGTGAGTCTTATGCTAACCCCTTTGCTGAAAATGGCCGGCCCGGTCGCTATCGCCCAAGGGATCGGGAGGTTGTGGCAGAACGCCATGATTCTCGCCGGTGGGAGGCTGGATTGAAGGTTGAACTTCCTGAGTTCCACGGGGGAGTGACGCCCGAAGAGTTCTTGGATTGGATGGCTGCTGTTGAGGAAACCATGGATTTTAAGGAGGTTCCGGACAATAGGCGAGTTCCGTTAATTGCCACAAGGTTCCGGGGTAGGGCTGCGGCTTGGTGGCAGCAGTTAAAGTTGACCCGATCGAGGCAGGGTAAAGAGAAGCTTACTTTGTGGGAAAAGATGAAGAAAAAAATGCGGGTTGCTTTCCTCCCACACAACTACGGCCGATTGATGTACCAACGCTTCCAGAATCTCCGACAAAATACTCGTTCCGTGGATGATTATACCATGGAATTCTATCAGTTGGTAGCACGAAACGACATATATAGCTGAGACCGATGAACAGGTGATTTCGAGGTATGTTGGGGGTTGGCGACAATCTTTTCAATACTCTTTGAACATGCTCGATTTGTATTCTGTGTCGGATGCCCATCAACGGGCATTATAGTTGGAAAAGCAGGCGAGTCATAAACCACCGACTACTTGGAGTGGTGTGGGAAGGACCACAACTCCTACCCCCGCCAAACCAGCGGCTCTCCTGCCACCGGCTGCCCCACCCTTTGGTCAAGCAACGGGTGGTCCGAGATTCAAGTGTTTTAAATGTGGTGAGCCAGGCCACCGTGCTGTCGAATGTCGAAAGAGTGATCGTGAAGGCAAGGCCTTGTTCCTGGAATATGATGAAGCTAAGGATAATCTAGTTGGTTCGTATGAGCACGACCCAGTATTCGATACAGAACTTCCAGAAGAGAACGTAGAAGAAGTTGTGGGGGATGTTGGACCAATGCTGGTGGTTCGGCGAGCCTGTTATGCCCCTCGTGAAGCAGATGGTGACTCGTGGCTGCGAAGCAATGTATTCCAGTCTACCTGCACCATTGGAGAAAAGGTGTGCCGATTTGTGATTGATTCAGGGAGTTGTGAAAATGTGGTCTTAGAGGAGGCAGTCCAGAAGCTTGGGTTGAAGACGGAGCCTCATCCTAATCCTTATAAGCTGGCATGGTTAAAAAGAGGTAATGAAGTCAAAGTTTCTAAAAGATGTTTATTATCGTTTTCTGTTGGCGCTACATATAAGGATATCAGGTTTGGTGTGATGTGGTGGCGATGGACGTTTGCCATCTCCTGTTGGGGAGGCCATGGCAGTTTGACCGCAGGGTTATGCATGACGGGGGCGCTAATACATATTCTCTCATTTCTGGGGGTACGAAGGTGGTGTTGCTGCCTTCAAAGGAGATTGTATCCAAACCACCAGTTGGGGAGGGTACCAATCTGCTGACAAGGATGCAGTTTGAGGAGGAGATTTTGGAAACAGAAGTGTTCTTTGTACTTGTGAGTAAAGTAAGCTCGCAGGTAGTGCATGATCAGAATGTTCCAACTATTATCCAGCCCCTATTGTCAGAATTTCAAGATGTGTTTCCAATAGAGTTACCGGATGGGCTTCTGCCCCTGCGAGATATCCAACATTAGATTGACTTAGTGCCAAGTTCAAGCCTGCCAAACCGGCCCCATTATCGGATGAGCCCGAAGGAGCATGAAGAGCTGCGGAGGCAGGTAGAAGAGCTGCTGTCGAAAGGGTTTATTAGAGAGAGCCTTAGTCCCTGTGCAGTACCGGCATTATTGATTCCCAAGAAGGATGGCACGTGGCGAATGTGTGTTGATAGCAGGGTAATCAACAAAATAACAGTAAAGTATCGTTTTCCAATTCCGCGCCTGGATGATTTGTTGGATCAATTGGTGGGTGTAGACACCCCAATCTGACTTCCCGATCGTTTTACTTTGTTCGTCGGTTTCTTGATTCCCCGATGATGAGTCAGGTCGAAACAGTCCCGAGAACTTGGAATGGCTTGAGTTTGGCATGTGTGGAACCCATCCTTAACCCTTAAACCCTTGAATCAGAACCTGGACCTTGATCTGAATGTTGCGCGACAATCTAGAACCCTCGCGCGATGGTCCATCTGCCAGGTGGTGGTCAAAGTCAAAGCTTTGACCATTGACCATCGCGGGGCTGGCTGGACCCTCGCGCGATGGTCTCACTCCATCGCGCGATGGTCAACACCTGTCATTTTCACACAGATTGCGTGTTGGTCAGGGGGCTACAGACCCATGTGACCCCGTTTTCTCGGCTGAACAGCGTTCTGGGGGGCTCCCCTTGCACCACCTCACCCCCCATTCTCCCATCACCTTTGCCACCCACTCCTCCACCAAGCATTTGTAACCAGCATTGTTGGCTGGTTACAAGGGCTTGGTTAGCCATCCACTAACCCCCTTCTCCTATAAATACCCCCCCTTATGCTTCCTTGCAAAGGGTTACAAAAAAAGCTCTCACCAAGAAAGAAGAAGAAAAACTCAAGCACAAACACTTCACACCATTCATTCCCACATAATCACCCTCCAAATCTCACCATCTCATCATTCAAGCCATCTCCAAGGCACTCAAAGCAAAGGTATAAAATCTTTCTGCTCACTGTTCGATCCCCTGAGGGGGGCTGGCAGGGTCAAGGCTGGTAATCGATACCAGTTCTGGCCCTAAAGCCGGCAGAATTTCAAGGGCTGATGGCTGGGAAACCCTCGCGCGATGGTCCCGTATCGTCGCACGACGATTCTGTCTGCGTGAGAATGGACCACGTGGGGAAGGGACCCTGGTCTTTAAGTTTATTATTGTGCATATAGCTCTTTTAAAAGTCTCTAAAGGAAATTTAGCCCACTGCTTTGCTGTTTTGCATGTTGAAAATCATTGTTAGGCTTAGTTTATAACACCTCTTGGTTTGGAATGCTCTTGGGATGCTCTTGAACATGTCTCAGAGCCCCAAGTATGCAAAGCAATTCCTGGAAGTCCAGTCAGAACAATCGCGCGGCTGTCTCATACTGTCGCGCGATGGTTCTTTGTTTCCCAGGTACTGCCCTTGCATGAGCAACCTGGCCTTGGCCTCTGTTTAGACACCCCCACTGTTTAGGGGTTGCATTTTCATAATATTTCTATCTGTTGGCTGTAATATTGTTTACTTTCAAGTACCCATAAACTGCTTGGTTTGCACCTGGGTGAGCACTGGTCCTTCCAGAGCCCAGAAGGGAATGAAATTCAAACCATTGGTGAAACATGAATACTCGCGCGAGTGTATGAGAATGTCGCGCGACGGTTTGCTTGCATGCGGATGGACTCACGCATGCAAGCTGGCTGTTTCTTCGTGCCAAAATCATACACAGCGCTGTCTTGATGTATGATCAATGTTTTGAACTTCGTTCTATTTATTACTCGTCATCTCGCTCATACATGCTATCCATCACATCCTGCAAACTGTTACAGTTTTAATCCCCGATTAACTGTTCCCCCGCCCTAATTGGCTAAAAATTGATTAATGAAACAGAATCGCAAACAAACATTTTTCGCAAATACCTAAGTAGAGACCGATCTCCGGATTGGGCGAGAGGGGTGCCATAAAACCCTTCCCCTCTCGTAACCTGGCTCCCGAACCCAGTTATGGTTATGACGGACTAGTTCCTTAACTCTTTCAAATCAAACAGCGCGGCAAGTGCTTCGAAATACGGTTCCTTGGGTGTCGGACCTTCAAACCCGAGTGGCGACTCTGTATTTTGCGAGCGCTTGCTTCCCCGCTCGCGCTCCCTCGACCCGGGCATCTCGCGTCTCGGAATCCGGAAATTCCGTAAAGAAAACGGGCACGCATGCCCACAGTGGGGGCACAGGTTTTTACAAAGCTGGACTTGAAAAGTGGCTATCACCAGCTTCGTAGTCGGCCTAGTGACGAATGGAAAACAGCCTTCAAAACGCGGGAAGGTCTGTACGAATGGCTGGTCATGCCGTTTGGATTATCAAATGCACCAAGCACCTTTATGCGGATGATGAATCAGGCGTTGCGTCCTTTTATCGGTAAGTCTGTTGTGGTATATTTCGATGATATCTTGATTTATAGTGCTTCGCCTGAGTTACATTTACAGCACTTACGGGATGTTCTCACTGTCCTCCGGAGAGAGAAGTTATTCGGGGCGATCAAAAAGTGTGTGTTCTTGACTGATTCAGTTTTATTCTTGGGTTATGTCGTGTCCAAGGATGGAATTTCAGTTGATGAATCGAAAATTGAGGCTATTCAGAGCTGGCCTCAACCAAAGACCCTCTTTGACGTCCGTAGTTTTCATGGGTTGGCAGCTTTCTATCGGCGCTTTTTTCCTCACTTCAGCACTATTATGGCGCCAATTACGGATTGTATGAAGGGTGCCCGTTTTATGTGGACAGATGCGGCAACCGAGGCCTTTCAGTTGGTGAAGCAGAAATTAACATCTGCACCAGTCTTAATTCTGCCAGATTTCTCTCAGCCCTTCGAGTTACATTGTGATGCGTCCAAGGTAGGAATTGGGGCTGTTCTCAGCCAATAGTCGAAACCGGTGGCATTTTTTAGCCAGAAGTTGAATGGGGCAAAGATGAAGTACAATACTTATGATATGGAATTCTATGCCTTGGTACAGGCACTTAAACACTGGTACCACTATCTTATTCACAGCGACTTTGTCTTGTATTCTGACCACGAAGCATTGAAGCATCTTCAAACACAAGATAAGTTGTCTGACCGGCATGCAAAGTGGGCAGGTTACATTCAGCAGTTCTCTTTTGTTATTAAACACAAGTCGGGAGTGCTCAACCGTGTGGCCGACGCCCTCAGTCGCCGCTCAATTTTCCTCACAATGATGCGTGCGCAGGTAATGGGTTTTGATGCATTCCGTGAATTATTGGCTGAAGATTCTTATTTTTCTGAGGTGTTAGCAGTTGTTGCGAGTGGGGTCGAGTCAGACTTTCATGTGCAGGATGGATATCTTTTCAAAGGAAACCGGTTATGCATTCCGGATTTTAGCCTTCGATTAAAATTCATTAAGGAATTGCACAATGAGGGCCATGTCGGACGGGATAAGACTTTTGCTTTGGTGTCAGCGGCTTATTTTTGGCCAACATTGCGGCGGGATGTTTATCGGTTTGTGGAGGGTTGCCATATTTGTCAGGTGTCTAAAGGAACAGCAACCAACGCTGGATTATACATGCCATTACCTGTTCCGTCGCAGCCATGGACTGATGTGAGTATGGATTTCGTGCTGGGCTTACCTCGTACTCAACGGGGTAACGATTCTATTTATGTGGTAGTAGACCGTTTTTCCAAAATGTCCCACTTTATTCCCTGCAAAAAGACCACGGATGCGGTAAAGGTTGCTGAGCTTTATTTTTCTGGAGTGTATCGTTTGCATGGGCTACCGAATTCTATTGTTTCTGACCGGGATACCCGATTCTTGAGCCACTTCTGGCGCTGCCTGTGGAGGTTGGTCAACACTAAGCTTGACTTCAACACGGCTTATCACCCTCAGACCGATGGGCAGACTGAGGTGGTGAATCGATCTCTGGGCAACCTTCTTCGTAGTTTGGTGGGTGAGTACCTTCGGAGTTGGGACCAAAAGTTGAGCCAAGCCGAGTTTGCATTTAACCACTCCGTTAACCGTAGCACCGGTTTTTCCCCTTTCCAAGTGGTCTATGGGTTCAACCCCCGTTCACCCATTGATTTAGCTCCAGTTCCGGACTTAACACGGATTCATGGTAAAGCTGAAGATTTTATTCAACAGTTGCAGAGCATTCATAAGGAGACTGCGCAGCACTTGCATGACTCAACTGCCAAGTATAAGCTCGCTGCCGACAAAAAGCGGCGATTTGTGGAATTTGAGGTTGGCGATTTCGTGTATGCTGTCCTCACAAAAGACCGCTATTCTGCGCATGATTATAACAAGCTTGCTGCTCGCAAAATTGGTCCCGTTGAAATCACTGAGAAGATCAACCCCAATGCCTATCGTTTGAAGCTTCCGAGTCATGTCCGTACTGCTGACACGTTTAACGTGAAGCACCTGCTACCATTCAAGGGTGACAGTTCGTCTGATGACGAGACAAATTCGAGGGCAAATTTCTTTTTAGAAGGGGGGGATGATGCAGTAGCCAAAGAGGAGGAGTTCCATTTTAAGCATGCCAAGGCCCATTTCTACTAACCGGTATTTTCGTAATATTATTGATCGTGGAATTAGGCGACGGGCTTGCTTGGGTTCGATTGGAAACGGGCCGACGGTCAGAACACAGCGCCTATGGCCTTGTGCCGTGTGTTTTTTAGCCTTTTGAGGCCGTTTAGGCCTCCGTTTGGGCCTTCGAACTGTTTCGGGCCATTCTTTACGCTTTAATAACTTTCCGTAGGAAAGTCCAATTCAGCCCATTCTTTTTTCTGATGTTTTGTTTTCCCGTCTAGTTTGTGGGTCCGAATTAATTTCGGTATTGTTTCTTTATGTTTTCTAGGGTTCTTTATATTCCGTTTTATGCCTTAGGGCTAAACAGTTGATTAATGATAAAGAAAAGAGTCAGAGAGAGTTTCTCTAAAATATTGAGTTTGTGATTGTCCTTATCGCTTCGATCATCAATTTTCTTAAACGCTTCCTTGCATCACATGCTAGAGGCAGATCCATCGCCCACCGAGCAATTACCCAAGGCTACTGGTGGCCACACATGCAGGAAGATGCAAAGGTGTATGTGAAAATTTGTGAGAAATGTCAAAAATTCTCACCAATGATTCGAACACAAGCCGAGGATTTGGTGCCTTTGACAAGTCCTTGGCCGTTTGCTCAATGGGGAATGGACATCGTGGGTCCACTACACAAAGCAACTGGGAATCGAAAATTCCTGCTAGTTGCAACAGACTATTTTACTAAATGGATTGAGGCAGAACCACTGGCCAAAATCACCGAACCTATGATAGAAAGGTTCGTGTGGAAGAGCATCATCACTCGCTTTGGGGTCCCTTATTCATTGATTACAAACAATGGATCCCAATTTCAGAAGAAATTCAAGGCTTTTTGTGTCCAGTACGGAATACGGAATTATTATTCAACCCCAGCTTACCCTCAGAGTAATGGGCAGGCAGAGGCGTCTAATAAGACTATCCTTGACGGGATCAAGAAGAGGCTGGACAAAGCCAAAGGGAAGTGGCCTGACGAGTTACCACTAGTGCTATGGGCTCACCGAACAACGCCTAGGAGGTCTACGGGAGAGACCCCCTATTCATTGGCATATGGAACAGAGGCTGTCATACCTCTGGAAGTTGGTCTTCCAACCAATAGGACCGCACTGGTTTAAAGTGGGGGCAATGATAGGGCCCTCGAAATTGAGCTTGATGTCACCGAGGAAAGGAGGGAGAGGACCTTGGTGCATCTGGCTTCTTACCAGGAATAGCTGATGAAGAGCTATAACAAGCACGTTCACCCTCGAGAATTTGGTGTTGGGGACCTCGTACTACGGAAGGTGCTCGACAACACCAAGGTGGCCAACGAAGGCAAGCTGGGGCCCAACTGGGAAGGCCCGTATTGAGTAACCGAGATTGTGGGCACAGGGGCCTATAGATTGGCTGATCTGGATGGTAATCCAATTCCGAGGCCTTGGAATGTCCATAATCTGCGAAAATTCTTTGTTTAGAAGCATTGAGTTCTGTTTTAGATTGCACTACATGATTGTGTGGGAATTACGAATAAAATTCCCTTGTTCTAGTTTTTGATTTTATTATTTTAATTGCAAGGGGTACGAATAACGCCCCCTTGAGTTCAAGTTTATGAATAAAGTCAAGCTTTTTGGAATTTTCGATTTGAAATATGAAAAATGGAGTTTGGTATTATTTTCCTTTTTTCATATTGAGGAGCAAGGGACTGGCACGAATGCCGTGTATGAGATACTTAAGTACGAGAAACTTACAAAATTCTAAGTACGAACATACTTAGTAGAATCCAAGTACGCAATACTTGGGCAACAGACATAACGAGATATGTCTAAGATACTTTTGAATAAGTACGAGAAACTTACAAAATTCTAAGTACGAACATACTTAATAGAATCCAAGTACGAAATACTTGGGCAACAGACATAACGAGATATGTCTAAGATACTTTTGACTAAGTATGAGAAATTTAAATACACACGACTGTACCCTAGTATGAGGAAACTTGGGATGCATACAAAAACATGCAGTCTATTTGGATAACAATTACTTGAGCAAATACTTGTGGTAAAAGTTTAAAGCTTGAAATAACAAGTACGAAATAAAACGCTAGACTAAATATAAGAAACATCAAGTACGAAATACTTGGGTTGTACACTTATGATCTTTTTCTAAGTACGAGAAACTAGAAGTTCATTAAGTATGTGAGACTTATGAGTATGAGTAAACTCAGGAATGCATACGAGAATGTGCATAATTTAAGTACGAGACACTTATAAGCTTATATAAAACAATTGGCTTGGCTTAAAGCATAACGAGTATATGTTAGATAAACTATTCAAGTACGAGAAACTCATTACAGACTTATCCAAGCATGAGAAAAACTTGGAGTGCGCACGAGAGCATGCATAGTTTTGCCACAAACGAACATATTTGGGCACTAATTTCCTAAGTACGAAACACTTGGATGCATACAGAAATAAGCAATATTAGCCCAGTACGATTACACTTAGGAATTAAAATTAGCAAAGGTTATGAGGGGCCAAGCAGAGCGTCCAGGCCAAGCAAGGCCAAACATTTAGAACCAGTGTTGAGCCACGAAGGGGCACATACCTGTGTTAAACAAGTTTTCAAAAGTACTGGTACCATGCAGGGTTGAAATGCTATGGTCATGCAGGACCAGCCAAATTGTTTGAGTCAAAAACAAAAAAGAAAAACAAAACATATATATAGAACTAAATACTTGCCTGCCATTTCAGTCTAGGTTTTGAATCTCTGGGAGAACATCAGTTCTTGCTGAACCAGCAGCAGCAGCAGCATTCTCCTCTGGGACGACAGTCTCGATGGTCACTTTCCGAATAGATGAATGCTTAACAACAACATCCTGCGACTCTACCTATATCTCTTCATCGGCATCTGCAAAATCGTCAATCTGCTGATCGACATCATCAGTAGGAGAGCCGTTATGCTCTTGAGGGGCTGCAGCTTGACGGCTTGGTAGATCAATCTCCACCCAGAGAGGGGAATCCTCGGCAACCCCCATCTTCGTTAGACACGCCTCCCAGCAAGCAACCCAGATCTGGTCTTGAATGACTTGCATCTGTTCCACATAGCTGGCCGTCGTAGCGTCGAAACCCTTTTGATAACCATCTTCGTATGCAGCCTTTTTGGTGCTGTCAATCTCTGCCAAAGCTTGATTAAGACTATCTTCAGCAGTCTCAAGCTTGCCTTTTGTTTCAAAGAGGTCTGCTTTGGCCTTATCTCTCTCCCTCTCTAATCTCGAGACTATTCGGAGCAGCCTCGTGTTGTCATTCAAAAGCCTAATTCTCTCGGCTTCAGCTTCTTGGAACTTTTGGCCTAGTGTGACCATTTTTTGGATGAACTGTAAAAATACCAAACGTAAGTTAAAAGATTTTAACTGCTACGAGAAAGATAGGGCTAAAAAAGGAAATTTTTGTTACCTTGATTCCACTGACGAGACCAGTGGACATAAGCCAATCAGGGGGAGACGAGGATTCCTTCTGCATGTCAACAGGCAGCAATAGACCTTGCGCTAGGGATAGTGCAGTCTCAGAGGAGCTGGCACTGTCCCCGATGTTTATGGGCCGGTCCCCCCTCATGAGTTGGAGGGCCCAGACATCTGGAGTGATTTGGATGCTCAGCGCTGGGGTCTTCAAAGGCATACGAAGCATGCCACGTGAAGTCACTACCTCGAGATGGTATAATGACAAAACCGCCAAAAACATCAATGGGTCTAAATATTATATCGCCATAAGATTTGAGAAGCTCGGCTCAAATCCTAATTCTAGCTTTACTTATAGCCCCCGAACAGTGGCAACAAAAAAAGCTGGGGAGCAATTGTAGGGAGGTATCCCCGAACAAGTGCAAATAAGAGCCGAACACTTGGTATAAGAAAGGGCGTGGTTAGCACGATCGGTTGTACCGCCGGCAAGGGCAGAGAACGGCGATATGGGTCATCGGCACGAGAAGTCATTGGTCCAGATAGTCTGCTCGGCGTGTAAAAGACATGAGAAGTCATTCATATAGGTATTTGATGAAGATCAGTGACATGAGAGGTCACTGATCCATATGGACTGTTCGGCAATGAAGTGGCCGAACAGAGAGAGTTATTAAGTAAACAACCTTGAATGCTAAGACGGTAGGAACGCTCTAGAAGATCCCAGAACGGTCTTATCCTCTAAAGAATAAAGATCCCGAATGTATAGGATCTTGCAAAGACACCCAACGTGAAGGGGATGTTCGGCCAGCTATGGAAAAGAGTCGTAAAAGGACTAAAGGTAATGATTTGATAAGAGAATGAGAATCCATGACATCTTGGGTTTCTTATACGAAGTAGGAATCCTAGGGGAAGAAGGATGCTTGGGCAGCAAGCATCTGTGAATCTATAAATACTAGGTAAACGTGGAGGTAAAAGGTACGCAATATTCGACATTCATATTGTTCTCCTACCGATAATTAAGGTTTATTGACTAGTACGTGATATTAACTTTGGCATCGGAGGGCCTTTGCCACGAGAGGCAGAGGTGCACTCACCCCTTGTCTGTTTTGCAAATTAGGGTTTCGACGATGAATTAGGGTTCCGGTGAAAAGGCACGAATAAGCCGTTGCAATCCAAGGTGATCCGGAGCATCAATTGTTTTCGTCCCCCTACACTTTCCAGGCCTCTACTAACCATGTTGAGGCCCATTTATATGTTGAAGGAGTTGGTCCAATGAAAGTGGCAGGTCTTGATAAGTATGGCCGCCACAAAATAGCTCCTATTCATAACAACAAGTCAACAGAAGAAGTGAATGCACTTTTTCAAGAGTTAATCGGCCCAATGATCACGAAGTCAAGTAGGCCGATTATAGCTTCATTCAAACACCCTTCTCAATGTCAGTAAACCCTTCAGAAGAAGAGAAGAGTGTGGCCCTGCACGCCACGCTGTCAAAATTTGAAGCCTACTTGCTTGAAAGGAGGCCGATGGGAAATCAAGAGTCAGAGGAAGATCATTCGGCCTGTGCAGCTGAAATGATTAATGAAGATGAAAACTTGATTGAAGATTTAGACGAAATCCGGTTGGAGGACCTTGAAGCAGCCCCAGCCAAGTTGGATGATCTAAAGGTTGATGTGCAAGATCCCTTGGAAGAAGTTAATCTGGGAGACTTAGAGAATCCCAGACCTGTATATATTAGCCAACTTCTGCCAGAGGATGTTAAGAAGAAGTTCATCCAACTCTTAAGGGAGTTCAAGTCCTATTTTGCTTGGACTTACGAAGAGCTCCCAAGTCTGTCCAGAGACTTGGTAGAGCACAAGCTGCCTATTCAACCAGATTTCAGACCTTTCAAGCAACCTCCAAGGAGGATGTCCAATGAGGTCTATTTGCAGGTCAAAGATGAGATCAAATGACTCTTCAATGCCGGGTTCATACGCACAGCAAAGTATGTTACTGGGCTCTCTAATATTGTGTCAGTCCTTAAGAAGAACGGCAAAGTCATAGTATGTGTGAACTTCAGAAACTTGAATTTGGCATCTCCAAAGGATGAGTACCCAATACCAGTTGTAGATCAATTAGTGGATGGAGCTTTTGGTCACAAGGTTTTGTCCTTCATGGATGGACATTCTGGCTACAATCAGATCTTCATTGACGAGGCCGATATGGCTAAGACTGCTTTTAGGTGTCCTGGAGCCCAAAGAACCTTTGAATGGGTTGTGATGCCCTTCGGCCTAAAGAATGCAGGTGCTTCATTTCAACGAGCAATGAATGCCATATTTCATGATTTCATTGGTTGTTTTATGGAGATCTACATCGATGATGTCGTGGTCAAGTCTCAGTCCTATGATGAACATTTGGAACACTTGAGAAGGTCATTCTTGAGAATGCAACAGTTTGATTTGAAAGTAAACCCCTTGAAGTGTGCCTTTGGAGTTTCTGCAGGCAAGTTCCTTGGATTTCTGGTCCATAACAGAGGGATTGAGGTTGACAAGAACAAGGCCAAAGCAATCATGGAAGCTAAGCCTCCTACCACCAAGAAGGAGTTGCAGAAGCTCTTGGGTTCATTCAACTTCTTGAGAAGGTTCATCTTAAACCTAGCTGGGAGAGTTCGGGTCTTTTCCCAACTCTTGAAGCTGAAGGATCATGACACTTTTGTTTGGGAGGCAAGCCATCAGAAGGCTTTTGATGAGATCAAAAGCTATTTAGCAATGGCTCCAGTCCTTATGCCCCCATCAAGAACAAGCCGTTGCAACTCTACATCTCAGCAGCTGAAGGCTCTATTGGAGGCCTTCTAGCTCAAGACAACGCTCAAGGAAAGGAACATGCGGTTTAGTATTTAAGTAAGTTGTTGACTCCTTGTGAAAGGAGGTACACTCCTATTGAAAAAATTAGTCTTGCCTTGTACTTTTCAGCAATAAAGTACAACTTCTTGAGAAGGTTCATCTTAAACCTAGCTGGGAGAGTTCGGGTCTTTTCCCAACTCTTGAAGCTGAAGGATCATGACACTTTTGTTTGGGAGGCAAGCCATCAGAAGGCTTTTGATGAGATCAAAAGCTATTTAGCAACGGCTCCACTCCATATGCCCCCCATCAAAAACAAGCCGTTGAAACTCTACATCTCAACAGCTGAAGGCTCTATTGGAGGCCTTCTAGCTCAAGACAACGCTCAAGGAAAGGAACATGCGGTTTATTATTTAAGTAGGTTGTTGACTCCTTATGAAAGGAGGTACACTCCTATTAAAAAAATTAGTCTTGCCTTGTACTTTTCAGCAATCATGGAAGCTAAGCCTCCTACCACCAAGAAGGAGTTGCAGAAGGTCTTGGGTTCATTCAACTTCTTGAGAAGGTTCATCTTAAACCTAGCTAGGAGAGTTCGGGTCTTTTCCCAACTCTTGAAGCTGAAGGATCATGACACTTTTGTTTGGGAGGCAAGCCATCAGAAGGCTTTTGATGAGATCAAAAGCTATTTAGCAACGGCTCCACTCCTTATGCCCCCCATCAAAAACAAGCCGTTGAAACTCTACGTCTCAACAGCTGAAGGCTCTATTGGAGGCCTTCTAGCTGAAGACAACGCTCAAGGAAAGGAACATGCGGTTTATTATTTAAGTAGGTTGTTGACTCCTTATAAAAGGAGGTACACTCCTATTAAAAAAATTAGTCTTGCCTTGTACTTTTCAGCAATCATGGAAGCTAAGCCTCCTACCACCAAGAAGGAGTTGCAGAAGCTCTTGGGTTCATTCAACTTCTTGAGAAGGTTCATCTTAAACCTAGCTAGGAGAGTTCGAGTCTTTTCCCAACTCTTGAAGCTGAAGGATCATGACACTTTTGTTTGGGAGGCAAGCCATCAGAAGGCTTTTGATGAGATCAAAAGCTATTTAGCAACGGCTCCACTCCTTATGCCCCCCATCAAGAACAAGCCGTTGAAACTCTACATCTCAGCAGCTGAAGGCTCTATTGGAGGCCTTCTAGCTCAAGACAACGCTCAAGGAAAGGAACATGCAGTTTAGTATTTAAGTAGGTTGTTGACTCCTTGTGAAAGGAGGTACACTCCTATTGAAAAAATTAGTCTTGCCTTGTACTTTTCAGCAATAAAGTTGAGGCACTACATGCTTCCTATTTTGGTTTACATCATGAGTAAAACAGACCTAGTTAAATACTTGCTTTCTGGGCCAATCATGAGAGGCCGAATTGGCAAATGGTCTTTGGCTCTAATGGAATTCAGTTTTCAATACATCCCTCAAAAAGCGGTGAAGGGCCAAGCCTTAGCAGATTTCTTGCTGATCATCCATGTGTGGATATCAGCGATGAGTCTGAGGTGGGACTGAGCACTCTTGAAATAGCACTCACTCCTTGGACATTGCTTTTTGATGGATCAAGGACTCAAGAGGTCTCAAGCTATGGAGTAATTATCATTTCTTCCCAAGGCCTGAGATTGAATTGTCTTTTCAATTTGATTTCTCATGTACAAACAACAAGCTGAATACGAAGCAGTTGTTATAGGCCTTCAAATCCTTAGGGATCAAGAGGCCAGAGAAGTAAAGGTTATTGGGGATTCAAACCTTGTTATCAATCACTTGGCAGGGACATTCAAATGTTATAGTGAGGACTTAGCCCCTTATTATATGGCAACCATGCAATTAATTCAAGATTTTGATAATGTCACGGTCAAACACGTTTCAAAGAGTACGAACACTGAAGCCAACAGCTTGGCTCAGGCCTCAACAGGCCTAAGGTTAGCTCCAGAAACTATTCACAAGATTATCACAGTCCAAAAGAGATTGTTACCTTCTGTAAGGAAAAGAGGTCTAGGACTGGAGGTATTCACTTCTGACTTCACAAGAGAAGAATCAGATGATGAGCCTAAGAAAGATTGGCGTACACCTATCATCTCTTTCTTAAAGAGGCCTCATCATAGGGCCTCTAGGAAGGTAAGAAGAAGAGCTATGAGTTATATCCTCGTAGGTGATGAATTATACAAGAAAAGCTTCGAAGATGACTTGCTTTTAAGGTGTTTAGGGCATCCCGAGGCCATGAAGGTCATGAGTGAAGTCCATGAAGGAGTCTGTGGAGCCCATCAATCAGGGATAAAGATGAGATGGCTAATCAGAAGGTACGAATACTATTGGCCAACCATTTTAGAGGATTGTATTCGTTTATCCAAAGGATGTCAGCCCTATCAAGCCCATGACCCAATTCAATGTGTTCCTGCAACTAGTTATCATGCTGTGGTCAAACCTTGGCCATTTAGAGGCTGGGCCCTTGACGTAATTGGAAAAATTTATCCTCCTTTTGGAAATCACATTTACATCTTGGTAGCCACAGACTATTATACTAAATGGGCAAAAGCAGTGCCATTAAAGTCTGTGGATCAACAAGAAATAATCAAGGTGATCAAGGAAAGAATCATCCATAGGTTTGGATTGCCTGAACACTTGGTTGCAGATAGGGGTACAGTATTCATGGGAGAACAAGTGGTCAATTTTGCTGCCCAACAAAACATCATTATGTCAAATTCTACTCCTTATTATGCACAAGGGAATGGCCAAGCCGAGTCCACTAATAGGACTTTGGTCAATATTATAGAGAAAATAGTGAAAAACAATCCAAGGGTTTGGCACGAGTTGCTTTTTGAGGCCTTATGGGCCTACAGAACTTCAAAGAAAGGAGCTACCAATATAACTCCTTATATGTTGGTGTATGGACACGATCCAGTCCTACCAATGGAGGTAGCAGTAAAGTCAGCCAGGATAACATATCAACATGGCTTCGCTCCTGCAGATTATACTCAAGCCATGCTGATTGCGCTTGAGGACTTGGACGAAGTCAGGCTCATAGCCCTTGGCAACATGTTGGTCCAAAAGAGAAGAGTTACTAGAACTTATAACAAATGTGTCAGAAAGAAGAGTTTTTCTGAAGGTGACTTGGTTTGGAAGGCTGTATTTCCTCTAGAGGGAAAGAGTTCAAGGTATGGCAAGTGGTCTCCAACATGGGAAGGTCCGTATCAAATTTCCAGAGTCCTTAGAGGTAACGTCTACCTTCTTATGGACCTAGATGGGGGTTTACATAAATATTTAACGAATGGAAAGTACCTAAAGCATTATTATCCTACCATGTGGGAGATAAGAGATTTTGGGAAAAAACAAATCTAACAAACCATAGAAGGTGTGCCATTAAGGCCTAAATGAAGGCTATGATACCTGTCATGCAAAAATTCATAAAGGCCTTAAGTTTAAGCCACAAATTACTTAACCATACCAGTGCCTCTGGCCATTTAAGGGAAAGTTCCAGGCTAGGCACAAAGAGGGATGAAAGTTAAACTGGGTACAGACCAGTGATCAAAAGAGAAAGTTTTAGAGGTTCAGACCTACAGAAGGCCTTCAAGACTAATTTTGAGATTTTCCCAGGAGGTGTCAAAACTGGCAAGTTAGGCTTCAAGCATCTCCCTCTGTCCACGAAGATTTGGCATCTATTCGACCAAGAGGTTTAGTTTCATATTCTAGCTCCTTGATCCAGCTTTCAGGTCATCATGTTGCTTGGCCAGAGTTGTAGCCTCATTTCGAAGGTCAACCAAGCAACCTTCAGCTTGTTGTGCCAATTTTATCTTCAGATCTACAATTTCATTGGAGGTGGCCGTGATACTTGCTTCATGGAATTGTATGTCTTCTTTTAACTGAAGCCATTCAGCACCGAATTTGGTAAGCTCTACATCAACCGCCTCCAATTCCGCCATCTTAGCATTTACCTTGCCAAGATCATGAGTGGAGGAGTCATGGGACTTGATCATGCTCAGAAACTCCTTCTGGAAGTATTGGAGAGAGGTCTCCTCTGTTCCCAAGGCTTGGGACTTTACCAGCACATCCATGGCCTTTTTGATGTTTGAAGCCCTGGCGGGATAAACTACTGCCTTGAAATTCTGAAGAAGAGCCATTCTGAGGGCTATTTTGGCTTCAACAATTTCTTTCGAAGTGAACTGGGATTGAGAAGTTAAGCCAAGGCCATTACCTGAGGTACCAGAGGTGGCTGCCTTCAACAAGTTCTGGGCAGACTTGAACAAGGAATCCAGGTCTGCGTCTTCCTCTTCTTCTAGCACATTGACAAGCTCAGGTTCAACGGGATGATCGATTGGCGGAGTGGATTTTTTTTTTTGATCCACGGAATGGATTGGATGATTGGAGATTCAGGCTTCTCGGGAGTCCTAAAGGATGCTTCATGCTCAGGTTCTTGCTCGGGCATGTCTAGTCATTTCTCTTCTGTCTCTATCTCTTCTTCAAAGTAATCATCAAGTTCTTGGGAATTGAAAACAAGGGGGAGTTAATGATAATATGGAGCCATAAATGCTGTGAATTTTGTGTCACAATACATCCTTACAACAGAGTTGTGTTTGGTGGCACACACAGTGTTCTCAGAATCAGCTGGTACGGAGGTTTTCTTTCTCAGCCTCTTCTTTTTAGATGGAGCAGAATCAGCTTGCCCTTCATTGGCCTTGGAGTCGGCCTGTGAGAGGGAAGATTAGTAAAGCATTCTAATAGGGCATAAGAGGTAGGGCCAAGAAGAGCATAGACCTTTTCCAAGGGATCAGTTTCAGGAGAGCTGGTCTTGGCACTGCTTCTTTTCCTACCAGCAACCACTTTCTTAGAGGCCTACAGAGGAGATAAATGCATAATTACCCTATTCTGAAGGACTAAGCAAAGGGCTAAAGAGTTTATACCTTTGGCCATTGCCTTTTGGCAGTAGTCTTCAATCTCTTTGACCTTTGAGCAGGGGGGATCGCTGAAACTTACTTTGGTACATATTTTGAACCTGCGGAAGGAGAGAAAAATTAGTCCAAATTTTGGAAGCTTATAGAGATCAAAGCACTAAAAGGCCTCTTAATTACCTGTTCTCTTGACGTTTGAGACCGGGGAAGGACTGATTTGTTGCTAGCATACAGTTACGCCAGGTTCAGGAGCTCCAGCAGGGTTGGGTAGAAGATTGGTTAAGGCATCCAAGTACGGAGTCGAAAAGTGCATCTTCATGTAACCTCCCCACCAGCTATCGAATTTGGCTTCCTTGTCAGTACGCTCAACATAAGCATGGAGGGCAAAGTTTTTCCTCAACTCAGGGAGAAGGTTCCTAACTCTTTCCAAATCTCTCGGTTGGATCACAGGCCTGTCAGTAAAGTCCTCATTCAAGGACTGATATGGAGGCACTGGAGTAAGTTAACAAAGGCCAAACTGCTTGGCGAATTGAGCTACATTGTAGTACTCAACTCCATATTTGTAATCGGTTGGAGTAAAGGCCATCCCATACATAAGGTCCTGAGAGATCAAGAAGCTGGTCCAGATCTCCATATGATCATCATAATCATCTCCAGGATCTGACGCACCTCTTTTTAGCCACCAAGGAAAGATGTCTCTCGCAAAGGGTAACCGATTCTTCCCCATTCCCGTGAGTTCATGATAGAAAAACTTGAAGTAGACACCAAATGCGTATCTAGGGCCACGGGTGTCAACGTAGTGGAGACCATAGCAGGTATTTTCTGGGTTTTTATTCAGGGTTGGAGCAAACTTGGGAAAATAAGACCATAACCACATGGTTATTATCCACATGGGACCGGGGGCAAAGATGAACTTGTTGCTTATCAGTTCTTTCATGCCACGATAGAGATGTGCCAAGACTAAAGGGCCTAGTGCCAGCTTCTGCCCTGAAACTAGGGCACATGCCAGATGTATGAAGTCTTTGGTAACTCTATTTGTAGAGACGCAGAAAATAAATTTGTTTAGCCAGTAAAGGAGGAAAGCTACGTGTTCACTGTCTTCTACAGGACCTTTTTTGGCATAGTGATTTATGAAGGGAGAGAAGGACAGAGGTTTTTTGTACTCGAAGTAGGGGGTCTTTTGAGATAGAAAATAATTGGCCTCAATCCCGTGGGGACAGAGGCCTATCAAGAAAGCAATATCCTGAAGGGTAGGACTCATAAGGCCGACCTTGAAGTGAAAGGAGTTTGTTGTTGTGGGCACGCGCCCCGGAAATTCTAAATTTTGTTGGTTTAAAAATGGGTGCGGCCCTCTTTGAAAAGCGCGGCGAAACGCCTCGATTCAGAGTTGCCACTCGGGTTTTAGCAGTGAAAACACCCAGGGAACCGAACTCGAAAACGTTTTTGCCACGTTTGTTTGATTTTGAAAAGGCGTGGACCGGTCCGTCGTCACCTTCGATATCTAAGGTTCGGGAGCCAGGTTACGAGAGGGGAAGGGTTTTATGGCACCCCTCTCGCCCAATCCGGAGATCGGTCTCTACTCAGGCATTTTGTAAAAACTTTTGCATTTTTCTCTCATTTGATCATTTTTGAACAGTTAGGGTGGGGGAACAGTTAATGGGGTTTAAAACCGTAACAACTTGCAATTTATGTGACAAAATGCTTTATGGATGACTTGCTTGCAATGATAAATATAGATTGAGAACAAGCACTGAGCAACCCGAATGAATTGAAGTACACTGTCCTGAAGGAACATGAGCAGGATCCACACCAGCATGCACTGGCCGAGCCACTGCATGCTGGTACAACCTGCGCACGCCACACCTAAACTGGCGTACTCCACTTATCAAGTTTCATAGTCTTTGTTTGCAATCCTTTGGGCTCTGGAAAGGGACCAGCGCACACCCAGGACAAACCACGCAGTTTAATAGAACAGAATATATACAGTTACAGACAGACGAAATGGCTTCAAGCCACGAAAAGCAGCAGAATACCCCAAAAACAGCGTGGGGATAAAAAGGAGGCCAAAACAAAACTAAGATGCAAGGGCCAACCACCGGATCCTGGACAATACTATCATACGCCAGTCATAGGCGACCGTACGCCAGTTTGTCTTTGGATCCAGTGCTTGGCTTTGCATCATCTGGGTTCTGGGACACGACCAGAAGGATCCCAGAGGCCTTTTGAATAGACAAAGAGTAAGCAATAACTACCACAACTAAACAGCTCTAAATATACAGAAAGCAGTAAACTGGTTATTAGCATGCAGTAAGGTGATAAAAAGAAAGCACTAAAGCAAGAAATAGGTGATCGATGATCCCCACGCCAGTAGTGCACGTACTGCCATTACTGGCATACGGCTGAATGTTACTGGCGTGTGCCATATAGCACCTCACACGATCTTTGTATTTTACCAGTTTAAGGCCAGGACTAGTATCGCTTACTAGCCTGGGTCTTGCTGGTTCTCCTCAGGATTTGAAAACAGAAAGGAACAGAAAGGTGGTATACCTTTCTTTGTATTGAGGTTTGAAAGTGGTATTGAGCTTAAAGGTTGAAGATGGAGGTTTAGATGGTGGCTGGGTACCAATGAAGTGTATGGAAGTGAGTTCCCCTCCTTTCTCTCAATGGAAGAGGAGAGATATAGAGCAAGAGAAGAGAAGAAGAAAGATTGCACTTCTTAATGTGGCTAACCCCTTGCAAATGAATGCAAGGGGGGTATTTATAGAGGAAAGAGGGACTGAGATCAGTTGGGGCTAAGGGCTGTTTGGCTGGTTGGAATAAGAAGAAAGCCTCCCATGCATTAAATGCATGGGACTTGCCTTGATGGGGGGTGTAGGAGAGAGAGGGAGCATCCCTGTCGAGAGTAATCATCAGGGAGACTGTGGCCGACGTCAGGGTGGCATAAAAGTCTCGTCCATGTGGCTGAATAAAGTTGATTTGACTGGGCTTAACTGGCGTGCACCACATATGGACCGGCGTGCGCCAGTGATAGCTGAGTCAACGATCGATGACCGACACGTGGCAGCTAACTGGCATACGTCATCAGGGTACTGGCGTAAGCCAGTTTGGGTTTTGCTGGGGCTGTTTGGCTCTGGTTTGAAGGGTTTGAAGTGGGTTTGAAAGAGGTTCGGGATGCTCAAAGCTCAAACACACCATCGTCCTCAGACTGTTCTCGACCACAATCATCATTGGGGAAATAAAAGATTGAAAAATAGCGTTATCTGGACAGTCCAGAATGGGGTGTCTACAGTAGCCCCCCTTTGACGGCACTTGAGGTACCATTGACTGTAGACAAGTAACGTCAAAGGCTTTCTAGACACCCTCTTCAAGGCTATCCAGAATGCATGAATTTTTGAAGAACCTGTTTAATCTGAAGTTGGGACGGACGGATCGTCGTTGATTTGAAATTGGACGAGTAGATCATCGTTGATTTGAAATTGGACGAGTAGATCGTCGTTGATTTGAAATTGGACAGACGAATCGTCGTTGATTTGAAATTGGATGAGTAGATCGTCGTTGATTTGGAATTGGACGGTTAGATTGTCGTTGATTTGAAATTGGACGAGTGGATCGTCGTTGATTTGAAATTGGACGAGGAGATCGTCGTTGATTTGAAATTGGACGAGCGGATCGTCATTGATTTGAAATTGGATTAGGAGATCATCGTTGATTTGAAATTGGACGAGCGGATCGTCGTTGATTTGAAATTGGACGGATAGATCGCCGTTGATTTGAAATTGGACGAGGTGATCATCGTTGATTTGAAATTGGACGAGCGGATCGTCGTTGATTTGAAATTGGACGGATAGATCGCCGTTGACTTGAAATTGGACGAGTAGACCGTCGTTGATTTGATGTTGGACGAGCGGATCGTCGTTGATTTGAAATAGGACGAGCCTCTGCTTAGGGATGACTTCAACTCGGGTACCAATGCGACTCAGGGCAATTTAGAACACCATTTGAGAACGGACCCCGTCGCATGGGGCGATCTTGGGCCCCAGGCCCAATATGTACTGGCATATGCCAGAAATCTCCGTCAACCCGGCCCAGATCCAACCCAGACCCGGCCCAGTGTGCCCCTACGTCGTATAAACTTCTGCAAGATGGGAAACCGCCATTCTTCAGTTTTTCGAACTCCAAACTCCCAAAACTCTCTCAAACCCTTCAATTTCACCCTCTTTCTTCAATCTTCTCCCGATATTTACTCAACCCACTCATCCATGTCTGAGCCCGGTGGTGGAAACGGCAATGGCGGTGATAGAGGTGGCGGTAATGAAGTTCGGCCGAGGGGCGAGCCCGAGGGCCCTCAAATCGACGATCAGTCGCTGAGCAAAGCCACGTCGGCGACTGGTGCAGGGGTTCCTAGTGGTTCGAGTGGCGGCGATGGCCATGCAGTAGAGGTGGTAGGTGGTAGTGAGGGGCGTACGCCAGGAGAGGTGGGGCGTATGCCAGGTGTCGTTAGTACAGTGGGTCCACGGGTTCGACGATTGGACCCAAGGAGTGGTGTTGAGGGCTTGGTGATCACGGGTTTAGGTTCGGTTGGGGCCGGCGGCAGCGGCAGCCGTGGCGGTGGTGATGATGGTGATGATGGTGGCCGGCCGAGAGATCCGGCGAGGGGCAAAGGCCCCGTGGTTGAGGAGGGGGTATCCGAGGAAGTGCCCATGGAGGAGGTGGAGTTTCGGCCTGCAGTGGGGTCCTCAGCGCATGTTCCTATCACTCGGGGGGACTTTGCAGAGTTTATGTCCGAGGAGGAACTTGGTCGCTTGCTCCGGGAGAATCCGGGGGTGGTGGCTACGGTGCTGGCAGCGCGGGAGGATAGGCTCCGGCAGGTTGAGAGGGCCCAGGTGGAGGAGCGCTTGAGAGAGGAGGCCGAGAGGGCCAGGGCCGAGGAGGAGGCCTTTGAGCGCGAGGCCGGGGCAGCCGAGGAGGCTCAGGGGGAGGTGTGGTCTTTTGAGCGGGCAGTGACACTCGCAGAGTCCATACGGCTGGCGCCTCGTGCTAGGTTCGACGCGGCCACATTTGTTTTGCCCGAGCCACACTTGTTTATTCCGTCCGGGTTTGAGAGCCTTACACCTTTGCGGGAGAGTTATGACGCAGAGCTCATACTGAGAGACCCTCAGAGACACCTGTCCGTGGATTGGGCGCAGGTATACTTCGGAACTTACTTTGATATGCATGCTTTGTCATTTATAACCTTACGTAGCTTGAACTGTCGTAGCTTGGCTTGTATCGTACGTAGGCCAGAACCTTGAACTGTAGCTTGACTGAGAAGATTGAAAATGGTATGGTATGCCTCGACTTTGAAACTTGCCTTGAACGATAGAACACTTGACACAGCTGAATCGACTTGCAGAACGCCCATAACTTTGATAAAAACCGTTAATGCCAAGCTTGAATCAATCATAAGCTGCCTCGATTGATAAGTTAGTCCCTTGAACTTGAATTCGACTAGGTAGATTACCATGACATGTTGAACGCCCGAATGGCGTGTCCAATAGTTTGAATCGACCAGTTTGACGAACAGAAAACCTTTTGAAATCGACTGAGAGGTGTACCTTGAGAGAAATAAGGCCCCGTGGCTCGAAACTTGACTGAGAAATGCCTTTGAGTGGATTCGACCGATAGCAGAACTGGATAGAGTAATGCGAGTGCCTGGTAGCTTTGTTTGACCTTTACGATACCTGTTTCGACCGTAGAGCTAGTTTTGAAATTCTGAATTCAGCTGACTGTTTGAATTGCAATTACTGATGAGACTCTTTTTGTTGCCTGTCTTTGTATGCAGAGAGGAGCAGCCAGCACTCGGGGCCATGGAGGTCCCGTGAGCTCGCTTGAGTTGTACCGAGGGTTGCCCGAGCGAGTCAGGGCTTTGGTGGATGCTGCAGGGTTCCGGCCGTTCATCCTTACGTTGACGGCCGTGAAGAGCGATCACGCCCTACTTATTGCGCTGGCTGAGAGGTGGTGGGATTCTTCAAACACCTTCCACTTGCCAATCAGGGAGATGACGGTGACTCTGTCGGACTTTGCAGCTCTTACCGGCTTGAGGGTAAGTAGGGAGCCTATCCCGTTTGACTCGGAGATTCATAGGGATCTCAGGGCTCTGGAGTGGTTCTTAGGGCAGGCGCCAGCAGGCGAGGCGGAGACCGTCCATTATGACTAGTTCAAGCGGTATTTGCATGGGAGGGAGCCGGATTTGGAGCCGGAGGGGGAGTAGATGGCTAGGGCCTATTTGTTGTACTTGTTCGGGGCTACATTGTACCCGAACAAGCGATCCACGGTGCACCTGTCCTACTTGCCGGCCCTCTATGACTTGAGCACAGCCTCACGGTTCGACTAGGGAGGAGTAGCTCTGGGGACGTGCTACAGCTTCATAGGGGAGTTCTCGCGTGGGAAGAAGGCAACTGCCGGCTACTGGAGAGTGTGGGAGGTAAGAAACAAAGCTTGCAATTCATTTCCTGTTTTCCCTTTCTTGCACTTGTCTTTGATTTGCATATGAACTGTATTATGATGCTTTGATTATCTGAACATTGCAGCTGTGGGCTTACGAGGTGCTGAAGATGTACCCACCGGAGAACAAGTGCCCAAACCTGAGGATGCTCCCACGTGCCATGATTTAGGGCCCTATGTACAGAGGCAAGAAGAAGTCGAGAGGGAGCCTCCTAGCCTTCAGGTCGTACCTTGACGAGCTGTCTGGCACTCAGGTAAGCAACACATCAAATTGATCATTCTGCCCTTAGAATTGCTTTAATGCTGTTGCTGATGCCTTTGAATCTGTGCAATTGTCTTACAGGTAGAGTGGAACCC
Organism: Rhododendron vialii; assembly: GCF_030253575.1. Classification (NCBI taxonomy): domain Eukaryota; kingdom Viridiplantae; phylum Streptophyta; class Magnoliopsida; order Ericales; family Ericaceae; genus Rhododendron; species Rhododendron vialii. The sequence goes on from NC_080568.1 coordinate 13,735,800, forward strand.
ATGGAGCAATGCCGAGCCTGAGCCTGAGTACCTAGCGCAGAGCAGGGTGGTGACAGCGAGCCGGGTGTTGTTGGAGTCGGCCTTTGGGTGGCGGTGGTACCTGGGTGACCGGGTGACACGGCAGTCACTGGGCTTCCTCGAGTTCCAGGTTCCCGGGCCACTTCCTCCTTACGCCTCTCACACAAATAAGTACACTCTGGCTGAGCTGCGGCGATTCACCGTTCCGGCCGGCCTTGCTGCTTTTCTGAGGCCCGAGCGTGATTATGCTGTCTACCGGAGGCAGCGCTTGGCGAGGCCGCTTGGAGTTTTAGAGCACATCGCCGTGCAAGGCGAGGCGCTGGAGGCTGGCGAGGAGAGGCGGAGCCGGGAGAGCAGGGCAGCTCGGTCGAGAGAGGAGCGACTATGCCACAGCGACTGGGCTGCCTCGGCTTTCTTGGACACTGGCGGTGCGGGATGCGCAAGGAGAGGAGGCCACGGTTCAGTTTGAGCCTGCCCGGACAGAGCTAGGAGAGATCACAGGACCGGTATGATACTCTTCATCCCTTGTAGTTTCCTTACTTTACTTTCGGCATATATATCTGGTTTGTATTCTGACTTTGCCCAAAATCGTATCACAGGCCCCGATGGAATGGGTACGTGAGGCGGCTCGCTTGATGAAGGCCATGGAGAAGGAGTTTCACAAGATAGCCGGCGGTGCCTCTTTGCAGTTGCACTACCCACCACCAGTTCCAGCTCCTGCTGTGCGGCCTCAGGTATAACTTCCATTCTGCTTTTGAATAGGATTGCTTTCAAAATTTCCTGCACTTAGCATTTCAATATATACAACATGCACAATGTATGCCAGATGACTTGAATGAACATGCAGGGTCACGCTAGGGCGGCTCCTAGGAGGAAGAGTGTGCGGCCTCCTCCAATGAAGAAGGTAGCACCGAGCTCCAATCGGCCAGCGGCGAGGGTAGAACGGGGAGTGCAGATCACTCCGGCTAGCGAGGAGCTCCAGTTTCGCCGAGAGCTGAGGAAAAGGCCTGTAGAGAAGAGGCTTGCCGAGGGACACTCACAGAAGAAGAGGAGAGAGGAGGAAGAAGAAGAGGAGCAGACGTCCCTCAGCAGCGGCTCTGACTTGGCGAGCGACCCCAGGTTCCGGATGGATCCACGAGAGATGGAGGAGAGCGAGGAGGATGAGGACGATGAGGACCTTTTGATGACTGAGGGCTATCACCGAGCCTTGGTTTATTTTGCTGGTACTTTGATACTTTGGGATGGATATTTTGATACTTTGGATAGGGCCTATGTGCCTTTGGACCTTTTGGGCTAGTGTGCCTTGATACTTTCAGTTCTGCCCGGGCCGTTGTGCCGTTTTGATGCTTGATACATTTCCACCTTCACGCTTTGACATGGTAGTATAAAATGTCTGCATTTTCTGTTTATCGTTTTCCCCTGCTTTGATGAGATTTGGTAAAGGAAAAGAATAAACCATCCACTAATATCTAACATGCATTGATGAAAGTTCTGAATCGACAAGACACTTGCATACGCATACGATCGACTTAGCTCGAAGAAAAAGATGGACAGAAAAGTCCTAGGATACGACACGTATCCCAGACACGCGGAGGATACGGGAGATTCGGGCGTTGGTAGGCCAAACTCTGAGATTCTCCCGGGGGGAAAGAAACTGACCCTTTGAACAGACAACATAAATGTATAATGACTTGCACGAACCATGAAAACCGGTAGAATTGTCCCGGTGCGAGGAAAATACCAAGGAAAAGCCAAAAATGCCATAAAATGGACATAAGACGCAAAAGATGACTCGATATGGTCCCGGACCGAAACCGACACCCCCATACAGTCACATAAGTCCTATGTAACATGTATGGTATGACAAAGCTTGGCAAAAGCCCCTGAAACGAGATTTGACCTCCCGTATCCTTGATTTCAGCTTGAAATAGACCGCCGAGGGTCTGAAATCTTCATCGGGTGTGGCTTTTGGAATCCGACGCCTTGCCATAGCCCTAAATGATATTCATGACTTGTAGGAACCAACAAACGGTCAAAGCCAGCCCCAGAATTGAAAACGACCATGCAGAGGCAGTAGCTGCTGCAAACTGGTTTCTGGTGAACCTTACTGGCGTACGCCAGAAATTTTGCCTCGTACGCCAGTAAGTGGGGGACACACATACGCCAGTTATAAACTGCCGTACGCCAGGCTTCTGAGTGCCAGATCCACTTGACTGACCAACTGTCCTTTTTCAGGGGCCACTTTGTTTTTACCCTCACAAGGTTTGCACACGGTTTCTGAGCTCCCAGAAGGCAGTGTCCTTTGCAGGGGTGTAGTTTGGAAGCTAGCATGACATTTGAATGTAGTATCAGGAGATGGAAAGAATGGCCAAGGCCTATAAAGCTGGGGCACATGCATTGTGGCCTTCACGGCTGCATTGCTTCCCCTTTTCCTCCAGTATACTCCAGCATTTTCCATGGACAACCCCCTCCCAACTTTACTTAGGCCCTGGTTGGCGCAATTTCTAAGCGTCGACTGGCTTAATTTCCAATATCACGGCCTTGCTTCATTCCATTTTCTTCGACACGTGCCGCTCCGCCCAGCGCTCCTACAGGCTGCCCTCCGATTTTGGGACCCTGACGTCCATGTCTTTCGCTTCGGCGATGACGAGATGTGCCCAACCGTTGAGGAATTCCAGGCGTAGCTCCGAACCTATTCGTCCTCTACCCTTGTTGTTCCGCCTTATCAAGCAAGCATGCCTAAACTGCTAGCCAGCTCGCTCAACATCTCCCGGGGTTTGGCGAACACCATCCTTGAGGGCGGCCAAATGAACATCATGCGGCTGATTGAGATGTACAGCCCAGACAGCGATTTGGACAGCGACGAAGCTCAAGCACGCTGCCGCTTTGCCTTGGTAATCTGCCTGCTTGCCGCCTATCTGCTCGTGCCGGCCCATGGGCAGGTCAGCCCTTCACTTGTGAGCGTTGCTGCCCAAATGGGGGCATGAAGGAATGTGATCCCTTTGGTCCTAGCTGAGACACTCTTGGGTTTGGATCTGGCATACACGAGTCAATCGGCCGTTTTCAACGGGAGCCCGCTTTTGCTTCAGGTAACCTCACTCAGCTCACCTTTTTTCGGCTTTTCACACGTTCTCGTTTTACCTCGACGCTCGGCTTAGGCTGCTTCTTGGCTCCTTACTTGTCTTTTCGCTCAGGCTTTATCTGACTTCTTACTTGTCTTTTCGCTCATGCAGTTGTGGCTGTCGGACAAATTGAGTTTACTGCACCCACCAGTGGCGGGTTGGAATCTCTTTCCGAAGAGGATTCATCAAAGGGAGATGCGGTACCCTGACATGGATATAGAAGGCTGGTACTAGTTCATGCAGCAAATGCAGCCTGACGAGATTGCCTGGAGGTGCCCCTGGCTGGACCTCCCGGATATGACTATTCATTCTGATGGATTCGATAGGGTGGTGATTACAGGACTGACGAGCTTTACCTTCTACATTCCTAGCCGTGTCCTTCGACAGCTGGGTGCCTCTCAGGAGAATCACCGTATTAGCATTGGGGACTTCCGTGTCCCGAATTTCAACGCTCAAACACTCAATGGTTACCAAAGGTGCTGGGGCCTTAGAGCCCTTCAGGCTGAGATGCCAGAATTTAACACAGGGCTAAGAAATCGTTATAGACAGTGGTTGAGAGCGGATGTAAACGCAAGGGAGAACATTAACTGACTCCGGGCCACTTTGCTATGCTTAGAATAAACTGCAGGCCGTTAGGCTTCTTAAGCATTTCGTTCTGTTTTTCATGATTTAACTGTTTTTTTAGGCTTTTATGCTCAGCTTATGTATTAGAAGTAGTAATTTTGCAATAAAGTTGAAAGACGGTGGGTTTTTCCCTTTTCTGATTCTCTTGAATGCGGCTTTGACTTGCGCTCGACCTTCTCAAATTGTGGTATGGACCCAAAAATGTCAACCCTGGATGAAAATTTTCATAGAATATGACCGAATCTCAAGGTGGGATTGCCTACGTATCCCTTTTCAAGGAATCAGGTCAGAACATAGTTCAGGCAAGGGTTCACTCGTGTATTTCACCTCTCCTTTTACGCTCTAACTTTTGCCTAGGACCGCCCTTCTCAGGTTTTCGGCCTAGCGAGCTTTTTGACTTTTGCCTATTTATTTTTGCCTAGTACCGCCTCCTTAGGTTTTTCAGTCTAGCAGGTTGCTCTAAATTTTTCTTGGAATCGCCCACCCTTGTGGTTTTCGACCCAACGAACATCTCTCAGGGATAGTAACGCTTAAGTTGATCCAGGTTGACCAGGGTGTTGAATTTGTTACCGTCGAGGTCGATGAGCTTAGCAGCACCCCCGGATAGGATGGTCTTGATGATGTAAGGCCTGGATCGCTTCGGCCTGAACTTCCCACGGGGATCAAACACTGGGGCTCGGATTTCCTTTGTAACCATGTCTCCTTCGACCAAACCCCTGGATTTCACCTTTTTGTTGAATGCGCGAGCAATTCGACGCTGGTACCCCTGAACATGATACAAGGCCCGAAGCCTTCTCTCATCAAACAACATCAGCTCGACAAACCTCCCGCTCAGCCATTCAGATTCTTCGAGACCACTTTCGACCATGATTCCCAGTGACGGGACCTCAAGCTCGATGGGAAGCACTGCCTCCATCCCATAGACTAAGGAGAAAGGAGTTGCACCCGTTGAAGTGCGGATTGACGTTCGATACCCCCAAAGGGCGAGAGGCAGCTGCTAATGCCAATCCCTTGCAGACTCGGCAGTTTTCTTGATGATCATCTCGACATTCTTGTTTGCAGCTTCGACCGCTCCATTTGTTTGTGGGTGATAGGTCGTTGAATGATGGATCTCGATGCCGAATTCTTCAAAGAGCTCTAGAACCCTTCCTTTGAAATGACTTCCGTTATCCGACACAAACGCTTGAGGGACCCCGTACCGATAAATGATGTTCTTTCAAATGAATTGAGCAACTTGAATCGTTGTCAGCGTCTTGTAGGATTCGGCCTCAACCCATTTGGTGAAGTAGTCAATTGCCACCAGTATGAACCTATGGCCATTTGAAGCAGACGGCCTGATCATCCCAATAACATCGATGCCCCAGACGGAGAAAGGCCACGGCGAAGTCATGCCATACAGTTTAGATGGAGGGACATGTTGCAGGTTCACGTGGATTTGACATTTGTAACAGCGCCGTACGTAGTCAATGCATTGCGACTCCATTGTAGACCAGTAATAACCCTGCCTGAGGATCTTCCTAGCGAGCATGACACTGCTCATATGAGGCCCGCAGACTCCTTCGTGAACCTCTTCCATTATCCTTGTTGCTTCGACGCCGCTGACACAGAGCTTGTGCATCCCGCAGTGCGACCTTCGATACAATTTCCCCCCACAGATAATGTATTGAGAAGCTAACCTCTGTAAAGCAATTCGATCCTTCTTCGTGGCCTCAGCAGGAAACTCCCCGCGCTCCACAAAGTTCCAAATGTCATGGTACCAAGGTAGGCCATCATCGACATCATCAATGGTGTTGACATACTCATAAGCAGGCAAATCCCTCTGTTCAATCACTATCGGCCGCAACTTAATGCCTATTGGAAGTTCGATCATTGAAGCCAAAGTCGCCAAAGCATCGGTGAACTGATTCTTTAAGCGGGGGACATGGGTGAAAGTCACCTTATTGAAGCGAGGAATCAGTTCTTCCAAATCTTGGTGATAAGGCTTCAGCTTTTCCTCACGAACCTTCCAATCTCCATTGGCTTGGGAAACCACCAAGTTTGAATCCCCAATTACTTCGAGCTTCTTGACTCCTAAAGCAATAGCAGCTTCCATCCCGACGATGCAGGCCTCGTACTCAGCTTGATTATTGGTGACATCGAAATTCAGCTTGAAAGCGAGCGGAATGTGAGCACCGGCGGGCATAATCAACAACACTCCAATCCCAAATCCCTTATGGTTGGCAGCCCCATCAAAATAGAGCGTCCATACTTCCTCGACCACTGTCAACACCTCCTCATCGGGGAAAGTGAAATCCACGTCTTCCGGGCCGTCGATTGGGTGATCGGCCAAAAATTCGGCCACAGCACGCCCCTTTACAGATTTTCTCGTGACGTGTTGGAGTTCGAACTCAGCCAGCAGAAGCAACCAACGTGCTAGCTTATGGGTGAGCGCGGGTTTCTCGAACAGATACTTGATAGGATCCATCCGAGAAATCAGTCTCACCGAATAGGCTAGTATGTAGTGTCTAAGCTTTCTGGTAGCCCAAACCAGCGCCCAACATGTCTTCTCCAGAGGGGTGTAGCGCTCCTCGGACCCCACCATTTTCTTGCTCAGGTAGTAAACAGCTTTCTCGACCCCATTGCTTCCTTCCTGTGCTAGTAGACATCCCATGGCTGTTGGAGAGACGGACAGATAAAGAATCAAAGGTCGGCCTGGTGTAGGCGGCATTAGTACAGGCGGGTTTTGCAGATACCTCTGAATGGATTCGAAGGCAGCCTGGCATTTCTCTGTCCATTCGAACGGGACCCCCTTTTTGAGCAAACGGAATAGCGGCTCGCAGGTTAGAGTTAGCTTGGAGATGAACCTGCTGATGAACTGGACCTTCCCTAGAAAGCTTCGCACGCCTTTCTCAGACCTTGGTGGCTCCATTTCGAGAATCGCCTTGATTTTGGAAGGATCCACTTCAATTCTCCTTGCAGTGATCAGAAATCCCAACATCTTGCCTGCCGTGACTCCAAATGTGCACTTTTGTGGGTTCAGACGCACGTTGTACTTGCGAAGCCTTTCAAGAAACTGCCTGAGTGACGGAAGGTAGTCCTTTTCCTCCTTTGCCTTCACAATCATGTCATCGACGTAGATCTCAACGGTCTTATGGATAAAGCATGGAACAAGGTCGTTTGGGCCCGTTGGATAGTACATCCGGCGTTCTTCAACCCAAATGGCATCTTCACGTAGCAATAAGTGCCCCACTCCGTGACAAACGTCATTTTCTCTTGGTCCTCGGGCGCCACAGAGATCTGGTTGTATCCGAAGAATCCGTTGACAAAAGAGAGCAAGGCATGCCCCGCCGTGTTGTCCACAAGCACGTTGATGTGTGGCAAGGGAAAACTGTCTTTGGGGCTTGCCTTGTTTAAGTCCCTGAAGTCGACGCAAACTCGGATCCTTCCATCCTTCTTGGGGACAGGCACGATGTTGGCAACCCATTTGGGGTACTCTGCGACCCTTATGAATCCTGCGTCAATCTGCTTGGTGACCTCCTCTTTGATCTTCTGAACCCAATCCGGCCTCATCCTGCGGAGTTTCTGTTTGACAGGGACAGCCCCGGGCTCTAACGGGATTCGATGTTGTACTATTTCAGGGTCGATGCCGGGCATATCCTTGTGAGACCATGCGAAAACCTCGGGGAACTCTTTGAGAAGCTCGATTGTTCCAGCGTGATTTTCTGGGGACAGATTTGCACCAATTTGCATCATGCTGGGGTCATCCTCATTTTTCAAATTTACAAAAATTACTTCTTCTTTTAGAGGTTGAGCACGCCTTTCGTCTTCCTTTTCGATGAGGGAACGCAACTCAGCGGTGCTCCCGTCGAAGCTTGTTCCTTCATCGTCAGGGTCGACATAGTTTATATAGAAGCTAGCAAAGTAGTCAGAAGTAGGATCATGCATTTCATAAAGCCCAACAGGGTTGCCAAGTACAAAAGACTTAAACTCAAAGTAAAAGCTACGACGTGGAGGGCCGAGAGGCACAAGCTCCGACTCTGAGCTAGACTTAGACTCGACAGACTCCGTGTCAGATTCAGATACATCGTCAATGCATGTCAAACGCGGAGTGAAAATGCAGTTATTGATACTTCCCTGCGCCTTCACAATGAGAGAGGTAGGGTCCTTGAGAGCATCCGGTGAGTCGGGCCCAAGCATCAGCACTTCAACTTCTTCACCCTCGCCAACCAAACCTACTTGGGAGAATAGCATCTCCAGACCCCCTTGATTGAAAGCTTTCAGCCAGTTAAACTTCTTCTTGGTCCGACCCAGTTGTTTCTCGAATTCCCCCTGAGCAAGCTTCTCTTCGGCTGTTACCCCTTCACGGTCGAACCAGGTGTCCGCAGCAAAGATTTCGAATCCCGGCAGCCAGGTGCGAGTCTCTGGATCCCAAAATGGCTCTGTCTGTCCCGAGTAAGCAGAGCCTCCTCCTTCCCGAACAAAATAGCTGTCGGGGTTACCAAAAAGGGTTCGAGGTTTTCCCGTGTCTTTCCTCTTTTTTGCGTCTTTGGCCGGTGGAGTGTAACCTAGACCAAAGCAGCCTTCGGTGAAAGGAAAGACAGGGAACTCAGCGATCGCTTGTTGGTTGACCCCGAGTCCTAGGCCAGGCATGAATAACATTTTCCTCATCATTTCGAGGACAGTTGAGCTTATGGTGAAATCATCATCCATGGCGATGGCGAGGACTGAGCCTGACGTATCAAAAGAGAAGCCTCCAAAGTCTGAGTCTTCTTCCCCGTGCATGATCCCCAGAACTGGCGTTCCATCATCCGAGAGCGGGCGGATTCCAGAATCTCCACAGATCGTCAAAGTTCCGGTAGGGAGTCCCAGCATGACCTTTTGATGCAGAGTCGAAGGTACCGCCATGATATCAGCCCTATGAAGCCATGGCCTGCCCAGCAGCAGGTTAAAGGTAGCAGGGAAATCGACAACATGAAACTCTACGTCCATTTCAAAACCCTCAACATCGAGTTTCAGATTCAGAGTTACTTCCACCACACGGCGAGTGCTGTCGTACGCTTTGATGGCCAGATTGGAGGGTGTTAGGTCACTCTTTGTGAGCCCCAAGCGATATGCAACTCTCATCGGGCAAACATTGATGGCGGAACCATTGTCGATCACCACAGTTGGCACCCAATGTCCTCGGCACTTGACAGTGATGTGCAACGGGCAGTTATGAGCAGTTCCTTCGACGGGCAGATCCCTCTCGGTGAACGTGACAGAGTGCTTAGAGAGGAGTGGCAGCACAAGGGCAATCATGGCCTCGGGAGTAATGTCAATCGGTACCGTGAGCCGGGCCAGTGTAGAGGACAGCTTTTCACGATGCTCCTTTGATGACGATATCAAACCCCAGATAGACACGGCGGCCGGAATCCGTTCGAGCTGTTTCAGGATGGCGTCTTCTTCGGGAACCCCACCCAGAAAGACCGAATCATTCCTCTGAGCGGCGGGAGCGGTGGTTTTCTGAGCAGGCGGATTGGACGAACTCCCAGCCTGGAGGTTAGATGGCTGGAATACTCGTCCGCTCCGTGTGACGTTGGCAACATCCCACCAAGAAAAGGAGTCAACAAAATCCCACAAATCGGCTGGCACTTCTTCCAACTTGCGCTTCCCTTTGTCTGTTGCCGCAACTGTTGCAGTCGAGTCTGGCCCCAGAGCTGAGTCCCATTCCAAATCCTCCATCACTAATCCCTCCTAAAAAGCAGGGTCCTGCGCAGCATCTTCCTCGAAGGGCACCCCCGGATTGGTGACAAACAGAACGTCCCAGAATCCTCCGTCGACAAGAGCAGTGTTGATAGTCCATACCTCGTTCCCCATGTTTAGATCGACAATGTTGTCCACATCCCAAATATCAGCAGGCGGTGGAGTTTTAACGGTTTCTTCTGCATCCCAGAGGTCAGCATGAGGTGCATCCAGGACCATGATCGAACAGTCATCTCCGGGAGCAGAAACAATAGGGCAGGGCTGTTCCACAGAGACAATGTCAAGAGTAGGGTCAAACTCATGGGCGCAGCAGCCGACCATGCCGGCAATCGTATTCACCAACGGTAGCATAGCGCCAAGCGGGCGGCGGACGTCAGACACGATCTCCCCTTCTTGAAAGTAGTCCCAGTATTCCTCATTGATGTCATTCTGGTCCAAATCAGCCTTGAGACCCTGACCTATTTGCCATTCATCGGGTTGTGGATCCCACACGTATTCCTCGGCTTCTTCCTCGACTTGGTTCAGTTCAGGCTGGTAAAAAAGCGCGAACAAAGAGAGACCGTCCAGAGGGTCAGCCTGTGCCGCATTCCACTCACCCTCCCACTGGTCTAGCCACATTTGATTGACTTGAGGGTGCACGGGAAACCCCATGTTATACTGTTCGATCCAGTCATTGCAAAGCTCCTCCCATTCTTTGGCTTTGTCTTCCATGGCCCATCCGGCTGCCATCATGTTAACACTTGGCTGAGAAGGAAAGGGTGTGATTGGTTTAGGGTTACTGGCTAAGGTAATATGGTCGGTGGGGTTGAAAATGGTGGAGCTGAGGGTTATCTAGTTTACTTGTGGGTTGGGGTCGTGTTTAGGCAAGGAGTTGGTAATGACATTGGGTTTAGTAGGTGGAGTTGGAAGGGTACCATTGTCCACCAAGTCATGTATCGCATGACGAAGACAATAGCAAGAGTCAGTGTAATGGCCGGGCATCTGATGGTATGCACAGAAAGCATTGGGGTTATGGCTAGGGGGTGGATTTTAAGGAAGTGGAGTTGCGGCTAGAGGCCTAAGGTGTCCAGTTTTGACTAACTTCTCCAACACCGAGGAAAGTGGTGCCTCGAAATTGGCGAAGTTACGGGGCTGGTTGCGGTTTTGGGGTCTTTGAGGGGTTTGAACTTGGTTAATATAGGCGATGTGGTTGGAGCTTTGGGCAGAAGCATTGTCGGCAGAGGTTGTGTTGGCGTAGCTGTTGCCGCCAAACAGAGCAGTGCTGTTTCCAGTGTACGCACGGGGCTTTGATTTTGATGCTGAGGTAGAAGAGGAATTGTCACTTCTGGATAGAACACTAGTTTGGAGAGCTTCTTCGATGGCCAACCCGGAGTCATAGAAAGTCTCGAAGTTCGCTCCTTGAACCAACACGAGGTTTTTAGCAAAATCCGGCTGCAGATTGCGGGAAATGATGCGGATTTGGTCCTTCTCGCTCGGGCGATCGGGCATGACAGCGGCCTTGGCCCTCCACCTCTGGATAAAGTCTGCGAAAGACTCCTTTGCATTCATCTTGGTTGATTCCAACTCTCGGGTGGTCATCTTGAGCTGGGCGTTGTAACTGTACTGAGCATTGAAGGCTGTGCCGATGTCCTCCCATGTCTGTCTTTTGGAAATGTCGAGTGATAAGAACCACTGGAAGGCGGGGCCGGCAAGGGTTTGTGGAAACAGTTAAGCCATCGCGTCTTCCCCAACACCATGTAGCTTCATTGCACCATGATAGGCCAACAGGTGAGTTTTCGGATCTCCAGTACCGTCGAACTTTGTGAAGTCGGGCATCTTGAACCGATCGGGCAACCTGGCGCTCGGGAATGGGCAAAGGCGATCCATGTCTAGCACTCCTGCTCCTTTTCTTTCGGACTTAGCAACTGCCTCTTCCAATTTTGCCATTTTGGCGACCAAAGCTGCCATTTCCGGGCTTGGAGCAGGATTTTCGATCAAAGGTTCCTCTTCGGCAATGATTTCCCGCTCTCGCCTTTCACCGCCTTCCCCTCCTGCTGCAAGAGGAAGTCGTTCTTCGATTAGGGTTCGGAGATTGGCCATAGAGGCGTCGGCCTGGTCGGCCCTTTGCTGCATGATGGCTAGGTTGTGCTGGAGATCTGCCAATACGGTAGCGAGATTCGGAGGTGGGATGTCTGCCATGGCTAGAGCTTCTGTTTTAACAAGTTTTGGCGATGCTGGCGGAGATGGAGTAGATGGCGGGGACTCGTGCGGAGTGGTCGGTGGTGAATCCTCCCGTGACACAGTGCAGGCCAGAGCTTCCGTTGTGACTGACCGAAAGGCAACCCCAAATCAAACCTTCAAACAGACTCAGCAGACGGTCCCAAGTAGGTTTGGCTCTTGATTTCAGACCCCTGTTTTTACATCGGCATGGCTAGACAGCAAAGCACAAGAACTCAGCGATAGCTTGCAATCATTTTATTTGGAAGAAACGAAAAGAAAGGAAAATGAGCATGCCAACGTCGTCGGTGTCCTCCTAGACTCTAGAGCTAGAGAGAGTCTGTCGTACAACACTCGGACATTTGCCATAGAATCCTCGGATTTTATTTTCGACGGTGTATCCTTGATTGAGTCGAATGCTACTAAGAGATGCCAAAACAGCCTAAGCTTTTGACTTTCACCCTTCTTGAAGTTTCAAAGTTTGATTCCGGAACAACTCGGTGTAGATGGCGTGATACCGTAACCGAAGCGGCGTAAGCAGCACTGTGCCGGAGCCTGGACGGTGTAAGTGATTAGCACTTTTAACTTGAGTGGTGTAAGCATCACGCCATTCTCTCCGTTGTTCCTAGTTTTTCGATTTGAAACCTCGACGGGGTTTTGGACAAAGACTTAGAAAGTGTTGATTTTCCAAAGTCTCATTGATTAAGGACTCGAAGATTTTTGGTAACGTGCAACATCGAGATGCCCGACTCGTCATCGGTCCAAGGCAATGTCGAACGAGCGCAAGACAGACTCGACGAAAGACATCCTAAAAAGCCGCCCTAGCATGCTTCTACGCAAAAGGTCATGAATGCATGTACAGACATGCGATAAGGAAAGCGGTAACACATAGACAGGATATAGGGGTTAGATGCAAATAATCCAACCCTGCGGGTCCCTGTCTTAGGTTGAAAGGTTCTAGTGCTTTGTAAGCGCTGTAAAGGCCAGTTTTGGCTTAAGGGGTTCCTCTGACTAGAGCCGCGATATACCTCCCGTTTGCAACGCGTAGAGCAAAGCAACGGTCGAACGGTAGTACGACTCATCATCGTCCAAGGTTGTTGGGCGTTCGAGGACCCCGGGCTCCAATAAATTGTGCCGGTTACCTAAAACACCTCAACGAGGCTGACCAACCATCGATGCGAACGGAGAATGCCGAAGAATGATTCGACGAGAGAGGGATGCAACGCTTTTGAAACAAAATGCCCTTTGAAGCTTGGCTCACTTTTGTTAATTAATACTTGGAGAAAAATTACATAAGTGAACAATAGTAAAAGCTCCAGTTCGAATTGGTCGGATGCTGAAATCCTGTTATGTTACCATTCCGTTCATCAGCAGCGCGAAGCGTACGGTTTTGACAGACTTTTGAAAATTGTTCAATTTATGTATTAATCGCCAAATACCAATCAACGCAAGGAGCATTCCCCAGCAGAGTCGCCACTGTGGGCACGCGCCCAGGAAAATTCTAAATTTTGTTGGTTTAAAAACGGGTGTGGCCCTCTTTGAAAAGCGCGGCGAAACGCCTCGATTTAGAGTCGCCACTCGGGTTTTAGCGGTGAAAACACCCAAGGAACCGAACTTGAAAACGTTTTTGCCACGTTTGTTTGATTTTGAAAAGGCATGGACCAGTCCGTCGTCACCTTCGATATCTGAGATTCGGGAGCCAGGTTACGAGAGGGGAAGGGTTTTATGGCACCCCTCTCGCCCAATCCGGAGATCGGTCTCTACTCAGGCATTTTGTAAAAACGTTTGCATTTTTCTCTCATTTGATCATTTTTGGCCAGTTAGGGCGGGGGAACAATTAATGGGGTTTAAAACCGTAACAACTTGCAATTTATGTGACAAAATGCTTTATGGATGACTTGCTTGCAATGATAAATATAGATTGAGAACAAGCACTGAGCAACCCGAATGAATTGAAGTACACTGCCCTGAAGGAACATGAGCAGGATCCACACCAGCATGCACTGGCCGAGCCACTGCATGCTGGTACAACCTGCGCACACCACACCTAAACTAGCGTACTCCACGTATCAGGTTTCACAGTCTTTGTTTGCAATCCTCTGGGCTCTGGAAAGGGACCAGCGCACACCCAGAACAAACCACGCAGTTTAATAGAACAGAATATATACAGTTACAGACAGATGAAATGGCTTCAAGCCATGAAAAGCAGCAGAATACCCCAAAAACAGCGTGGGGATAGAAAGGAGGCCAAAACAAAACTAAGATGCAAGGGCCAACCACCGGATCCTGGACAATACTGCCCTACGCCAGTCATAGGCGACCGTACGCCAGTTTGTCTTTGGACCCAGTGCTTGGCTTTGCATCATTTGGGTTCTGGGACACGACCAGAAGGATCCCAGAGGCCTTTTAAATAGACAAAGAGTAAGCAATAACTACCATAACTAAACAGCTCTAAATATACAGAAAGCAGTAAACTGGTTATTAGCATGCAGTAAGGTGATAAAAAGAAAGCACTAAAGCAAGAAATAGGTGATCGATGATCCCCACGCCAGTAGTGCACGTACTGCAATTACTGGCGTACGGCTGAATGTTACTGGCATGCGCCATATAGCACCTCACACGATCTTTGTATTTTACGAGTTTAAGGCCAGGACTAGTATCGCTTACTAGCCTGGGTCTTGCTGGTTCCCCTCAGGAACTGAAAACAGAAAGGAACAGAAAGGTGGTATACCTTTCTTTGTATTGAGGTTTGAAAGTGGTATTGAGCTTAAAGGTTGAAGATGGAGGTTTAGATGGTGGCTGGGTACCAGTGAAGTGTATGGAAGTGAGTTCCCCTCCTTTCTCTTTCAATGGAAGAGGAAAGATAGAGAGCAAGAGAAGAGAAGAAGAAAGATTGCACTTCTTAATGTGGCTAACCCCTTGCAAATGAATGCAAAGGGGGTATTTATAGAGGAAAGAGGGACTGAGATCAGTTGGGGCTAAGTGCTGTTTTGGCTGGTTGGAACAAGAAGAGAGCTTCCCATGCATTAAATGCATGGGACTTGCCTTGATGGGGGGTGTAAAGAGAGAGGGAGTGTCCCTGCCGAGAGTAATCATCAGGGAAACTGTGGTCAACGTCAGGGTGGCACAAAAGTCTCGTCCATGTGGCTGAATAAAGTTGATTTGAGTGGGCTTGACTGGCGTGTGCCACATATGGACCGGCGTGCGCCAGTGATAGCTGAGTCAACGGTCGATGACCGACACGTGGCAGCTAACTGGCGTACGTCATCAGGGTACTGGCGTAAGCCAGTTTGGGTTTTGCTGGGGTTGTTTGGCTCTGGTTTGAAGGGTTTGAAGTGGGTTTGAAAGAGGTTCGGGATGCTCAAAGCTCAAACACACCATCGTCCTCAGACTGTTCTCGACCACAATCATCATTGGGGAAATAAAAGATCGGAAAATAGCGTTATCTGGACAGTCCAGAATGGGGTGTCTACAGTTGTCACTGACCAGAACTGAGAAACAACAAGAAATAGGTTCTTCT